>NC_137127.1:3338307-3785807 GCF_949319135.1 Squalius cephalus | reverse complement strand
TTATAGGGGACTTCCCATACAGTATGCACACCTCATATCAAAGCATTTTACTGTAGCGTTTTGGAGTTTTGTCACATTTTACTACTTTAGAGGCCTTTAAAGACCTCATTTCTAATAAGTAGAAAAAACTAATGGCCATTTCTTATAGGGGACACCCCATACAGTATGCACACCTCATATCAAAGCATTTTACTGCAGCATTTTGGAGTTATTTCACATTTTACTACTTCAGAGGCCTATAAAGACCTTATTTCTAATAAGTAGAAAAAACTAATGGCCATTTCTTATAGGGGACGTCCCATACAGTATGCACACCTCATATCAAAGCATTTTACTGTAGCATTTTGGAGTTATTTCACATTTTACTACTTCAGAGGCCTATAAAGACCTTATTTCTAATAAGTAGAAAAAACTAATGGTCAGTTCTTATAGGGGACGTCCCATACAGTATGCACACCTCATATCAAAGCATTTTACTGTAGCATTTTGGAGTTTTGTAACATTTTACTACTTCAGAGGCCTATAAAGACCTCATTTCTAATAAGTAGAAAAAACTAATGGTCAGTTCTTATAGGGGACGTCCCATACAGTATGCACACCTCATATCAAAGCATTTTACTGTAGCGTTTTGGAGTTTTGTCACATTTTACTACTTCAGAGGCCCATAAACACCTCATTTCTAATAAGTAGAAAAAACTAATGGTCAGTTCTTATAGGGGACGTCCCATACAGTATGCACACCTCATATCAAAGCATTTTACTGCAGCATTTTGGAGTTATGTCACATTTTACTACTTCAGAGGCCCATAAACACCTCATTTTTAATAAGTAGAAAAAACTAATGGTCAGTTCTTATAGGGGACGTCCCATACGGTATGCAGACCTCATATCAAAGCATTTTACTGTAGCGTTTTGGAGTTGTCACATTTTACTACTTTAGAGGCCTATAAAAACCTAATTTCTAATAAGTAGAAAAAAGTAATGGTCAGTTTTTACAGGGGACGTCCCATACAGTATGCACACCTCATATCAAAGCATTTTACTGCAGCATTTTGGAGTTTTGTCACATTTTACTACTTCAGAGGCCCATAAACACCTCATTTCTAATAAGTAGAAAAAACTAATGGTCAGTTCTTATAGGGGACGTCCCATACGGTATGCACACCTCATATCAAAGCATTTTACTGTAGCGTTTTGGAGTTGTCACATTTTACTACTTTAGAGGCCTATAAAAACCTAATTTCTAATAAGTAGAAAAAAGTAATGGTCAGTTTTTACAGGGGACGTCCCATACAGTATGCACACCTCATATCAAAGCATTTTACTGCAGCATTTTGGAGTTTTGTCACATTTTACTACTTCAGAGGCCCATAAACACCTCATTTCTAATAAGTAGAAAAAACTAATGGTCAGTTCTTATAGGGGACGTCCCATACAGTATGCACACCTCATATCAAAGCATTTTACTGCAGCATTTGGGAGTTTTGTCACATTTTACTACTTCAGAGGCCCATAAACACCTCATTTCTAATAAGTAGAAAAAACTAATGGTCAGTTCTTATAGGGGACGTCCCATACGGTATGCACACCTCATATCAAAGCATTTTACTGCAGCATTTTGGAGTTTTGTCACATTTTACTACTTCAGAGGCCCATAAACACCTCATTTCTAATAAGTAGAAAAAACGAATGGTCAGTTCTTATAGGGGACGTCCCATACGGTATGCACACCTCATATCAAAGCATTTTACTGTAGCGTTTTGGAGTTGTCACATTTAACTACTTTAGAGGCCTATAAAAACCTAATTTCTAATAAGTAGAAAAAAGTAATGGTCAGTTCTTATAGGGGACGTCCCATACGGTATGCACACCTCATATCAAAGCATTTTACTGTAGCGTTTTGGAGTTTTGTAACATTTTACTACTTCAGAGGCCTATAAAGACCTCATTTCTAATAAGTAGAAAAAACTAATGGTCAGTTCTTATAGGGGACGTCCCATACGGTATGCACACCTCATATCAATACATTTTACTGTAGCATTTTGGAGTTTTGTAACATTTTACTACTTCAGAGGCCTATAAAGACCTCATTTCTAATAAGTAGAAAAAACGAATGGTCAGTTCTTATAGGGGACGTCCCATACGGTATGCACACCTCATATCAAAGCATTTTACTGTAGCGTTTTGGAGTTTTCACATTTTACTACTTTAGAGGCCTATAAAAACCTAATTTCTAATAAGTAGAAAAAAGTAATGGTCAGTTTTTACAGGGGACGTCCCATACAGTATGCACACCTCATATCAAAGCATTTTACTGCAGCATTTTGGAGTTATTTCCCATTTTACTACTTCAGAGGCCTATAAAGACCTTATTTATAATAAGTAGAAAAAACTAATGGTCAGTTCTTATAGGGGACGTCCCATACGGTATGCACACCTCATATCAAAGCATTTTACTGTAGCATTTTGGAGTTTTGTAACATTTTACTACTTCAGAGGCCTATAAAGACCTCATTTCTAATAAGTAGAAAAAACTAATGGTCAGCTATTATAGGGGACGTCACATACGGTATGCACACCTCATATCAATACATTTTACTGTAGCATTTTGGAGTTTTGTAACATTTTACTACTTCAGAGGCCTATAAAGACCTCATTTCTAATAAGTAGAAAAAACTAATGGTCAGTTCTTATAGGGGACGTCCCATACGGTATGCACACCTCATATCAAAGCATTTTACTGTAGCATTTTGGAGTTTTGTAACATTTTACTACTTCAGAGGCCCATAAACACCTCATTTCTAATAAGTAGAAAAAACTAATGGTCAGTTCTTATAGGGGACGTCCCATACGGTATGCACACCTCATATCATTACATTTTACTGTAGCATTTTGGAGTTTTGTAACATTTTACTACTTCAGAGGCCTATAAAGACCTCATTTCTAATAAGTAGAAAAAACGAATGGTCAGTTCTTATAGGGGACGTCCCATACGGTATGCACACCTCATATCAAAGCATTTTACTGTAGCGTTTTGGAGTTTTCACATTTTACTACTTTAGAGGCCTATAAAAACCTAATTTCTAATAAGTAGAAAAAAGTAATGGTCAGTTTTTACAGGGGATGTCCCATACAGTATGCACACCTCATATCAAAGCATTTTACTGCAGCATTTTGGAGTTATTTCCCATTTTACTACTTCAGAGGCCTATAAAGACCTTATTTATAATAAGTAGAAAAAACTAATGGTCAGTTCTTATAGGGGACGTCCCATACGGTATGCACACCTTATATCAAAGCATTTTACTGTAGCATTTTGGAGTTTTGTAACATTTTACTACTTCAGAGGCCTATAAAGACCTCATTTCTAATAAGTAGAAAAAACTAATGGTCAGCTATTATAGGGGACGTCCCATACGGTATGCACACCTCATATCAAAGCATTTTACTGTAGCATTTTGGAGTTTTGTAACATTTTACTACTTCAGAGGCCTATAAAGACCTCATTTCTAATAAGTAGAAAAAACTAATGGCCATTTCTTATAGGGGACGTCCCATACGGTATGTACACCTCATATCAAAGCATTTTACTGCAGCATTTTGGAGTTTTGTCACATTTTACTACTTCAGAGGCCCATAAACACCTAATTTCTAATAAGTAGAAAAAACTAATGGTCAGTTCTTATAGGTGACGTCCCATACGGTATGCACACCTCATATCAAAGCATTTCACTGTAGCGTTTTGGAGTTTTGTCACATTTTACTACTTTAGAGGCCCATAAACACCTCATTTCTAATAAGTAGAAAAAACTAATGGCCATTTCTTATTGGGGACGTCCCATATAGTATGCACACCTCATATCAATACATTTTACAGCTGCATTTTGGAGTTTTGTAACATTTTACTACTTCAGAGGCCTATAAAGACCTCATTTCTAATAAGTAGAAAAAAAGAATGGTCAGTTCTTATAGGGGACGTCCCATACGGTATGCACACCTCATATCAAACTATTTTACTGCAGCATTTTGGAGTTATGTCAAATTTTACTACTTTAGAGGCCTATAAAAACCTAATTTCTAATAAGTAGAAAAAAGTAATGGTCAGTTTTTACAGGGGACGTCCCATACAGTATGCACACCTCATATCAAAGCATTTTAATGCAGCATTTTTGAGTTATTTAACATTTTACTACTTTAGAGGTGTATAAAGACCTCATTTCCAATAATTAGACCACAGCCAGGACTGCCTCCCACGGCGGCGGTGCAGGAGGCAGTAGCCATGGAGTGAAGAGTCCAGACGCCACCATGGGGACTGCCGGTGGTGACGACAGTGATGGATGTGGAGCACACCGCGTAGCCAGAGAAGCCATGAGGCAGTGAGACACAAAGACCTATGCGACCGTGGCTGGGCCGCAGCGACGACCCCCTGAGGTGGAAGCAGGGATCCTGAGGTTAGAGGCTGAGCTGGAGCGACCATTTGTGAAGGTGGAGCCTGAGGGAGTGCGGGGCTAGCCAAAGCTGAAGAGGTGGAGGGCCACAGGGCAACAAATGGGCCACAAGTCCATGGCAAAAGTGGTGCGATGACCAACCCAAGTGGAGCCGACGTGCCGAGGGAGCCCGGCGAGGCCGAATGGCCAATGGTCCACGTTGGAGTCGAGGGTGGTAAGAGCACAGGAGCCAGGGCGATGGGTAGAGGTGGAGTGGAGGCGGTGCACTCAGAGGCTGGAGGCGGAGCCACAGTCTCCACACTCCCAGGAGGAGATGGCTCCCAGCAAGCCCAAGATGTAGCCGTGCCACTGAGAGGAGGCTGAGATGCACTGCGGGACAAATGGGAGGAGGAGATGACTGGGTGGCAGGAGTGTCTTGGGACTGCAGAAACATACAGATACTGAGGAAACATACACATTTATTACAAGTGGTTTGGAGAGGTGGTGGGAGAGGGAGGTTGGACGGGACAAGTGAATTCATTCTCGCTGCTTTCGGTGGGCTCATGCTGCTGATCCTCACAGTCTGGGTGATCTTGGCTGGGAACTGGGTTGTGAGTGGGACTGGCGTTGTTGTCCACAGTTACGACGGTGAGTGGCGTCACAAGCATTCACAAGATGCCAGCAACCACTCTACAAATTCTGAATTTCTACTAAATGAGGTCTTTATAAGCCTCTGAAGTAGTAAAATGTGACATAACTCCAAAATGCTGCAGTAAAATGTTTTGATATGAGGTATGCACACTATATGGGACGTCCCCAATTAGAACTGACCATTAGTTTTATCTACTTATTAGAAATTCGGTCTTTCTAGGCCTCTGAAGTAGTAAAATGTGACATACCTCCAAAACGCCACAGTAAAATGGTTTTATATGAGGTGTGCATACTGTATGGGACGTCCCCTGTAAAAACTGACCATTACTTTTTTCTACTTATTAGAAATGAGGTATTTATAGGCCTCTAAAATAGTCTAATTCGACATAACTCCAAAATGCTGCAATAAAATGCTTTGATATGAGGTATGCATACTATATGGGACGTCCCCTATAAGAACTGACCATTACTTTTTTCTACTTTTTAGAAATGAGGTCTTTATAGGCCTCTGAAGTAGTAAAATGTGACAAAACTCCAAAATGCTGCCGTAAAATGTTTTGATATGAGGCGTGCACTGCATACTGTATGGGACGTCCCCTATGAGAAATGGCCATTATTTTTTTCTACTTATTAGAAATGAGGTCTTTCTAGGCCTCTAAAGTAGTAAAATGTGACAAAACTCCAAAACGCTACAGTAAAATGCTTTGATATGAGGTGTGCATACTGTATGGGATGTCCCCTATAAGAACTGACCATTAGTTTTTTCTACTTATTAGAAATGAGGTCTTTATAGGCCTCTAAAGTAGTAAAATGTGAAGTTACTCCAAAATGCTGCAGTAAAATGTTTTGATATGAGGTGTGTATACTGTATGGGACGTCCCCTGTAAAAACTGACCATTAGTTTTTTCTACTTATTAGAAAAGAGGGTTTTATAGGCCTCTAAAGTAGTAAAATATGACAAAACTCCAAAATGCTGCAGTAAAATGTTTCGATATGAGGTGTGCATATTGTATGGGGTGTCCCCTATAAGAAATGGCCATTAGTTTTTTCTACTTATTAGAAATGAGATCTTTATAGGCCTCTAAAGTTGTAAAATGTGACATAACTCCAAAACTCTGCAGTAAAATGTTTTGATATGAGGTGTGCATATTGTATGGGACGTCCCCTATAAGAAATGGCCATTAGTTTTTTCTACTTATTAGAAATGAGATCTTTATAGGCCTCTAAAGTTGTAAAATGTGACATAACTCCAAAACTCTGCAGTAAAATGTTTTGATATGAGGTGTGCATATTGTATGGGGTGTCCCCTATAAGAAATGGCCATTAGTTTTTTCTACTTATTAGAAATGAGATCTTTATAGGCCTCTAAAGTTGTAAAATGTGACATAACTCCAAAACTCTGCAGTAAAATGTTTTGATATGAGGTGTGCATATTGTATGGGGTGTCCCCTATAAGAAATGGCCATTAGTTTTTTCTACTTATTAGAAATGAGATCTTTATAGGCCTCTAAAGTTGTAAAATGTGACATAACTCCAAAACTCTGCAGTAAAATGTTTTGATATGAGGTGTGCATACCGTATGGGACGTCCCCTATAAGAAATGGCCATTAGTTTTTTCTACTTATTAGAAATGAGGTCTTTATAGGCCTCTAAAATAGTAAAATATGACAAAACTCCAAAATGCTGCAGTAAAATGCTTTGATATGAGGTGTGCATACTGTATGGGACGTCCCCTATAAGAAATGGCCATTCGTTTTTTCTACTTATTAGAAATGAGGTCTTTATAGGCCTCTAAAATAGTAAAATGTGACATATCTCCAAAATGCTACAGTAAAATGTTTTGATATGAGGTGTGCGTACTGTATGGGACGTCCCCTATAAGAAATGGCCATTCGTTTTTTCTACTTATTAGAAATGAGGTCTTTATAGGCCTCTAAAATAGTAAAATGTGACATATCTCCAAAATGCTACAGTAAAATGTTTTGATATGAGGTGTGCGTACTGTATGGGACGTCCCCTATAAGAAATGGCCATTCGTTTTTTCTACTTATTAGAAATGAGGTCTTTATAGGCCTCTAAAATAGTAAAATGTGACATATCTCTAAAATGCTACAGTAAAATGTTTTGATATGAGGTGTGCGTACTGTATGGGACGTCCCCTATAAGAAATGGCCATTCGTTTTTTCTACTTATTAGAAATGAGGTCTTTCTAGGCCTCTAAAGTAGTAAAATGTGACATAACTCCAAAACTCTGCAGTAAAATGTTTTGATATGAGGTGTGCGTACTGTATGGGACGTCCCCTATGAGAAATGGCCATTCGTTTTTTCTACTTATTAGAAATGAGGTCTTTATAGGCCTCTAAAATAGTAAAATGTGACATATCTCTAAAATGCTACAGTAAAATGTTTTGATATGAGGTGTGCGTACTGTATGGGACGTCCCCTATAAGAAATGGCCATTCGTTTTTTCTACTTATTAGAAATAAGGTCTTTATAGGCCTCTAAAGTAGTAAAATGTGACAAAACTCCAAAACGCTACAGTAAAATGCTTTGATATGAGGTGTGCATACTGTATGGGACGTCCCCTATAAGAAATGGCCATTCGTTTTTTCTACTTATTAGAAATGAGGTCTTTCTAGGCCTCTAAAGTAGTAAAATGTGACAAAACTCCAAAACGCTACAGTAAAATGCTTTTATATGAGGTGTGCATACTGTATGGGATGTCCCCTGTAAAAACTGACAATTACTTTTTTCTTCTTATTAGAAATGAGGTCTTTATAGGCCTCTGAAGTAGTAAAATGTGAAGTTACTCCAAAATGCTGCAGTAAAATGTTTTGATATGAGGTGTGCATACTGTATGGGACGTCCCCTGTAAAAACTGACCATTAGTTTTTTCTACTTATTAGAAAAGAGGGTTTTATAGGCCTCTAAAGTAGTAAAATATGACAAATCTCCAAAATGCTGCAGTAAAATGCTTTGATATGAGGTGTGCATATTGTATGGGGTGTCCCCTATAAGAAATGGCCATTAGTTTTTTCTACTTATTAGAAATGAGATCTTTATAGGCCTCTAAAGTTGTAAAATGTGACATAACTCCAAAACTCTGCAGTAAAATGTTTTGATATGAGGTGTGCATACTGTATGGGACGTCCCCTATAAGAAATGGCCATTCGTTTTTTCTACTTATTAGAAATGAGGTCTTTATAGGCCTCTAAAATAGTAAAATGTGACATATCTCCAAAATGCTACAGTAAAATGTTTTGATATGAGGTGTACATACTGTATGGGACGTCCCCTATAAGAACTGACCATTCGTTTTTTCTACTTATTAGAAATGAGGTCTTTATAGGCCTCTAAAATAGTAAAATGTGACATATCTCCAAAATGCTGCAGTAAAATGTTTTGATATGAGGTGTGCATACTGTATGGGACGTCCCCTATAAGAAATGGCCATTCGTTTTTTCTACTTATTAGAAATGAGGTCTTTATAGGCCTCTAAAATAGTAAAATGTGACATATCTCCAAAATGCTACAGTAAAATGTTTTGATATGAGGTGTACATACTGTATGGGACGTCCCCTATAAGAACTGACCATTCGTTTTTTCTACTTATTAGAAATGAGGTCTTTATAGGCCTCTAAAATAGTAAAATGTGACATATCTCCAAAATGCTACAGTAAAATGTTTTGATATGAGGTTTGCATACTGTATGGGACGTCCCCTATAAGAAATGGCCATTCGTTTTTTCTACTTATTAGAAATGAGGTCTTTATAGGCCTCTAAAATAGTAAAATATGACATATCTCCAAAATGCTACAGTAAAATGTTTTGATATGAGGTGTACATACTGTATGGGACGTCCCCTATAAGAACTGACCATTCGTTTTGTCTACTTATTAGAAATGAGGTCTTTATAGGCCTCTAAAATAGTAAAATGTGACATATCTCCAAAATGCTACAGTAAAATGTTTTGATATGAGGTGTGCGTACTGTATGGGACATCCCCTATAAGAAATGGCCATTCGTTTTTTCTACTTATTAGAAATGAGGTCTTTATAGGCCTCTAAAATAGTAAAATGTGACATATCTCCAAAATGCTACAGTAAAATGTTTTGATATGAGGTGTGCATACTGTATGGGACGTCCCCTATAAGAAATGGCCATTCGTTTTTTCTACTTATTAGAAATGAGGTCTTTATAGGCCTCTAAAATAGTAAAATGTGACATATCTCCAAAATGCTGCAGTAAAATGTTTTGATATGAGGTGTGCATACTGTATGGGACGTCCCCTATAAGAAATGGCCATTCGTTTTTTCTACTTATTAGAAATGAGGTCTTTATAGGCCTCTAAAATAGTAAAATGTGACATATCTCCAAAATGCTACAGTAAAATGTTTTGATATGAGGTGTACATACTGTATGGGACGTCCCCTATAAGAACTGACCATTCGTTTTTTCTACTTATTAGAAATGAGGTCTTTATAGGCCTCTAAAATAGTAAAATGTGACATATCTCCAAAATGCTACAGTAAAATGTTTTGATATGAGGTGTGCATACTGTATGGGACGTCCCCTATAAGAAATGGCCATTCGTTTTTTCTACTTATTAGAAATGAGGTCTTTATAGGCCTCTAAAATAGTAAAATGTGACATATCTCCAAAATGCTACAGTAAAATGTTTTGATATGAGGTGTACATACTGTATGGGACGTCCCCTATAAGAACTGACCATTCGTTTTTTCTACTTATTAGAAATGAGGTCTTTATAGGCCTCTAAAATAGTAAAATGTGACATATCTCCAAAATGCTACAGTAAAATGTTTTGATATGAGGTGTGCGTACTGTATGGGACATCCCCTATAAGAAATGGCCATTCGTTTTTTCTACTTATTAGAAATGAGGTCTTTATAGGCCTCTAAAATAGTAAAATGTGACATATCTCCAAAATGCTACAGTAAAATGCTTTGATATGAGGTCTGCATACTGTATGGGGTGTCCCCTATAAGAAATGGCCATTCGTTTTTTCTACTTATTAGAAATGAGGTCTTTATAGGCCTCTGAAGTAGTAAAATGTGACATAACTCCAAAATGCTACAGTAAAATGCTTTGATATGAGGTGTGCATACTGTATGGGACATCCCCTATAAGAAATGGCCATTAGTTTTTTCTACTTATTAGAAATGAGGTGTTTATAGGCCTCTAAAGTAGTAAAATGTTACAAAACTCCAAAATGCTACAGTAAAATGTATTGATATGAGGTGTGCATACCGTATGGGACGTCCCCTATAAGAACTGACTATTAGTTTTTTCTACTTATTAGAAATGAGGTCTTTATAGGCCTCTAAAATAGTAAAATGTGACATATCTCCAAAATGCTACAGTAAAATGTTTTGATATGAGGTGTGCATACTGTATGGGACGTCCCCTATAAGAAATGGCCATTCGTTTTTTCTACTTATTAGAAATGAGGTCTTTATAGGCCTCTAAAGTAGTAAAATGTGACATAACTCCAAAATGCTGCAGTAAAATGCTTTGATATGAGGTGTGCATATTGTATGGGGTGTCCCCTATAAGGACTGACCATTAGTTTTTTCTACTTATTAGAAATGAGGTCTTTATAGGCCTCTGATAGTAAAATGTGACATATCTCCAAAATGCTACAGTAAAATGGTTTGATATGAGGTGTACATACTGTATGGAATATCCCCTGTAAAAAAATGGCCATTAGTTTTTTCTACTTATTAGAAATGAGGTGTTTATAGGCCTCTAAAGTAGTAAAATGTGACATAACTCCAAAATGCTGCAGTAAAATGTTTTGATATGAGGTGTGCATACCGTATGGGACGTCCCCTATAAGAAATGGCCATTCGTTTTTTCTACTTATTAGAAATGTGGACTTTATAGGCCTCCAAAGTCAAATAAATTGACGTATCTCCAAAATGCTGCGGTAAAATGGTTTCAAATGAGGTGTGCATACTAGGTGGGACATTGAATTCCAGAAACTTTTAATGTAGTAAAAAATATATATGAAAACAAAAACCAAAAGATGTATTTAGAAAGAATGTATACTTTATTTTACTGCTTTTTTTTGCAAATAATTATGTTGTAAACCTCTACATAAAATTCTCTAGATGTGACCTACAAAGAAAAATAAAAAACATTAGTCAAAGAAATACACAACTTGCAATGACAACATGTATATTAAAAGGATAACAAAGTACAAAAACTCTCGAAATATGGCATCTTATTATATAGTCTCTCACAGAAAAAAGAAAGAAAAAAGATAGATAGATAGATAGATAGATAGATAGATAGAGAAGAAGAAGAAAAAGATAGAAAAAAAAGAAAAAAGAAAGAAAGAGAGAGAGAGAGAGAGAGAGAGAGAAAAGAAAGAAAAAGATAGATAGATAGATAAAGAAGAATATAAATAATGAAAAAAGAAAGAGAGAGAGAGAGAAAGAGAGAAAGAGAGAGAGAAAATAAAGAAAACAGATAGATAGATAGATAGATAGATAGATAGATAGATAGATAGATAGATAGATAGATAGATAGATAAACAAGAAGAAAAAGATAGAAAAAAAGAAAGAAAAAAAGAGAGAGAGAGAGAGAAGAAAGAAAAAAGATAGATAGATAGATAGATAGATAGATAGATAGATAGATAGATAGATAGATAGAAAAAAAGAAAGAAATAAAAAAGATAGATAGATAGATAGATAGATAGATAAGAAGAAAAAAAGAGAGAGAGAGAGAGAGAGAGAGAGATAGAGAGAGAGAGAGAGAGAGAGAGAGAGAGAGAGAGAAGAAAGAAAAAAGATAGATAGATAGATAAAGAAGAAAAATATAGAAAGAGAGAGAGAGAGAGAGAAAGAGAGAGAAAAAATAAAGAAAACAGATAGATAGATAGATAGATAGATAAGAAGAAAAAAAAAAGAGAGAGAGAGAGAGAGAGAGAGAGAGAGAGAGAGAGAGAGAGAGAGAGAGAGAGAGAGATATCTGGGCAACTCAAGCGCTCTGAAAGCGCGTTCTCTCTGCTGTTACTGAAATTACCGTATTCACAGTAATAGGCGCACACGCTTTTTTTTTTTGGCGGCTGGCTTGACCGTGTATTTTCAAACCGCGGCTGGCTTGACCGCGGTGTGTGACCGCATGAGAGAATGGGACGCAGATTAGCAGTATTGCGCTGCCTTCTGTGCGTGATGAGAGAGCGTTGACAACAGGAATGTATTGAAAGCGCATATTGAGTAAGGGAAATAATAAGATCAAAATGGGAAAGGAAAGGGGAGAAGAAGATAATTAAGTGCCTTACAGGTGTCCTTGCTCGGTGAAGTCGCACAGGTGTAGAGATCTTTACCCGAGTAAAATCCGCGACAGCGCGCACACCAGAGCCATAGAGAGAAATCTCTCTATGGCTCTGGCGCACACTACACACATATAGGCTAATGCTTTCAAACTAGCTGCTGATTGGACAGCGCCACACTTCAGTGGAGTAAAATTCAAACTGCTACACTTTTCAGACGGGGCTGTTTTTTGTGAAGGTAAAAATAAGCAGAGAATCGAAAATAGCTCTACCTAGTGGCAAATAGTAAACTGAGCAAATGGAGAACTGGATATAAAAAATAAAAAAAACACTTACGCGCTCAAATAGATTGAAATCTTAAGTGTAGAAATCTGTCTATTTGTAAGGCCTGTCCAATCGATCCAATGACAGTTTCCGATAAGCGGGTGAAGGTTTCTGCGCATTACTGTCTTTTCAGTGTGGCAAAGTTAATAATTAACCCTTTCACGCATAGTGGTCACTACAGTGGACAGCTTTTAAAAAAGCATTTTCTTGAATTTGCACAGGTTTTTATGGCAAAGTTGCACATCAATCTCTTCATTGGACCCTGGTGCATCATCCTATAAATTGCAACCAAGTGGCAAGCCTTTGTGTTTCGATTTTTTCCCCCTCCAAACCAAGATGGCCAAGGGTCAGTCAGACATGCCAAGTTGCTCCAGAATATCCACCCATTCCTTCTATCCTAGGAGACTCTTGTAGGTAAAAAAAATATTGCAGCATAAAGCACTGTAGTGGACGTCATGCATGCAATGGCTATATTTCAGCTACAATTCATAATTATAATGTGAATATTGTTTTTGAAATTTAAAACTTAAAAACTTAATATGCATTGACTTTTTCTACTGTAAATAAATGTACTTGTATTATTAGAATGTAATTTTCATTGACATCGAAAAAAGTCATGTGATTACATAATGCATGACACTTGTAATGCATTACTTTACTTGTTAGATCAAAAAGTAATCTGATTTTATAATGCATGTTATTGTAATGCGTTTTTTTTACTAATAACATCAAAAAGTAATCTGATTACGTAATGCATGTTACTTGTAATGCGTTTCTTTACTCATAACATCAAAAAGTAATCTGATTACATAATGCATGTTACTTGTAATGCCTTTCCTTTCTCATAACATCAAAAAGTAATCTGATTATGTAATGTGCGTTATTGTAATGCGTTTTTTTACTCATAACATCAAAATGTAATCTGATTACGTAATGCATGTTACTTGTAATGCGTTTCTTTACTCGTTACATCAAAAAGTAATCTGATTAGGTAATGCACATTACTTGTAGTTAATTACTTGTTAGATCAAAAAGTAATCTGATTAGGTAATGCATGTTACTTGTAACACATTACTTTACTTGTAACATCAAAAAAGTAATCTGAATGTGTTATGCATGTTACTTGTAATGCATTACCCCCAACACTGATCATTTCAGATGAGATTGAAAAAACGTATCGCTAGGTTTTCTCAGAGGAGGGCTATGATAGAAATGTGCATGTCCATCTTGAACATAATCAGAATGATCAGCTAATAAGGGTAAATCTCCATACTCTGGTGCACTGAGGGGAGCATCTGAGTGGTTTCCACAGTTGTACCTTGACAGGCTGTAGAAAATTCTGATGGAATCACGTCCTCATGTTCTGATATCAAAGATACGCGAAGTGCAACTTGTATGAAGTTGTATGAAGCCATTGCAATATTTTGCATTTATATTTTTGGTATATATTTTATAGTTTTCACATTATTTGATATAATTGCATTGATTAGTTTGTTAAATTCACATACTTTATCTGTTTGATTATTGTCTTATATTTAATACAGTATATCTTCAGTTTAAACCAACCGCATGCTGTCCACTCAAGTGGACATCTGAAGATCTCTTTGAAAAATTTGTAAAAAAATAAAATAAAAATCAATTCTTGTTTTTCATGCCCTAAGAGCAATAAAAACACATAGGAAAAAAATCCTGACTGAGGTTATCATAATTCATGCATGAAAGGGTTAAAAAAGATGAATTAAAAAAAGATAAATTAAAAAAGATGAAGAGCTGGTTTGATGCAAATAAACTAACATTGAACTTAAAAGCAAAACAAAATTCTTACTTTATGGCAATCGTGCAACACATTTACACAAAAAACTTATGATAGGCTAAATGACATTGAAATAGAAAAAGTAAAAGAACTTAAATTTCTGGGAGTAATAATCAATGAAAAGTTATGTTGGAAGCCACATTTACATTGTATATGCCAAAATATCCAAATCAATTGGAAGTGTGTGGAAACACTTACAAAACGAACACTGAACCTATATTCATACTTCAAAAGAGAGCCTTAAGAATTGTAAATAAAACCAGTTATAGAGCACCAACTAATCCACTTTTCATCAAACTAAAAGCACTAAAATTCAGAGATATTGTTGACTTTAAAACTGCACAAATAATAATCAACAGCTATAGAAAAGTATCCACGGGTTGTTTCAAATGAGAGAGAGAGCAAGCATCACTTAAGAGGAACTTTTGTATTTCAAAAGACACTTATAAGAATAAATGCTAAATATCACTGCATTACAACCAAAGGAGTTCATTTATGGAACAACTGCAGTGAAGAGATGAAATCATGTACAACAATGAGCAATTTTAAGAGAATATTTCAGATGAATATATTGAATGGATATGAAAAGGACTTGAGGCGTTAGTATTGTATACTGACTGTACGGTTTCTGGGATTAAATACTAAATCTACTGCTAGTTAGGGTGGATTATAATTCGGTTTGATATAGATATAGAAAAGAAGAAGATAGATGGAAATGTGTATGCATCTGTGTCTATGTGTATGTGTTTAGGTGATTGTGGGTATGTAGGCTATAGATGGTGTATGTAAATATGTAAAGCATCTACAGTACTTGTTTTGTATTTAATTAAAGGATAAAAATACAGAAAGGGGGTAGGACCAGAAAAGTTGATTTTTGAACTTCTTCCTACTCCTTTTTGAACATGGGGATTTCTTATTTGAATTACAATAATTCTGGAAGCTTGTGCTGAGAAGTCCATGTCCTTATTTATCTGTTATTTTAATTGTGTGTGTATATATATATATATCATTTTTTGTTTTTCTTTACATGTTCAAATAAAATACTACTAAGTAATTTAATTAGACCTCTTTGTTCCACTGACTCCAAAAATGAAAAAAGGTTTAATTGATGTTTGTTAATCATTAAAACCCTTTCACACGTAAGTTTAAAATATTCTGGCTGACCCCCCAGCGTGAGTTTTTCAAGGAGACCGTTATTTAGAATGTGTCACTTTATGGTTTCCATGGTGACGCGTCATTGCTTGTCACGTGACACACCGCAGCAACAACAGAGCTGAATGAATGACGATCTGCTTTTATGTCATTTTTCCTTTTTTATTCAAAATATTCACAAATGTTTTAGATATGACATGAAATATCTGATATTTCGATTGTCAAATATATGCAAGTGGAAGTATTTTGTTGTTTAAACACCTTTATAACGATCGCGTTAGTTCAGCTGTATTCGTGATGGGCGCCGCCATCTTAGTTTGTGCCGCAGATGCAGTTCAGAGAATCGGATCTGTTGGATTTACAACACGTGAATTCATCCACTTCTCCCGAAATACATATAGGCGGCGAGCTACATAGGCCTACCGTGCACCCCCCCCCACCTCCCAACAAAACCATACTTTTTTGAAAGGTCTGGATGTGTAGAATATGAATCTGAATGTTAACATTGAAAATTTTGGGTTGCACTACCTGTTTTAGCCCTGTGAATAGGGAAACCCTAATCGAGATTGTCCTAGTCAATCAGAACAGCTTTTAGGTGACCCAATACACACTCAAACTTAACATATGATGACTTAGGTCAAATACCTACCATGCTGCTTATTGGTAGGTGTCTAAAATTAACATAGGTAAGGCTTTATGTTGATATAATGAGCCCATTTCATGTATAGGCCACGACCTATTCGCCTATCATGCACCCCAACCCACTCCCCTGAAAAAAATCATGCTTTTCTGAAAGGTCTGGATGTGTAGAATATGAATCTGAATGTTAACATTGACATTGTTGGGATACACTACCTGTTTTAGCCCTGTGAATAGGGAAACCCTAAAAAACGATTTTAAGCGATTTTAACACGTCGAGATTGGCCTAGTCAATCAGAGCAGCTTTTAGGTGACCCAATACTCTTACTACACTAAATTGATAATTACTTTAAATAGTTGTTTAATTATTTTTTATTTAATATAGTTAAGGCCTTGTATGGATATAATCGATCAAGGACCATTTCCATAGCATCAGTTAATATGCTAACGTGCTAACATTTTAACCCTCATTACCCTTTCCATCGAAGTAATTTCATTGACAAATCAGAAACCTGTCTGGGTTGTTCATCCAATGACAAAATAAGATATTTTTTTAATTTTCATTAACAGTTTCCTCTGTGTTAGGCAGACTGTCCTGAAAGACTGTTCTTACTCACACAGACAGATCCTCCAAGTCTGCATCCTCTGCCTGAAAATTTGTTTCACTGAATTGCTCGATGTTTGATATTTTTTATTGACCCCTCTTACTACACTACATTGATGCTTACTTTAAATATTTGTTTTTAATTATTTTAGATTACATTTGATAGATTGATAGATATATACTTTATTCATCCCAAAGGGAAATTTTAGACATCCAGTAGCTTATACACACACACACACACACACACACACACACATATCTCACACACATAGATCATCTAGTCGGTTATGTAGTTGGTTTCTTCAACACAGTTGAACTGCTCAGTTATGTCTGAGTCAAGACATGAGCCAGTGGGCCAAGTGACTGCAGGTCCTTCAAGGCATAGGGGATGTCATGGGACAAAACCAAAGTCCAGATGCATTGTGCATGTCCCTGGTCTTGTATATGGACCACTCGTGCAATTATGGGCAAACGCAGATTCTGATGCAAGATTAGCCAGAATGAAAGAAATACGTGACAAGGGATTAGCTGAACCACTGGAATCTGCTCACAGAGTGACTGTAACCTGTGAACTTAAACCAGACACTATTACAGAAGGTGATGGATATCACAGAGAATGCTACCAAAGATTCACCATGAATCTCAAAAGACTCGACCAGAAGCCTGAACTATTAGGAGCAAGTTCAAGGCAAAGTCAGAGGGCCTCAACTGGTGACAAGGTGCTCTTCACACCTGACTGTATATTCTGCAACTCAATTACACGGAAGAAGGTCAAAAATAAAGGGATATGGACAAATGAGGGGTTAAGAGAGTTTGAGTGTGATGGGTGGAGAACAGTCCTCAAAGTTGCAGAACAAAAATTTGATGAAAATTTGCTTCGCAGAATTAGAGGAAAGGATCTATTTGCTACAGAAGCTAAATACCACAAATCCTGTAGAGTCCAATATACACAAAATTTAGAAAAATGAAGAAGTGCAAGCACAGAAAACAAGGCCAAACAAATCCAACTAGTAGAAGCTCACGGTGAGGCATTTGGTGCTGAGGCAAGTTTGTGCATCCTAGATTAGCTATGTAGATTTTGGTCAGATCAGTCAATTTCATCATTTTGTTGCTGCCGATGATTTCCTTGTCAATTACTCGAGATACAGCACCAAATGCCTCACCGTGAGCTTCTACTATTTGGATTTGTTTGGCCTTGTTTTCTGTGCTTGCACTTCTCAATTTTTCTACATTTTGTGTATATTGGACTGTACAGGATTTGTGGTACAGTGGGGCAAAAAAGTATTTAGTCAGCCACCAATTGTCCAAGTTCTCCCACTTAAAAAGATGAGAGAGGCCTGTAATTTTCATCATAGGTACACTTCAACTATGAGAGACAAAATGAGAAAAAAAATTCAGAAAATCACATAGTAGGATCTTTAATTAATTAATTGGTAAATTCCTCTGTAAAATACTGTAAGTATTTGGTCACCTACACACAAACAAGATTTCTGGTTCTCACAGACCTGTAACTTCTTCTTTAAGAGGCTCCTCTGTCCTCCACTCGTTACCTGTATTAATGGCACCTGTTTGAACTTGTTATAAGTATAAAAGACACCTGTCCACAACCTCAAATAGTCACACTCCAAACTCCACTATGGCCAAGACCAAAGAGCTGTCAAAGGACACCAGAAACCAGAAACAAAATTGTAGACCTGCACCAGGCTGGGAAGACTAAATCTGCAATAGGTAAGCAGCTTGGTGTGAAGAAATCAACTGTGGGAGCAATTATTAGAAAATGGAAGACATACAAGACCACTGGTAATCTCCCTCGATCTAGGACTCCACGCAAGATCTCACCCAGTGGGGTCAAAATGATCATAAGAACGGTGAGCAAAAATCCCAGAACCACACAGGGGGACCTAGTGAATGACCTGCAGAGAGGGCCAAAGTAACAAAGGCTACCATCAGTAACACACTACGCAGCCAGGTACTCAAATCCTGCAGTGCCAGACGTGTCCCCCTGCTTAAGCCAGTACATGTCCAGGCCCATCTGAAGTTTGCTAGAGAGCATTTGGATGATCCAGAAGAGGATTGGGAGAATGTCATATGGTCAGATGAAACCAAAATAGAACTTTTTGGTAAAAACTCAACAAGTCGTGTTTGGAGGAGAAAGAACACCATACCTACTGTGAAGCATGGGGGTGGAAACATCAGTCTTTGGGGCTGTTTTTCTGCAAAGGTACCAGGACGACTGATCCGTGTAAAGGAAAGAATGAATGGGGTCATGTATCGTGAGATTTTGAGTGAAAACCTCCTTCCATCAGCAAGGGCATTGAAGATGAAACGTGGCTGGGTCTTTCAGCAAGACAATGATCCCAAACACACCGCCCGGGCAAAGAAGGAGTGGTTTCGTAAGAAGCATTTCAAGGTCCTGGAGTGGCCTAGCCAGTCTCCAGATCTCAACCCCATAAAAAAAATCTTTGGAGGGAGTTGAAAATCCGTGTTGCCCAGAGACAGTCCCAAAACATCACTGCTCTAGAGGAGATCTGTATGGAGAAATGGGCCAAAATACCAGCAACAGTGTGTGAAAACCTTGTGAAGACTTACCCTTTGTTTGACCTCATTGCCAACAAAGGGTATATAACAAAGTATTGAGATGAACTTTTGTTATTGACCAAATACTTTTTTTCCACCATAATTTGCAAATAAATTCTTAGAAATCCTACAATGTGATTTTCTGGATTTTTTTTTTCTTTTTTTTTTTTTTTTCTTTTTTCTCATTTTGTCTCTCATAGTTGAAGTCTATCTATGATGAAAATTACAGGCCTCTCTCATCTTTTTAAGTGGGAGAACTTGCAAAATTGGTGGCTGACTAAATTCTTTTTTGCCCCACTGTATTTAGCTTCTGTTTCAAATCTTTGGTAGCATTCTCTGTGATATCCATCACCTTCTGTAATGGTGTCTGGTTTAAGTTCACAGGTTACATTCATTCTGTGAGCAGATTCCAGTGGTTCAGTTAATCTCTTGTCACGTATTTCTTTCATTCTGGCTAATCTTGCATTATATCCATAATAATATATTTTATAAAGGATATTATATTATATCCATACAAGGCCTTAACTATATTAAATTAAAAATAATTAAAAACAACTATTTAAAGTAACTATCAATGTAGTAAGAGGGGTCAATTATATTAAATAAAGATGGGGAGGGTGAGGAGGAGCTGTGAATAATTTCGTAGTCAGCTTTGACATGTTGGAATGTTAGCACGTTAGCATATTAACTGATGCTATGGAAATGGTCCTTGATAGATTATATCCATAAAAGGCCTTAACTATATTAAATAAAAAATAATTAAAAACAACTATTTAAAGTAATTATCAATTTAGTGTAGTAAGAGTATTGGGTCACCTAAAAGCTGCTCTGATTGACTAGGCCAATCTCAATGTGTTAAAATCTCTTAAAATCGTTTTTTAGGGTTTCCCTATTCACAGGGCTAAAACAGGTAGTGTATCCCAACAATGTCAATGTTAACATTCAGATTCATATTCTACACATCCAGACCTTTCAGAAAAGCATGATTTTTTTCAGGGGAGTGGGTTGGGGTGCATGATAGGCGAATAGGTCGTGGCCTATACATGAAATGGGCTCATTATATCAACATAAAGCCTTACCTATGTTAATTTTAGACACCTACCAATAAGCAGCATGGTAGGTATTTGACCTAAGTCATCTTATGTTAAGTTTGAGTGTGTATTGGGTCACCTAAAAGCTGTTCTGATTGACTAGGACAATCTCGATGTGTTAAAATCGCTTAAAATCGTTTTTTAGGGTTTCCCTATTCACAGGGCTAAAACAGGTAGTGCAACCCAAAATTTTCAATGTTAACATTCAGATTCATATTCTACACATCCAGACCTTTCAAAAAAGTATGGTTTTGTTGGGAGGTGGGGGGGGGTGCACGGTAGGCCTATGTAGCTCGCCGCCTAATAAAACAAGTAAGTGGCAGGTGAACTGGGAGAAGAATAGTGTAAACTTTAAAGTTACTTACACAATGTGTATCTGATGAATAAAACTAATTATAATGGAAAGGATTATTATTGCCTCTTCCTTTGACAACAGTGTGTATTTAATAAACTCTAAATGTATTGTTTTTTTAGTACTTATATGTCTGAAACCTAAAATAAACATTATGTGGTTGAAAACACTGAAAAGTTGTGATATATGACAGCTGAGCGCGCCTGTCTCTGGCTCAGCGCCAGCCAACGCGGGAAAGCCCATTTGAATTAAGCAGTTGATCACGTCATGCACTGACCTTTCTAATCACACCGGTGTGATCGTACGCTCCAGGGACCAGCCTAGACTGATCACACCGGTGTGATCGTACGTGCGAAAGGGTTAAATATAAGTGAATGTTTGATTATTCTATTTAACTCTTTATTGAAATTAGATTCATTCATCCGGATTCCTATACGCTTTGGAGAGGTGTAAAGTCCAGGTTCAGAAAATAAAAGTCCTCCTCAGTATTTTGTTCCAATCACCTGGATTTGCTAATTAGCACAGTTTTTCTGCCAGGAGAGAGAACTAATTAGTGAAATCAGCTGGATGAGTTCATGGGTGGAATAAACATATGGCAGGACTTTTACTTTCAGACCCCTGGACTTTACACCTCTGATGTTTCGAGTCTCGCACCGGCCGGGTATACACAAATCCGGCGAAACACGGAAGTAAAGCAGCGCCGCCATTACTGCGTGCCTTGCTGCTAAGGAAGTAGCGTTGGTCCCGTAGGCGGCTGTAGCAGATGTAGCTGTACGAATGTACAGATTTACGAATAAATGTTATTTTTATCTATTCATCTTTAATTTTGTACAGTAGCCCTGCTGTATGGCTACAACACTGCCCTCGGTCGACCATGCAGTCACAAACTGAATTCGAGAACTTTGCAGTTTTCTCTGTGTATTGTTACTGACACATTATGGTACGAGTTCACTGCCTGTGAAAACCTCACGACACCTTTTAATGTGATGAGCTCATCTGCGAAGGTATGCAGTATCTGGCCAATCCATCCGGAGCTCATATAATTCTGACCTTCAATCAGTGCCCTGTAGTTTAGGTTCTGAAGCTCGCATGCCAGATGATTAATAAAATAATCTTGAATACCTGTAAGCTGCCAACTCTCACGCTTTCACCGTGAGACACACGCAACTTTTCAGCTTTTCACACGCTCTCACGCCACACATCCATTTTCTCACGCACAGAAAAATCGCGAGGCAGAAAGGACACGGAGACCGACAGACTTTCTGTGTCTATAGACAGCAGATTAGTTATGATATAAAAAAGCTCAGCTCTCAGATTCTGTCAATTTTATTACGAAATTCAAACAATAAATACCGTTTTGGTGTTTGTAAATGTGACGTGACGGATCCCTAGCGGCACGTGAACCGATCATCTCAACTTAAAAGTAAATAAACAAGAATGAACAATGTTAAAAGAAACAGTACAACTTACCGAAATGTATATTCATCATACATAATATCGATCAATCAGTGTTTTTTTATTTTTTTATTAACGCCCATCTTGTGTACCTAATATTTATCCAAATTAGTCAATATTAAATCAAATCACAAGAATTGAACTGAATTGAAATCCTGAAATTTGTTTCAAGCAATAATAAAAAAACGTCGCTTACCAGAAATTGTACCATATATTATAAACATTGCAACATGTTGTCACTAAACCTAATACAATTCAGTTTAGTTACTAAAATGTTTTGACAATCACAATATTTAAGCCCCAGGATCCGCTTTCATTGAAATGTCATTAGAGGGCACCGGCAAGTGTCACACCGCCGTCACTTCGCAGGCACGCAGTAATGGCGGCAGGCAAGATGGCGGCGCCCATAGAGATCGCGGCGGATTTGTGTATACGATCTCATAACCACAAGCTCGTCAGTCTCGGTCATCATTAACAGAGGCGATTGACTAATATCCTTGACGGCCGTACTCTACTTGCTCAGTCTAGAATATATTATTTAGTCCCCATAGATCTGAACACACTTAATTAAGGTAAGATAATAGCTGTTGAACGAACTTAATTAAATTAAGGAAAACTTTTCCACGAAAATGAATTACATTTTTCCAACAAAATCTAATTTGTTTGAAATGATTTGTTGTAATTTTGTTGTATGAACAAACTAATTTAGTCAACATTATAATTTTATTTAATTTGACTTTACAGTTATTTCTAATGATAGGAGCTATTAGTGTTCAGATTAATTAAAACCACTTTTTACAGAGTAATATTGAATATTACTTATGCAGGTCTGCGGAAGAAGTTTATTGCTTATTGCATGTTTAGAGTATACTGAGTGCCCACAGCCCTAAACTAAACACAGTCGCCACTCTTCTGCATAATGGTAACCACAAAATTCAAAAACATCACAGAAAGTCCTCTAAGTTTCTAACAATAGTGAATATTAAACACTAACATTAACTAACAACATCTTTCCATTTACAGAAAAACACATAAAATAACACTTTAATCCCTAAATTTACGCAGTCCCTTGCAAAGCATGCTGGGAACTACAGATCCACTGCCCAGTTAGTGGTCAACAAAAATGATTCATGTAGTTTTCACACAAATTAATTACGTAAACTTCAGTTTTAAATATATTAGGTTGATTGAACACAATTAAATTAAGTTGTGACAAAATATTAAACAATTATGTAACTTTTTCTTATTTTAATTAATTAAATTTAACAAGAGGCAAAAATTCTTTTTTTGAGGGTAGAAACAAGCTGACCAACTTAACTACTTCTAATGGTAATTTTGTATAATCATGTCATGGTTCCTATAGGGGAGAGCGGGGCACAAGCTTACGCGGGGCTAGCCTGGGAAAACCCAGACTACTTCTGGCGAATTTTAATTCTCTCTCCAGGATAGTCTGGAGAAGAGCCCATTCAAACTCATTTCTGTGCCGCCGAAATCGCGGCACCAATCAGAAACGTTTGGGGAGGGATTTACATGATGACGACAGCGCAGCGACGCTGAAGGAGATTTCATTACAAAGATGGATGCCGCCGTGGAACATCACTCGTTCGAATCATAGACAGTATATAAACGAATCAGTTATCGCGTCTGTTTTGAGCGATTTAAACTTACCGTTTTCGTTAAAACCGGAGCAAAGAACAACACTCGAAGCATACGTCATCTCCTTCATCGATCTGATTGGTTTTATGACTATCCAATTGCACCCAGAGGAATTTGAGCTACGTCGGTTGGTGACGCCCCTTTGGAAATGATTTGTCTACATAACTTCGCCAGACCCTACACTCAGTTTCAACTGAGAAGGGTCTGGTTTTAACCAGGCTAACGCGGGGCTAGTTTTAACACACTTATTTTAATAACTTAGTGTATACTAGTTGCCATATCAACACTATATAGAGAAAAAATTGCACCAAAATTCAGAAATCTTTGGAAGATATCACTGAACATTTATTTAACCATAGCAAAAGTTAATTTCTTGCTTATGTTAATTTTTCATCTCTATTTTTGGTATGATTTGGTTGATACGGTTCTTTACTGCTTCGCTAACTAGCAGAAGACACTCGCCAGGTTTAAATCCAGTTGTGCAGACGGGGCATGTTGTCACACTGCATTATTTCAGATTCAATATGAAAAATGCTGCAGATGACACCATCAGGACTGTGTTGGAATCATCATAACTTTCACAGCCTTAGCGGCCCATGGGTTAATGAGCTGATGAGTTGAATCAGGTGTGTTTGATTAGGGAGACAAAGAAAACGTGCAGTGTTGGGGGTACTCCAGGACAGGTTTGGGAACCACTGCCCTACAGCATTCAAGCAGGCTCGGGTAACTCCACTGCTTAAAAAAACAACATTAAACACATCATTTGTAGAGAATTACAGACCTGTCTCTCTCCTATCATTCATTGCGAAAACACTTGAAAGAGCTGTTTTCAACCAAGTATCATCGTTCTTGTCTCTGAACAACCAGCTGGATGTCAATCAGTCTGGCTTCAAGAAAGGGCATTCAACCGAGACTGCATTACTGTCGGTCACAGAAGCCCTACAGATCGCAAAAGCTGCTTCCAAATCTTCAGTTCTCATTCTCCTGGATCTGTCTGTTGCCTTCGACACTGTGAATCATCAGATCATTATGTCCACCCTCTCATCACTGGGCATCACAGGAACTTCCCTCCACTGGTTTGAGTCCTATCTCACAGGTAGGTCCTTCAGGGTCGCATGGAGAGGCGAGGTATCGGAAGCACATCATCTGACCACAGGGGTTCCTCAGGGTTCAGTTCTTGGACCCTTGCTCTTCTCCATCTACACCACATCACTGGGACTCATCATACAGGCACATGGTTTCTCCTACCACTGCTATGCTGATGACACACAGCTCTTCCTCTCATTTCAACCAGATGATCCCACAGTAGCTGCACGGATCTCAAGCTGTCTGATGGACATCTCGGCATGGATGAAGGAACATCACCTGCAGCTCAACCTGGCAAAGACTGAGCTTCTCATCCTCCCTGCCAATCCGTCTCTACAGCACGACTTCACTATCCAGCTAGATTCATCATCAATCACCCCACCAGGGTCGGTCAGAAATCTTGGAGTAATACTGGATGACCAGCTGACCTTCACAGACCAAATCACAAAAGCCGCGTTTCCACCGCAAGAACTTTCCCCAGGAACTAGGAACTTTGGGCTGGTACTCGATGTGTTTACACTGCAGGAACCAGGGTCTAAATGAAGTTCCGGGTAAATATTTCCCCCTCCGATAGTCCCTGCTCATGAGGTAGTACTTTTTCAAAGTTCAGGAACTTTCAGGGGTGGGACTTGTGCGCTGCACAAGCTGATTGGTTGTGTTCACGCCGTATTTTGGTTGGATGACTCCACGCAGCATTTATTTATTTTTAACCTCCCTTTTTAAAAAATCTATTGCGGTTCATGTCGGGGCTTCATGCAGTAAGAGTTGTCTGTCTGCAAATATGGAATTTAATAAAAAAAAACTGGTGGACTGGCGACGAGTTTCAGGCTTTATTAAGGGTATTTGTGGAAGAGGAAACTTTCTGCGCGTTCGTCCCAGCCATCTCACGGTCAATGTCCACAATAGCTGATAACATACAAATTTTATATCTAACGTTAGCATTACGAGCTACTGAACACGCTTTATCAGTGCTCGTCTCTTTTCTGCCACAGCTTTTATTATTAAGTCATTATGTTTACACATTGTCATCTATTGCAAGGCACTCCAAACCATGTTACAAATTTACTATAACAGGATTGAAATAGCGCTTTGAGGTTAGTAACAAACAACTATTTACAAGACTGTCACTATTTATGATTGATAGACGGGGTTCAGGCTTTTTTTTTAAGCCTATTTGCGAAAGAGGACATTTTTTGCGCGTTCGTCCCAGGCTTCTCACAATAACTGATAACATACGTTGTCTAATTTTATATACGCATACGAGCTTTCTGAACACGCTTTAGTATCAGTGCTCGTCTATTTTGTTTTGTTAATTACCTCGTTAGTAAACCATAACTGCAGCACAGTTTGAATCTCCTCCATACTTATTATAAATGTGGCGCTCAAAACTGATTACTGTCCGTCGCAGACTGGGAGGAGCAGTTGCGCGCAGTTTACCTTCCCGGTACTTTAGATCGCGGTGTAAACGCAGAAAGCAACCGGTCTGGGGCAAAAAAAGTTCCTGGGAAAAAAGTTCCTGGGACAAATTGTTCCGGGTAATTTCGGTGGAAACGCGGCTAAAGACAGCTCGATCATGCAGGTTTGCACTGCACAACATTAGGAAGATCTGGCCTTTCCTAACTGAGCATGCAACACAACTTCTCGTCCAGACCCTGGTCATTACTAGGCTTGACTACTGCAATGCTCTTCTGGCTGGACTTCCATCATGTGCAACTAAACCTCTACAAATGATTCAGAACGCTGCAGCTCGTCTTGTCTTCAACAAACCAAAGAGGGCCCACGTCACTCCTCTGTTCATCTCACTGCACTGGCTACCTCTCTCTGCTCGCATCAAGTTCAAGGCACTGACGCTTGCTTACAGATCTATCACAGGCTCAGCTCCCTCCTACTTTCACTCACTCTTACGAGTCTACGTCCCTACCAGAAGCCTACGATCGGTCAACGAGCGACGTCTCGTGGTTCCATCACAAAGAGCCACAAAATCTCTTTCCAGAACATTCTCATTCACCGTTCCCTGCTGGTGATGCTCTCCCCACCCTCATCTCGAATGTAGAATCCCTGGCAACATTCAAAAGACAGCTGAAAACTCATCTCTTCCGTGAGCACTTAACCTCATAATAAAAATAATAAAACAAATTCTTTCCTTTTCCTTTAATCCTCCCTTATCCGGCTTATGCTACTCTTGAGCAATGCCTGCACTTTGTATTTTGAGACTTCTTGCGTTGTTTTTGCCTCTTCACGATGACTGGCTTAATTTGGTCCTCATTTGTAAGTCGCTTTGGACAAAAGCGTCTGCTAAATGATGTTTAATTAAACAAGGTTCGGGAGGAACAGGTGCAGATGATTAACCTGACAAGAGCAAGTGGAGTGCAATCAGTAATCAACCCAGGACAGTATAAATAACAGCTGAACTTACCTCTGTTCCTCGACAGTTCAGCAGCATTCAGTAGTCTCTCGGTTCTTCACCTAAACTACTAGTGATATGTCTCAGCCAAGCTCTTCATCCGATGAAGGAAACACTTCAGGAGATGCACCTTCTCCTTCAGCAGGTCCAATGATCATCCCTCCAACACCGGTGGTCGCTCCTGAGCCCCAGGCTTCTCCTCGTGGCCGCACACCGGCCCGAGCAACCCGGCGCTTAACAAGACGCCGAGATCAGCCATCACCACCACCGGCAAGACTCCCAGCTGCTTCCCCGGCTTCTTCTTATCACTCAACCGTCCCGACGATCCCACCCATCGGGAAATGGACCGTGGCCGGGCTAAGGCAGGCGTTGGGTAACTCAGACGTACTGACCTCAAGAAAAATGAATAAAGCAGAGCTGTATGATCTATATGTCTCTTTACAGGCGACTCCAAAAACAACCCACAGGCAGAGCAAAGCCCGCAGAGCAATAAATTCACCTGCACAAACCGCACCGTCGTCCTTCCGCTCAGGACACGGCTCAATTCGCCTATCGGGCCGCAGTAGCAGGCCGTCAGCGACCCCGGGCCGTGCTCCAAATTCCGCCATGGCAGGGCCACAACCACCTCTCGACGATGTACAGCCCTCCACCTCGGCTTACGCTGCCACAGCGCATGCAGCCGGGCCCAGCGGCCTTCCCACAGCCGCCCAATTTTACACTCCGGCTGTTCATAACCCTTTTCTTTTTCAGAGGCCTCCAGCTCCCGTTGCAGATACTAGCGCGATGCTATCTGCGCTAGCATCACAGACCAAACAGAGCCAGCAGTTCCTCCCAACAGGGTATAACCCCGCCCACTCCCAATGGGCCGCAGCTCCAGCAACACAACCGAGTGCAGGCCCGCCTCCGCCTGCAGTTCACAGTCATTCCGCTTCTTACTATCCTTCATTTCCTCAAAATGACACTCATTTCCAATTTTCAGCAGGTCATCCAATTGCAAGTGCACCGATGACATTCGCAGCCCCGGGCTATACTCTCCCCAGCTCCGTCATAAATAACAAATCTCCATTTTCTCTCTCAACAGCAATTCCGATGGCCGTGCCATCCAACGCAGTTGCGATGGATCCCCCACCAGTGTCCCAAATCATCCGCGCTCAAATCCTCTCAGGTGCGGACGTCGACCTCTCTTCTCTGCTCTCTCTCCTCCCTGCAGTTGAAAGAGATCGTCAAATCGATTGCGGCGACTTTTCCGTTACGTTAAAAAACACTGAAACTCACTCATCTCGCATCCTTTCGTTTCCCGAATTCACAATTGCTTTTTCTCGATTCACCGAAATCATCTGTTCAACCTTCCCCCATAGGCGGCGCGAACTGAACGACTACCAGGCAATCATTGCCGAACTCGCGCTGTCCTATGGGGGCGGGCACTTTTACACATATCATAAACTGTTTTCAGCTAAAAGTGCCGTGCGCGTCGCACAATGGAACCAGTGCACATACTGGGGTGCACTTGATTCGGATCTTCACAGCAGGGTGTTTTTGGGCTGCAAAAACATTACCTGTGCGGTATGCAGGTCTGTGGCGCACCCAACTGCATCATGCCCACAGGTTAACCCTCCCTCTCTTCCCTACGTGGGAATTGGCAATGTCAAATCCACCAGCTACGTGCCGCGTGCAGCAACCTCCAACACTGTACAGGACTCTGCTTTTAATGAAGGCAGCCAGATCTGTAATTATTTCAACTCGGGCAAATGTCAAAGAGCGCGCTGCCGGTATATGCACATCTGCAGCTTTTGTGGTGGCGCGCATGCTCGCATAGTATGTCCAGTCTTTAAGTCTGTAAATAAAAAATCAAAAAAGTATTTAATGACTCCTGTAAATATTTCACGCATGCATTTCGAACTAGCTCATCACCCGGATTCAGAATTTACCGACTATCTGCTGGCAGGTCTAAAAAACGGCTTTAATCCCGGCTTACAATGCCTGCCTTCCCAAAATATCATATGCAATAATCTTCAATCTGCCCTTTCAGAACCTGATGTCGTAGATAAACTGATCAAAAAAGAAGTCGAGTCAGGCTTCATGATCGGCCCGTTCGATAATCCTCCATTTAATCTGTTTCGTATCAGCCCTATTGGAGTGGCTACAAGAAAATTCTCAGGTAAAAAACGCCTTATAATCGACCTGTCAGCCCCGCACAAATCCCCGTTCCCAAGCATAAACAGCTTGATCCCTCTCGACGAATTTTCACTTAAATACCATGACATAGACCAGGCTATAGACATGATCAAAATCGCAGGACGGGGCGCTTGGCTTGCAAAAATTGACATTACATCTGCCTTCAAAGTAATGCCCATCCACCCAGATTCATGGCACCTATTTGGAATTCGCTGGCTTGGGAAATACTATTTTGCAGTACGTTTAACTTTCGGATGTAAAAGCAGCCCTAAAATATTTGACATGCTATCAGAAGCTGTTTGCTGGATTTTGTCGAATAACTACGCCATTCCTTACCTCATTCACCTGCTCGACGATTTTTTAATCATCTCGCCTCCTGACGCCATCCCAGCCGCACACATCCTTACAGTACAAAACGTTTTCTCCGAACTAGGAATTCCTATAGCACAGGAAAAAACCATGGGCCCCGCTACATCCATCGAATTCCTAGGAATTAATTTGGATTCAGATAAATTCCAAGCATCCCTGCCCAAAGAAAAAATCGACCGGATAATCCTCGTCTCTTCTACCTTCCTTGAGAAATCTAATTTTTCAAAACGCGAACTCCTGTCCCTGCTCGGGCACCTAAATTTCGCAATGCGCATCATCCCGCAGGGCCGCCCCTTCATATCACATCTCCTCTCACTAGCGTCCTCCGTCCACTCACTAGAAGACTGCATTTCCTTAAACCAAGCATGTCGCGACGAACTCAGGCTATGGTTAACATTTCTAAAACAGTGGAACGGCCTATCTTTCTTCTACAACAACCTCGTTTCGTCTCCCACCGATATCCAATTGTTCACAGACGCTGCCCCCTCAATTGGGTTCGGGGGATATTATCAAGGTCGTTGGTTCGCGGCTCCATGGCCATCGCAGCTCCAGGACGTTTCTCAATCCTCAGCTCTTTTTGAGCTTTACCCTCTCGTAGTAGCAGCCTTTCTCTGGGGAAAAGAGTGGGCCACAAACAGCGTTTTAGTGCATTGCGACAACGACGCAACAGTGCATTGCATTAACAAAGGCCGTTCCCATTCTCCCGCTCTGATGCCACTCTTAAGGCGTCTAATCTGGATTTCAGCTTGCGATCAATTCATCATTATTGCTAAACATATCCCGGGGACAGAAAATCAAATAGCTGATTCCCTGTCTCGCTTTCTGTTTCAGAAATTCAGGATGCTGGCACCAGAGGCGGATCAATTCCCAACTCCAGTTCCTCGCTATTCAGAACTAATATTCCCGTAAACCACCCGTTAAAACCCCTGCTCGAAGCATCACTCGACTCCATCCTCCAGGCAGTATCTCCAAGGACCCTCCAATCCTACATTACTGCTTGGAGGTGTTTTAAAACCTTCCATCTCTCTTATAACTTGCCTTTCCCTGATTTTTCTCTTCTCTCTATCACCTCTTTTATCTCCTACCTTAATACCATTAAGGGCCTCCAAGTCGGGTCCATCAAAGGCTATTTAAGCGGCATTCAGTTTTTTCACAAACTGATGTACGGCACTCCTTCCACGGAGATTAACAATTCTCAAACCTCCCTCCTGATTAAAGGGATCAAAAAATCCCAACCTTCTCGTCTCAATGCCAGACAACCCATCACGCTAGACATTCTCACCAAATGTATTCATGCCCTCCGCACAGGCTATCAGCCCATCGGTACCGCTCGCACTCTCGACGCCATGTTTATTCTAGCTTTTTTCGGTTTTCTTAGATGCTCGGAACTCGCCATCACCTCCAAATTCGACCCAAAAATCCACCCCACCATCTCAGACTTATCAGTACTAGATGGCGAGACAATTTCTTACCTGATCAAACAAAGCAAAACTGACCAAACTAAAAAAGGTAATTTTATCTACATTTTTAACCTCACTTCGCAAATCCAACCATACCAGTCAATACTGGCTTATCTGCTATGGAGAAGCTCCCAAGCAAAATCTCCTCTGGAACCCCTATTTTTAGATGAATCTAAAAAACCCGCGTCACGTTTTTGGTTCCAGAAACACCTCAAATCCGTTCTCCAAATGTCAGGCATTCCTGCAAATAATTTTTCAAGTCACTCATTCCGCATTGGGGCAGCAACTTCAGCAGCCCAAAAAGGCCTCTCCCAACAGCAGATCCAAACCCTTGGGAGATGGTCCTCTGATGCTTTCCAAAGCTACATCAGGACCAACCGGTTCCACATTAAACAAGCTCACCAAAACCTCATCGAGTGAGAAGCGCAAAAAAAAAAAAAAAAAAAAAAAAAAAAACTCTTCTTTCCTGTCTTCTCTTTCTGTCCAGCAAGCACTAGTCTTACAGCGGACAGAGTGACAACTTTCCCAGTAGAGCAATTATGTTTTCTTTCATTCAACGAGCATTGGTCTCGTAATGGATGCAGTATAAAGAAAATTCCTGGGCAAGCACTCATTTTCCTGTCTTCCTCTTTCTGCCCAAGCAAACATTGGTCACGGCAGACGGAGCGAGAGCTCCCCCAGTAGAGCACTTACATTTTCTCTTTTATCCAGCGAGCATTGGTCTCACAGCGGATTCAGCGAGGAAATCTCCTGGGCAAGCACTCATTTCACGTTTCCTCTTCCCGTCCAGCGAGCATTGGTCTCTCAGCGGACGGGGTGAGAACTTTCCCAGTAGAGCACTTACATTTTCTTTTATCCAGCGAGCATTGGTCTCACAGCGGATGCAGCAAGGAAATCTCCTGGGCAAGCACTCATTTCATGTTTCCTCTTCCTGTCCAGCGAGCATTGGTCTCTCAGCGGACGGGGTGAAATCTTTCCCAGTAGAAGCGCTTACATTTTTTCTCTTTCTTCCGTTGAGCATTGGTCTCGACGGATGAGGGGCGAGAAAATCTCCTGGGTGAGCTCTCACTTTTCTCTTTTTCATTTTTCCTATACCCAGTGAGCATTGGTCTCACAGCGGACTTAGCGAGAACTTTCCCGGTGGAGCACTTACGTTTTCTCTCCTCATTCAGCGAGCATTGGCCTCAGCAGATGCAGTGTGAGGAAATCTCCCGGACAAGCACTCATAATTTCCGCTTCTTCTTTCCGCCCAGAGAGCATTGGTCTCCCAGTGGATGGAGTGAGATCTTTCCCGGTAGAGCCCTTACGTTTTTCTCTCCTCATCCAGCGAGCATTGGTCTCTCAACGGATGCAGTGTGAGAATTCTCCCGGGCAAGAACTCATTTTTCCTCCTTTTTCTTTCCTTCCATCCCACAAACTCTTGGCCCAGCACAAAGTGCAATTCTCCCGATCGGTTGTTCCAAATTATAACCGCTCCCCGTTCGCTGACCAGCAGGACCTGTCATTACAGGTAGTGAGCCACCATCAAGGGCCCTCCTGGTCAAGAATTTAGGCCCCTCCTTGAGAAGCCAGCCCGCCAACTCGGCACTCATTTGGGGGTCTTCAGTCCGGCGGCTGTCCTCTGCTATTTTGCCTTTGGGGGGAGTACTCTGGGTTCGGGCCAAATTCCGAGCTCGTAGCCCTCCCTCCGGACAGCACGCCAAATACGCATAACCCTTACCATAATAAATCATATGTAGATGTGAACTCATGAAATGATGTTTAATTAAACAAGGTTCGGGAGGAACAGGTGCAGATGATTAACCTGACAAGAGCAAGTGGAGTGCAATCAGTAATCAACCCAGGACAGTATAAATAACAGCTGAACTTACCTCTGTTCCTCGACAGTTCAGCAGCATCCCACCTCCACCCCAGCTCCTCTCTTCTAGTTCCATCTACCCTATTCTAGTTCCATCTACCCCTACCGGGGGGAGTACTCTGGGTTCAGGCCGAATTCCGAGCTCGTAGCCCTCCCTCCGGACAGCACGCCAAATACGCATAACCCTTACCATAATAAATCATATGTAGATGTGAACTCATGAAATGACTAAAGTCTTTTTGTGTCTCTTCTGTTTTGGGAAAAGACAGACTTGCTGAAAAAAACTTTTGAGTTGTGTGTTTGCAAATGTAGGCTAATCTCTTTTGCCATAAAGAGTTGAGCTGACTTCTGCTCTTGAATAAATTTCTTCGATTGATTGAAATCTTTAGTCTATAAGTCTTAACTGTACTTTCCCTTTTCAAAATATATCACAATTAGTTAATTTATGTCTTTCATAAAGGAAAGTAGAACATTTCTCCAATACTTGTTAGTAAATGTTCACTACCAAAAACTACAAAAAAGATTTGTGCCATTTCTATTTATAGGCTACTATTGATGTTTTATTATATGAAACTTATTCTTCACATGATATTGTGTTGACCTCTAGTGGTGAGCTCGAGACATTGTGTAATCTCTCTGCATCTGCTGTTGCATCTTAATACCAGTTACACTCCAATTAAGGGAACTGAACTAATTCACTTTTCAAAATAAACAAGTTTTTACTTTGTTTTAATTGCGTAATTTTAAACACCTTTTACCTTATTTTAATTATTCTCAGGTTAGGTAAAGTCAGTCAAATCTATCCTAAATAATAAGCATTTGAATTTCCATACTTACAATATTTATATCACAGAAGACTACTTCTCCGTGGTTAGTTCAGCTCAATCTTTTGTGAAACAGAGACATATTTGAAATTTATTTGAAGGATAACCCCTTGAGATGCACCATCTCGTTTTCGAGGGGGTCCTTAGAACAAGCGCAAATACAGACAACAGGTTACATTGTATAACACATAATACTTCACATTCATGCTCGGGGCCGCGTAACATATGGCAGGCGAGCTTCTTAATTTCAATTATATATTTTATTAAATTCAGGTTAACTAGTTTCCATAAAAGGTACTAATATATAAAACAAAAACAAAAGTAAATCAAATCGTTTACAAGCTTTAACTGCAAGAGGCGTAATGGCAAGGCATCAAACACTGGAGACGTCCTTTACATCATACTTTTTGACATTTGCAAACCGTCTCAGGATGCATTCAGTCCTTTACAGACAATCTGTCCAATCCGAAGTCTTGAACTGTCATAAGTTCTGGACATTCCTTTCAGACCTGTCTATATGACGCCTATCGCCTCTGCAACACATCCAATGTAATCCTTGCATTTTTCTTCTTTCTTTAGCAAAGCTCTTTCTAATACATGTTTTGTTCCTCACTATGCTTTTTAATAAATGCCTAATACATTAAGTGTGGTATGTTTTAATAAATCGCTTTACAACAACAATTTACAGTGTTTTTCTTCACAAATCAATTTCTTCATATATGGTTACAATGATTATTACAAGTGCCTTTCTTGATATTAGGTTACAATTAAGCATAAAAAAACATGTATCTTATTACGCTAACATATTGTGTAATTATACAATACAATGGCAAATGAGAAAATTATAATTGCTGATCAAAAAGCATTGGATAGAATATCTAGACTGGGGAATGCGAAAGCTACAACTTAAAATGTGGATTATGGGTGATAACAGGCATTATCCGTATGTCAGTCAAAGCAGAGAGACAGAGTTTCATACAAATGAAAATGTATCAAAAATAAATATTCATTATTCTATTGATAAAGATCAAAGTTAAGTAAATATAAAGATACATATGACAGATTTGACAGATTAAAATCTATGTATCACAAAATGATGTAATTTTAATTTTAAACTTTGTTTATATCATTTCATTTGCTAAATTTGACAATTACAATAAGCAATGTTTTAATTGCTTCATTATCGAGGAGTTTAATCCCAACATCATATGATGAAGGTCTTATACTGAAGACCCATGTTCATGCTTATCCACCACTGAGCTGAGATCAGGCTTATCTCCCTCCTCCATTTTACCTGCAAAAAAGCAAAACATCTTGTATGAACCTAAGCATTAGGTTCTAAATAATATTTCAGGGTTTTTCCTAGGTCAAAAATGGTCTTCTGTGGTGGCTGATGAACATCCACACACACACACACACACACACACACACACACACACACACACACACACACACACACACACGTTTTTTCTGTAAAAAACAAAAACCCTGTATATTCTCTCCCTTTACACTAACCCTACCCCAAACCTACCCATCACACTTTTTTTTTTTTTTTTTTTTTTTTTTTTTAAATGTATGTATGAGCTTGTTTCCTCATGTGGACCAAAAAAAATTCCTCTCAAGGACAAGGATTTCAGATATTTCTATCTTTATGGGTAATTTTTTTCCAATACCGTAGGGTTTACCTGAACATAACACACACACACACACACTTGAATATGTGATTTATGGGGACTCTCCATAGGCATAATGTTTTTTTTTGTTGTTTTTTTTACTGTACAAACCATATATTCTATCCCCTACACTAACCCTTCCCATCATACAAAACTTAATGCATTTTTGGGATTTCAAAAAACAAAAACACAATATACTGGGTCCAAGCACAAAGAACACGACAAGTCATGCAAACATGATTGGGAGCATCAGATCAACTGCAAAAATTCGCAATTAAAGACATTTTAAGATTATTTTAGGCAAAATGCCTGAAAAATCAAATACAATCACTAGTAATGTGATTTAATGGTTTATCACTTTCGACCAATAGGTGGCACTGTTACGAAACTGATGTGGTGTGGTCAGGAGTAACGGGTTTTTAAGTTCTGTCAAATATTTACAAGCTTCCTCTGCATTAGGACTTCTCAAAATCCTGCAGAAGGGAAGATGAAATTTAAATGTCGTTATGGCTTTAAGCAATATGTGAGAAACATCAGCACAGAGAAAACTGGCTTGTGAAACTGCATGTTTGTGAACATCTGGAGACTCACAGAACTGCTGTAGAGAGATACAGTGATACAGTGAATCTGGGCTTGATGGCATTAAACTACAGTTTCAGAAACATTTAATACCATACTACTGAATACCATCAGTACAATTCAACCCTCTACAATGTGAGTAAATCACTCGCAATGCGACTAAATCTGCACATCTGGGCACTAAATAATGTCTATCACGAGCCATTGGCTAATCAACTCTTAGATTTTACTCGCCAGTGTGTGTGTTAGAGGCAAAGTATGAGTTTGGAATAGTCAGAGTGTTCAGCAATTGAAAATATATCTGAGCGCTTCAGAGTTTCGCTCTCTGTCTGTATTATTTCAATTCAGCTCAATGGATGCGCAGCCAGAGCTGTTAAAATGTTTTTCAATGGCTCTGTGTGCAGCCTACCTATATTTGACGTACCGTAAACTCTAGTGTAAACTCTAGTCTTACATAACACACAGAGTCGACGCGCTACATGTGTTCTTTGCTGTATTTTCCTGTCAAATAACGGAGTTCATTTGGAATTATTCAGCAGCAAGAAATTTTCATCTATTACGTCCCTGTTTTGATTTCAGCAAATCAGTTCGAGCGAACACTGACAATGGCCCTCATTTATCAATCTTGCGTAGAAACGGGCGTATATGTTGGCGTAAGATTATGCTTACACTCCTCTCGCCGCCTGATTTATGAAGCTGTGCGTACCTTTGAAATCCAGGTGTACGCAATACCTGACCTTGATAAATGCCGCGGCAGAAAACGATCGTCATTAGAATAACACGCCCCTATATATTCAAGTCTCCGCTTCCCCCACGCCCTCATTTTACGCCATGGACACACGGAAGACGGCAAAGAAGAGAAACTTCTTTGAGAAAGAGAAAGCGAAACCAGGGAAGTGGAAAGAAACAAAATTGATTTCTAGATTTTTATTATTAATGACACTTATTGTTATTTAGAAGAAGAACGTCGTTATTATTATTATTTGTATTATTATTATTATTTAAAAGAAGAATGTCATTTTTATTATTTTGTCAGTCTGAATAATTTTTTTGGTCATTGAAAGCCTTTCATTACTAAACCCAGTCCGTGCACACCTGCCGGGCCTAACCATGGCCCTACCATCGTTTCAAAGAATAGTACAACGGCGAGCGCGTCGAGTATAAACGCCTCGTCCGTTTGGGGAGGTGCACGCGCAGTCTGCGGAGACTCGCGCTGCGGAGCCAGGCGAAAGTATAAACAATGCTTGAAACGTCAGGTAAAGCGCACATGCTCGCAACTGAAGGAATACATATGCCTACAATCCAAATGCTTTGGTAAAGTCACACAACTTAAACATTGATGTCCATGTTGCACAAAAATAAACACTGAAGTTTATAATTACTATGTTGTTGTTTTTTTTTACAGTGGGTCATAATATATCATATCTTTTAGTTTGTCAGTGCGTTTTGTGGTGTTAGGAATTGTTTTTCTGCGCATTCCCGCACTCAAAACGTGCGTACACCACCTCCTGAGCTGGCGTAGGATTTGAGCGTGCCGTACGCCAACGTTCATATTGATAAATCTCAAAGTCACCGTGGTTTTGGGTGTACGCCAGGTGTACGCTGGAAATTTGGTGTATGCACTTTTGATAAATGAGGGCCAATGTGATTAATATTCATGAACCCAGCAGCTCATCAATCCTTAGTGCGTTGTATATTGTTTTTAGTAGTAGAATTAGTAGTAGTAGTATTATCTTTTATTATCTATTACTATTATCAATTTTTTTCCAGAAACACTGAATGACCAATAATATCTTAAGCACCACCACCGGCCCTAATTTCAGTTAAAATGACAAATATGCATTCATACATGGTTACCAAGTTTTAATTCTAATTACTTAAGTACTATCATTAAATAGTGCTTGATTATCATTATATAATGCTTGATTGACTGATGTTAAGAGTGCACGTTCAGATATTTAAAAAGCTGTGCCATTTTACAAAGACAAGCAGATTTGATGGAATCATATATCAGTCTGGTGAGTAAACTAAAAAATGTACTAGCCAATGGCGATTCTATTGCCAAGGTGTGCGTAGAGGGTTGCAATTGTATCTAAACAAAACTCAGTAATCCCCACTACAAAACTTGTGGAGCTTATTTTGTCTTACTGAAAGAATATTTAGCATTCATATTTATTGTGTTATTTCATCACGTCTCACCTCAGTGTTTTCAGTGAACACTTCTGATCCTGTAGTAAATCACTGAGCTCCTTCACTCCTGATTGTCCAGGATCATTTCCTCTGAGATCCAGCTCTATCAGGTGTGAAGATCTCAGAGCTGAAGCCAGAGCTTTATAACCTTCTTCTGTGATACTGCAGTCTGAAAGTCTACAGAAAAACAGAAAAAAAAATAAAACAGTTGTTGTTATTCTTTTTGGAGACACAGATTATCACATCACTAATGGGATTTATGAATGGCTTCTAACAAATTATGAATAAATTATTGCCGTAGAGTGTGCAAAAACTTATGGCAATATGATGTTTTTATTTTAATATTTGCAAAATCTCCCTTAGATATAAATACAATATATGCATTAACCAAAACCTTATTAAATTAAATAACCTTAATAACTTAATCTTATCAAATTAATAGTTCACCAAAAAATGTAATTCCATAATTTTTGGATTTTGTCCTCAATGTTTCAAATTTGTTTTCTTCACTAAACACAAAAAGAGAAGTTTAAACAGAATTTTAGCCTCAGTCATAGTGTACATTTAAAAAGTAGTGTAACTTTTTTTTCAGTTCATCTAATTAAATAAACCTTAATAAATGTACATAAACATGTTAATACACACTTCAGTTTCTTCAATCTGCATTGTGTATTTTCCAACAGAACACAGATCTTCTTTATTCCAGAGTTTCCTAGTTTATTCTCACTCAGATCCAGCTCTATCAGGTTTGAAGGGTTTGAAGTAAACGCTGAAGTCAGAGCAGCACAACCTTCTGCTGTAATACTGTTATTATTCAGCCTGAAGAGAAACAAAACAAAGACACAAAACATTCTTCAGTTTATTTCTGCCACAATTCACAATACAGTAACGGAAGGATACATTTTTATGATGGATCAACTAATCTCAATCCTCAAAAACTTTAAAGAGCAATGACAGTCTTTTATTAGACTTTAAAAATGTAATATACATTTTATTTTGTAAAGTATAAAACAATGTAAAATACTCACATCAGTGTGTTGAGTTTACAGTGTTTATCCTTCAGTAGAGCAGCGATCTGATTCACTCGTGTGTCTCTTAGTTTACGTCCACTCAGATTCAGTTCTCTCAGGAGTAACGGGTTTTTACCCACAATTCCAGTCACATACTGACAGGCTTCATCTGCATCATGACTCAAAAACCTGCAGATAAGAAGATGAAGAATTCAAATAAATTCTTAAACTTGATCTAAGGAAAAATAACATAAGAATATGTGTGTGAAATGGTTCATTTTGTATTAGTAAAATAATGATTCTATGAATAATTCACCCGCAAATAATTTGTTATATTATTTCATCACGTCTCACCTCAGTGTCTTGAGTTGACACTTCTGATCCTGTAGTAAATCATAGAGCTCCTTCACTCCTGATTGTCCAGGATCATTTCCTCTGAGATCCAGCTCTATCAGGTGTGAAGGGTTTGATCTCAGAGCTGAAGCCAGAGCTTTATAACCTTCTTCTGTGATACTGCAGTCTGAAAGTCTACAACAGGAATGAAAAATAACATTCAGCTTATTAATCAGTTATTATTAAAATTACCTGAACTATTTTAAGCCCTAAAGGAAATGGTTTGTGAATTATAATTTCTTTCTTGTACAAATTAGAGAATAGAAAAAATAGGATATAGAGGCAAACTAAAGGCCCTTCTAATATGTTAGAAATCATCTGACCTGAGTTTCTCCAGTTTACAGTTATTTTTCAGTCCATCAGAGAGCAGCTTCACTCCTGAATCCTGCAGATTATTATAGCTCAGGTCAAGATCCTTCAGAATGCTGGAGACTGAACTGAGAACTGAAGCCAGAGCTGAACAGCTTTCCTCTGTTAGATCACACTTACTGAGCCTAAATAAAATATTACAAAACATGATGAAGATACACAACTGTATATTAACTGTAGGAAGTAGAGAAGAGATCAGCAGATTACAACCTGAAAAGATTATTTGATCGTTATGAATTTTACTTTCCAGCTATTAGTAATACTGCTGTTTAAAAGTCAAAAAAAATTTGGTCTCATATAGTTGCTGTTTAAGTTTTTAGCCATTTTAAGCCATTTGTATTAAAATGAGTTGTCTAATCAGTGAGAAGTATTCAAACCTTATTTGAGACAATTTAGAGTGACTGTTAAAAGTTCCATTTTCTAGGTCGGGTCGACAACCTTTTTGTCATGAATGTCATTTTTAATTTTCCTAGTTAATCACTGTGCGACAAACACATACTTGCTACGTACGCATACACAACACACACTGCTGCAAGCATGTAAGTAATGCACATTTCTTAGAATTTATAAATGATTACAAGGTCAACAAGGACCACATTGGTGTGAGTGTGGCAGGCCTTTCTGCTGTGGCCTCCGCTCCCCATAGCCCTGTGGAGGCGCTATAGGTCTCTGTTTTGGAGACTGTGGTCAGGTTCACTCTTGAGAGAGCACTCACAGAGATGAACGACATGCTTGCTGACACTGGCATGTTCAGGTCGAGCTAACGTTACTCCTCTCATTCTAGAGAGTATGTTGCTCCCTAGAGCCTCTATGCACAAGCCCAAGGATATGCCCTAGATATCCTCGGATGTTAGCTCTGAAGAAAAGAGCCTAATGAGAATCAGGAGGAGAATCCTGAGAGCCATTTGTAATAAAATGTGTTGTCTAATCAGTGAGAAGTATTCAAACCTTATTTGAGACAATTTAGACCATTAAAAGGTCCTTTTTTTAGGTCAACGTGAAGTTGTCTTGATTAGTACCAATGGTATACTGAAGTTTTTACTGAAGTAATTGCATTGAATTAATGTTACAAAGTGATGTTGCTTCAGTATCACTGTTGCACCCTCAGTTAAAGGTGAAGCAATGTTAATATTTCCACCACAAATCAATGGTAATGCTATTGAATCAACATTACACTATGATTGATTCTACATCACCGATGCTGAATCAATATTGAAATTAACTAAAATAATCTATGGTAATTTTGTTGAATCAACGTTACACTATAATGTTGATTGTACATTTGAGATTTGCTAACGAAACACATTCAGAAAGGCAACTTGTAAACATCACAATATACATATGAAATTGGATCATGAAAAGTTGGTATCGATCCATCTTTCAGAATCAACTTTTGTGTAAATCCTGTGTTTTACTTTCCCTCATGTGCAAAGTAGTCTGGTGTCAAATGACTTTCACATACTGGTATATGAATTTACTTGGACACATTCCCTTCATAAATGAAATGGGAGTTTATGGAGACTCTTATGTTTATTATTATAGCCATCAACAGATCAGTTATAATGTTTACGTAGCTGAGACATATAACAGGCTCACGGATGGTCAGTCCTGATTGCTGCTGTCCTGCAGAGTTTTGCTCCGACCCAACTCACCTTCCCTTCAAGTAGCTTTAGTAATCCTGAAGACATTCAGGTGTGTTTGATTAGGGTTAAAGCTAAACTATGCAGAACAGCTGCACTCCAGGACCGATGTTGTCTATCCCTGCACTAGCTGCTCTAACAACAATATAACAATGGCGGACTCTGTGCTTCTCACTCAGGGCTGTGTCTATGCTAATAGGAGATCGTCACCAGTGGACGGGGCTCTCAAAAACAAACATAAAACATTCTCTCAAAACAAGCGATTCCAGATTTCATTGACATCATTGTAGGGAGAACTCTGGAATCGCTTGTTTTGAGAGAATGTTTATGATTTATGGGGATTATAAAACAAGGATTGGGTGGATTTTAACCATTATAGGCTGGTTGTTTACACACACTGTGGACACGCATATGTGTTCAAACACCTTATAAAAGTATTTTTTGCATAATAGGTCCCCTTCAATGAACAATAGTTTAGCAACCAAATGTTACATCGCGAATATGGAATGGTTTGTATTCTTTCTGAGCTCAATGCTGATTCAGTTTCACTTTAAATAAATTAATTTTGTCTTGTTTGCCTAATTTTTTTATTTTTTATAATTTAATATAAATTTATAGCTACTTTGTTTTTAAAACATTCTTGTTTTGAATAGGCTACCATTTAATTTAAAGGGGACCTATTATGCAAAATGTACTTTTATTATTTTAAACACAGGTGTTTCCACGTTGTGTGTAAACAACCAGCCTATAATGGTAAAAATCCACCCACTCCTTGTTTTATAATCCCCATAAATCATAAACAGCATAGTTTATCTCCAACCCTAATCAAACACACCTCAATATCTTCAGGATTACTAAAGCTATGTGAAGGATGGTGAGTTGGGTCGGAGCTAAACTCTGCAGGACAGCACCACCTACAATCCGTGAGCTTGTGATATGTGTCAGCTATGTCAACATTATGTAATAATAAACATAAGAGTCTCCATAAACTCCAGCATCTGAGCCACTAAGTACGCAGTGGTGTAATTTTGTAATTTTACACCAGACTGCTTTGCACACGAGGGTGAGTAAAACACAGGATTTGCACAGAAGTTGATGGAGATGGATCGATACCAACTGTTCATGATCCAATTTCATATTTATTTTGTGATGTTTGCAAATTGCCTTTCTGAATGTGTTTTGTTAGCACATTGCCTGTTGTTTCTTACTGTATTCACGGAGACCAAAGCCATGCCGTTATTTTATTTTTTACCCCAAAATGCTCATTGTCTGTATAATTCATAAATGTATCTTCATTCTTATTAAGTCTCTCAAACAGTGTGTAACTTCAGCCATGTTAACCGTGCAGTATGCCATCAAGCTAATTCAGCTGTGGTTAAACAACACAATAAAACGAGCGAACTGGACAGAAACGATCATGAAAAATGCTTGTGTTTGCAGCGCACACTTCATATCAGTTGAGGTTGAATAAACTATTGTCTTTTGTTGGTATGGATTATGGTTTGATTACATGTCTAAAGATTTCTCATTCATGCCCACCTAATCAGAAATTGGGGAACTAAATGATTTCTCACGTAACGCTAACTTTTTACGCGCATAAGCTAACTTTGTTAGTCGTACAACTACAGTAGCAGTTTACTAACGACCAGAGACTAAACATAAAGGAACCCTTTTGTGTCGTCTCTCTTTCTACAATTGCCATAAGTGCAATTGTAGAGAGAGGGAACAGTGAAGGCCAGTAGTTGCATTTGCAACGTTTGCCTGTGTTAGTACATAGTTATAGTCATATAAAGATTTATATGCCCTCAGTTTCTTTTTACTATACACGCTTGTTTTTTCTTTTATGTAAGTGTAGATGTCAGGCCACTCCTGTCAGTTCGGTGAAACACAGACGGTGAAAGTAAATGGCATTTTATCAGATTTATTATATTCATCCTCTGGCTCACCGCAGTGCTGTTTTCTCTCACCCTTACTTTATATTATATACACTTATATGTGCCCAAGTAAGTACACAAATAGGACTTTATTGAAATTTTGCAGATGATACAGTAATTGTCTGAGTAAAAGAGTCTGCTACACGGAAATGAGTCTGGACATGACCCTATTATTGAGGAGTTTGTCACCTGGTGTGATGAGTCTTTTAAAGATAACCAAAACAAAGGACATGATTATAGATTTTAGAACTCATGCTTCATGTTATGACACTATAACCATTAAAGACCAGGTGGTGGATTGTGTAAAAGGCTACAAATATCTTGGGACAGTCATTGATTCTAAATTGAATTTTGAAAAGGACTGTGAAACTGTGTAAAAAACAACATTAGTGTCTGTTTTGCCTCAGAATGCTCCAGATTTCACATTGATAAATCTATGGCTTTTATTGAATCAGTCTTGTCATTCTCCCTTGTGTTGTGGTTTGGTAATTTATCTTTGAAGAAAAAAAAAATTCTTTGAACCAATTTGTCACGTGGGCTAATAAGATTATAGGTGAACCACAACTTAACCTAGCAGGTCTAACCAGCTGCAGCATAAGGCGAGTTCTTTTTTTAGAGGTTGTTCCCACCCTTTATATGCTGGTTTTCAGCTCCTACACTCTGGTTGTCAGTTTGTGGCCCCTAGGTGGATAACTAGACAATATAGGAATACTTTTGTACCTGAAACAATAGAATTATTAAATAAAAATAGCAAAAAAATTATATTCGTTGCTATGCATGGCACTTTATGCTATTTAGGGGGTGGGTGAGTGTGTGTGTAGAGGCACATTGTCATGACCTTTCTCTTAAGAGTTTTTATACTTTTGGACATTATTACATAATTTATGCTTTACTGTATGTTTTAATGTTTTATGGACTTTTTTTTTTTAAATATGGATTGCTCAATCTCCTGTCTGCACAACAAATTTACCCTCGAGTACTAATAAAAGTAACCTTGACCTTGATTATACTGAATGTTCAATGGATGAACAGAATAGTCAACTCAGATATTACCTCTGCTATATCAGTTCATTCTTAATAATATTTCAAATTTACCACAATTAATTAACAATATTTCCCTTTGTTCTAATTGTTACATCAAATAACTTACCAAAGTGTCTCCAATTTACACTTTACACTCTGCAGTCCAGTGCAGAGCAGCATCACTCCTGAATCCTGCAGATTATTATTGTTCATGTGCAACTCTTTCAGACTGGAATCTGATCCAAGAACTGCAGCCAGAGCCGGACAGCTTTTGTATGTCAAGTTACAGTCATTTAGCCTACAAAAGAATTACGGATTACAGAGTTTTCTACATAATACTTATATACTAAAAGTATAATAAAATAGTAAAATTAGACTTTATTTCCACTGTATTCATTAGAGGAAAAATACAAATGACTACTGATATAAATTAACTATATAGATGGTATACATTCATAGATGGTATACAATTATGAATTAAAGCAGATAAAAACAAAAAGTAAAAGACTTACAGAGCTCTTTTGGAGGTTTTGATGACCGCTGATAGTCTAATTAGACACTCGTCTGATTTCTTAAATTTCTCAAGCTCAAAGTCTTCCAGCTCCTCCTCTGATGTCATCAACACAAAGGCCACAGCAGACCACTGGGCAGGTGAAAGGTCAGCAGATGAGAGACTTCCTTCTCTAAGTTGTGTTTGAATGTCTTTAACCAGAGTTTGGTCATTCAGTTCATTCAGACAGTAGAACAGATTGACGGACCTTTCTGGAGATAAATTTTCTCCTAACTTTTGCTTGATGTACTGAACTATGTCCTTGTTGCTCTCGTCATTTCTGTCTTGCTGTGTCAACAGACCTCGTAAGAGTGGATAATTAGACTGAAGTGATAGACCAAGAAGGAATTGAAGGAAAAGATCCAGATGTCCACTGTCACTTGCGAGCGCCTTGTCCACTGCAGTTTTCAGCAAATCAATCATGGCTTCATTTTTGTTTTCCTGCTCTGTAGACTCTTGAACAAACACACTTTTCTTGTTGATGTCTAGAAAAAGATGTGCATAAAGGGCTGCAATAAACTCTTGAATGCTCATGTGAACAAAGCAGTACATGGTACCAATAATGATTCCAGTTTCCTCTTTAAAGATCTGTGTACACATGCCTGAATACACTGATGCTTTAGAGGCATCAATACCACAGTCCTTCAGGTCTGTGTCATAGAAGATCAGGTTGTTTTTTTCCAGCTGATGAAATGCCAGTTTCCCCAGTGAAAGGATGGCATCTTTATCCCAGGAAACATCTGGTCTGTATTCTCCATCATACTTTTGTCTGCTCTGCTGGATCTGAAAGCGGAGAAAGTGTGTGTACATTTGTGTCAGAGTCTTGGGAATGTCTTCAGTATTTGATTCCTGCAGTGTTATAGAGGCGTCCTCAGTCTGATTTTTTGTATTATTTATTTTCTCCTCCAAAATGTTCTGGAGAACAGTGGCTGAAATCCAGCAGAAGACTGGGATGTGGCACATGATGAAGAGACTCTTTGATTGTTTAACGTGATCAATGATTCTGTTGGCCATTTTCTCATCAGTGAATCTTTTTCTGAAGTACTCTTCCTTTTGTGCATCAATGAACCCTCTGACCTCTGTCACGCGGTCGATACAGTAAGGAGGAATCTTAGTGGCAGCTGCTGGTCTGGTGGTGATCCAGATGAGAGCAGAAGGAAGAAGATTTCCCTTGATGAGGTTCGTTAGGAGAACATCCAGAGAGGCTGGTGACGATACATCACGCCACGTCTCATTGTCCTTAAAGTTTAAAGGAAGGCGACATTCATCCAATCCATCAAGAATGAACAGGACTTTGTATTTATCATCTCTTGTAAGGTTCAGTCTTTTTATATCTGGAAAAAACTGACTAACAAGGTTCATCAAGCTTTGTTTTTCTTTCTCCTTTAAGTTCATCTCTCTGAATGGAAGAGGAAGTATGAAGCTGATATCTTGATTTTCTTTTCCTTCGGCCCAATCCAGAATAAACTTTTGCACCGAGATGGATTTACCGATGCCAGCAACTCCTTTTGTCAGTACAGTTTTAATCTTCATGCCTTGTTCAGGTGATTCAAACAAATTTGTGCATTCAATCTGTATCTCTTGTGATTCAGCACGCCTGGAAATCTCAATCTGTCTCACCTCATGTTCAGTATTGACCTGTTTACTGCCACCCTGAGTGATATAGAGATCTGTGTAGATGTTATTCAGAAGTGTGGAGTCACCTTGCTTTGCAATTCCTTCAAACACACATCGATACTTCTTCTTCAGGTCCGATTTAAGTTGTCGTTGATGAATAAAGACAAGCTCATCTAAACACACAAACAGAAATAAAAACACTTGATCCTACTTTTCTTTCCTGACTTTAAATGACAACATGACAGATGGTCATGAGCCTCTTACCTTTTAGAGTCTCTGCAAGTTCATCTTGCTTCATACTTTTTAGGAAGTACAGTGTGATATCAAGAGCTGCTTCTTTGATGCTACACATGTCATCTAAATAGTATTGCACAAAGTATTGGGTGTTCTCCTTTTTTAATATTTTCTTAAACTTTTCCAGCTCATTCTTTAGGAATACAATTATTTTCTGCTCAAGGTCCTAAAAGCATAAAAACAAAGATGGGTACAACAACAAAATGTAACCAAATTCACATCCATATATGAAACATATGGTTAAACAAATTACAGACATCAGAAGTAAAAGCATTAATGAAGCTGTGATAATGTGAAACTACAAATAGCATATGAAATAAAAATGAAAACTCCAGAACACCAGTTAGCTTGAGCAAACTATGTATGCAATAATTTTAGGTAAAATTATTGAAAGTACCTAATTAAAGGACAAACAAGTGTTTGCCTATATGCAATTTTACAGGCGCATTGCTGCTGCTGGATTATGCTGTTAACTTCTTAGACAAAGGCAGTAAATGTAACACACATACCAGAATTAAAGCAGAACTCAGCAACTCTAGCGAACTCTAGTCACTTCGTTTTCCCCACGAGCTCCCTCTACAGCTGTGGGGGGCGTATATTTCACAACACGGTCGTAAAAAACTCACTTGCAGCGGCCTCCTCCCCCTCTCTACCGCTGCTCATGTGCGTTTGTTTTGATCGGAGCAAGCCAACCGTATCGTGTGGAGCTATGTCTACTGAGGTGGGTAATCTGGTAATACCAGAGATACATCATACATGCGTGTGTGTTTATGTTGAATTGCCGTAAAGCAATTTGTGTTTCACGCTCGTTCTCGTTCTCGCTTCTCACGAGACTTCCAATTTCTATCTTGCCGGGACGGTAGTCCTCAAGTTGCAAGGTTGGTTTTCCGCCTGGGACCGCTGGGGGGAGCGGGGAAAGTCACCAATATCACCAGAACAGGTTATTTAACCATCCAAATGATTTCTAGACAGTTTTATTAAGTTAAAAAAGTTACCAAGTTCTGCTTTAAGGTAGGCAAAATTAACATTACAGAATGTCAATATGACTGTGCCCCAAATCATACATAAATTACAAATCATACAGAATTGTAGAGTTGCTAAATATTGTTTACATATAATTGCAAGTTTAATGAAACTGCTTGTCTACCAACATGAAAATATATGAGTCTAGCATTGTTGACATGTGGATGTGTACACAACTAAAATGCTAGGGAAAATGCTAAATACATTAATTAGTTGTCTTTTTTTTAACAAAAAATACACTATTTTACATTTGTTGAAAACCCCATTTGTTTATTATAATATAAATGTGAACAATAAATACAAAACAATATTTTTCCATACCTGAAAGACCCTGTCGAGATTTTCTCTGAACTTCTTGAAGCGGTAACTCTGAAAGTCAGTTTTTTTCTTGTATGGAATCCTGTTAGCAAAATAAATGTGGTCATTGTTTATAGTATATCTAATAAAATACAGCATGTCCAATATTAGACAAAACTAGAACTGGAAACAGCATTTTTTTGCAAACAAATGTCACAATTTGGTTATGTTTCATGTTTGTCATGTGATCCCCTGTTCAAGTCATGCGATCCAGACATGTGTTCCCTTGTCTGTTGTGTCATGTTGTTATTGGTTCATCGTTTCATTGTTCACAGGTGTCCCTTGTCTAGTCATTAGTCTTGTGTGTTTTTAGCAAGGATGTAAGACGTGTTTCCCTGCTGCTCTGAGAGAAAGTGTAAATTTTACTGTTCATTGCACAGTTTTGTATAATTTCTTTATACAAGTTGTAAAACTAGTTTACTAACATTAGAAGGATCACTCATTTTGGATTGTGTAGAAGGCTACAAATATTTTGGGACAGTCATTGATTCTAAATTGAATTTTGAAAAGGACTGTGAAACTGTATGTAAAAAACAACATTAGTGTCTGTTTTGCCTCAGAATGCTCCAGATTTCACATTGATAAATCTATGGCTTTTATTGAATCAGTCTTGTCATTCTCCCTTGTGTCGTGGTTTGGTAATTTATCTTTGAAGAAAAAAAATATTCTTTGAACCAATTTGTCACGTGGGCTAATAAGATTATAGGTGAACCACAACTTAACCTAGCAGGTCTAACCAGCTGCAGCATAAGGCGAGTTCTATTTTTAGAGGTTGTTCCCACCCTTTATATGCTGATTTTCAGCTCCTACACTCTGGTTGTCAGTTTGTGGCCCCTAGGTGGATAACTAGACAATATAGGAATACTTTGTACCTGCAGCAATAGAATTATTAAAAATAGCAGAAAATGACATTCGTTGCTATGCATGGTACTTTATGCTATTTAGGGGGTGGGTGAGTGTGTGTGTAGAGGCACATTGTCATGAACTTTTTCTTAAGAGTTTTTATACTTTTGGACATTATTACAATGATTTATGTTTTACTGTATGTTTTAATGTTTTATGGATTTTTTTTAAATATGGATTGCTCAATCTCCTGTCTGCACAACAAATTTACCCTTGGGTACTAATAAAAGACACCTTGACCTTGATTATACTGAATGTTCATTGGATGAACAGATTAGTCAACTCAGATATTACCTCCGCTATATCAGTTCATTCTTAATAATATTTAAAATATTTAAAAAATTTACCACAATTAATTAACAATATTTCCCTTTGTTCTAATTGTTACATCAAATAACTTACCAAAGTGTCTCCAATTTACACTTTACACTCTCCCGTCCAGTTAAGTCAAGTATATTTGTATAGCGCTTTTCACAATACAGATTGTATCAAAGCAGCTTCACAGTATTAAATTAAAATAATACAACAAGGTTTGTTTCTAGTGGAATTTATTGATTGATAAAATTAAATTAAATATCCCCAAAATATCCCCAACTGAGCAAGCCAAAGGCAACAGTGGCAAGGAACCGAAAAACTCCATCAAGTGACCTAATAGTGTCCTAAAACTCCATCAGGTGACCTAATGGAGAAAAAAAACCTTGGGAGAACCCAGGCTCAGTCGGGGGCCAGTTCTCCCCAGGCATTTATGAGCTAGAGGCCGGATTGTAGTTTGAACTGTAAGATTAAAAATATTATATGAATGCCTGGCTGAAGAGATGCAACTTTAATCTAGTTTTAAACTGGGAGAGCGAGTCTGAGCAACGAACAGTATCAGGAAGACTATTCCAGAGTTTTGGAGCTAAATGTGAAAATGCTCTCCCTCCTTTGGTGGTTCTGGATATCCAAGGTATGACCAAAAGCCTTGAATTTAGTGATCTTAAAGAGCGCGATGGATTATAGGGCGATAGAAGATCCGTTAAATAGACTGGAGCTAAGCCGTTTAGGGCTTTATAAGTCAGTAGCAATATCTTGTAATTAATACAAGTGTAATTAACTTTATAGGTAACCAATGCAGTGATGATAAAATCGGTGTTACATGATCATATTTTCTTGATCTCGTAAGAACTCTAGCGGTGGCATTTTGGACTAACTGTAGCTTGTTTATTGAGGATGCAGGACAACCAGCTAATAAAGCATTACAGTAATCCAGTCTCGAGGTCATGAATGCATGAACTAACTTTTCTGCATCAGAAACTGATAGCATATTACGTAGCTTAGCAATGTTTCTAAGGTGGAAAAAGGCTGTTTTTGTAACATATGAAATATGATTTTCAAAAGACAGGTTGCAATCGAGTATAACACCCAGGTCTTTTACTGTAGAGGATAAAGTAACAGGACATCCTATGATGTTAAAGTTGTATTGTGCGAAATTTTGTGGGCGGTTTTTTGAACCGATAAGTATTACCTCTGTCTTGTCTGGATTTAATAAAAGAAAATTACGCGTCATCCAATCTTTTATATCTTTAACACACTCTGTCAATTTGTAAAATTTAGCGTTTTCATCAGGCCGTGATGAAATATATATTTGAGTGTCATCAGCATAACAATGGAAACTAATTCCATGTTTCCTTATAATATTTCCAAGTGGCATCATATATATTGAGAATAACAGAGGGCCTAACACAGATCCCTGCGGCACTCCATAGTTTACTGGAGTTATGATCGATTTTTCTCCATTTAAATAGACAAAATGGTAGCGGTCAGATAGGTATGATTTGAACCAGCTTAATTGCTTGTCCTTCAACACCAGTATAATTTTGTAGTCAATCTAAGAGTATTGTGTGATCTATAGTATCGAACGCAGCACTAAGATCAAGTAAAACTAGTATTGAGATACAGCCTTGGTCAGAAGCTAAAAGTAAATCATTTGTGATTTTAACGAGCGCAGTTTCAGTGCTATGGTGCGGTCTGAATCCAGACTGAAACTTTTCATAGATATCATTTTGTTGCAAGAAAGAGCCCAGTTGAGCGGACACCACTTTTTCTAATATTTTAGACATAAATGGAAGATTTGAAATGGGTCTATAATTTGCTAGGTTATTATGATCTAATTGTGGTTTCTTAATGAGTGGTTTTATAACTGCCAGTTTAAATGTTCTTGGAACATGACCTAAAGATAAAGATGAGTTAATAATATTGAGGAGAGGATCTTCCACTACAGGTAACACTTCTTTCAATAGTTTAGTTGGTATAGGATCTAATAAACATGTTGTTGTTTTAGATGAAGTGATAAGTTTATTTAACTCTTTTTGTTCTATAGTTGTAAAGCGGGGAAGATATCCCAAGATTTGTTTCGTTTTATCTGGATGAGCTTCCACCTGTTACATTTAGCAGTATTGATGTATCAGCACTCCTTGGCAGGATTGAACAGCTAAATAAGGAAGTGTCCGACATGAAAAATATCATGGAAACTCAAGTAAGCGTGTGTGAGGATTTACGAGCGGTTACTGCGGCTGTGAACCAGCGTGTGGCCGAATTGGAGAGGCCTTGTGAACCAGTTTGTGACCACACCACCGGTACTGGTCGGGAGGAAGATGGACGATCTGCGACCTCCCTGGCTTCAGGTATCCCACCCGGAACCGCGGAACTGAATATGCCTCCACAAGCACAAGCACAGTCACCTAAATGGAGCATGGTTGTGAAAGATGGTCGACGATTAAAACAGATGCAGAAGAACGCGAATGTTGTTGCGGGACATACAGACAAAACCCTATAACACTCGTGAACCAGCGAGAAGGGAGAGAAAGCAGATTGGAATAGTTGGAACCGGTGATGGGAGTAATATTGAAGTGGTTAAAACCAAGCTGGTGAGTGTGTTTGCCACTAGATTTGCTCCTGATCTTGAAGCTGACACCTTAAGTAACTATCTGTCTAAAAAACTTGGCAGATCAGTCAAGTGTCGGAAGATTGTATCGTCAAGAAACAGGTTCAGTTAGTTTCATGTCTCGGCTGAATGCAATGAAGTAAAGGAAATGTATGATCCACAACTTTGGCCGGCAGGAGTTTATGTTCGGCGTTACTAAAAAGCCTGATATGAAGTTTCGGGTTGGGTCATATAATGCGCGTGGCCTGTGCCTCGGGCACAGTGCAGGGGATAAGTCACGTCGCTTTGTGGTTGATAAGCTTCTTGACAGTTGTGATGTTGTGTGTATTCAAGAGACTTTTTTAGCTAAACAGGATCTGGAGGGTCTAAATACAATACATAATGGATTTTATGCGGCTGGGGAATCTACCACTGATCTAAGTACAAAAATTGTCAAAGGTAGGATATCTGGGGGCCAGGGGCGATTCCAGGATTTTATAAATGGGGGGGTACCAAGAACCAGTGAGGGGGGGCCCATGGGAAATAAGAAAATTCAACTGGAAATAAATACTTGTTTAGAAAACATTAAGCACGATTTCAAAAATATTTGCAATGCCCTGTGCCCTAATATAGATGGTATTAAATGTGGCACTGCATGTTTTGGACCACACAGTTTTGTTCTAATAAAAAAAAAAAAAAAAAAAAAAAAAAAGACTTGTCCTCTTTTCATTCTCAACTCCCCCCAATTCTGCAAAAAAAAAAAAAAACATTAAGTATCGAAATTACACAGAGTTGCATGTAGTTATGGTGTTAGTTAACATTCTCACATTTTAATGTTTACCATGCCACAAATATTATTGTGCCTTTAGTCTTTAAAACAACATAAAGTAGTATATCTCTTTTATATTTATGTGGTGGAGTGCGCTGCCGCTGAATAACACTGACAAGTCCTCTCTATTCAGTAACGTTAGTCTGACGAAGTTACGTTAGCTAATCTAACGTTAAGGTCCTTGCACACTAACATACGGTGCGATATTTCAAAATATATACTGTAATTGAGTGTGTATAAGTTACCATAAACAGTGACGTGTCGAGGTGTCTCTCTCTCCTGTTTGAAAAACGCAGACCAGTGATTCTGCTTTGCGAATCGCAAATCAAGCAGTGATTGACAGTGCTCTGATCCAATGGCGTTGGGCATTGTCATGTTGACAGTAAATCTAGCCCAATGATGTTGGGGGGGCACCAGGGGGGGCCAATCATATTACAGGGGGGGCCGGTGCCACCCCGTGCCCCCCTTCTAGACACGCCCCTGCTGGGGGCGTGGCTATCCTCTGGAATAAGAACTATGATTCACTAATATCAGTGGTAAGATTGGCAGTGGATTGGGCTGTTGGTATCGAGTTTAATTGTCATGATAAAAAGTTTATTATCTTGAATATATACACTCCGTATGAGTGTTATCAAAATGAAGCTGAATACTTAAATAGATTAGCATTTGTTGGCTCTTTTATTCAGGATAATGCTTCAACCTGTATTTTTGTTGTAGGAGACATGAATGCTGATATTTCTGATGCTAACTCTGTTTGCTAATCACTTAATGCATTTTTGCACTGACATTGGTTTAATACTGTCAAGCAAGGTCCTTTTGCCTAATAATAGTTATACTTACATCAGTGAGGCATGGCATACCACCTCATGGTTAGATCATTGTGTATGTACAACTGATGCACACGCTTCTTTGGATGCTATGACGATTCATTATGATTTGGCCATTGCCGATCATATACCGTTTTCTCTGTCTTTAAATGTTAAAAACTTACCAATGTTAACTACGGTGGCTAATAGCATTAACACAGGAAAACTAGATTGGACTAAATTAACCATGGAAGATTTCCAGAAGTATTATGTCAGGACTGATGGGTTGCTGGGAAACATTGCACTGCCCAAAGACGCCATAAGATGTGGTGATATTAATTGTAAGAATCCACAACATAGTAAAGACTTATGTGTTTTATATGACTCAATTGTGGAAACACTTAATATCGCCAGTAGGCTTTTTTATAAACCACAGCGAATGGCATATAGCATCAAGCCTGGTTGGAACGAACATGTAGCAGAACTTCATGCCAAAGCTCGGTGTGCATTTAAAGACTAGATAGAGTCCGGTAGAGATAGACAGGTTCTGTATCAGAACCTTTTACTGTTAGTAACGGAGTTCGTCAGGGTGGTATTTTGTCACCTTTCCTTTTTAACGTGTATATGGATGACTTGTCACAACAATTAAATAAATGTAATACAGGATCCTGCATGATAGGCAATACTCTCACTAATCACCTTATGTATGCAGATGATTTGGTAATCATTTGCCCATATAGTGCTGGGTTACAACAACTGTTGAAGGTTTGCTCTCAGTACGGTGCAGATTTTGATATCAAATATAATGCAAGTAAGAGCAATATCATGATTGTTAGAAGTAAAGAAGACAGGAAATTAGTATTCCCTGATTTCTTTTTATCTGGTACTGCCCTTAAAGAGTGTGATGAGATTAAATATCTTGGCCATCATATTGTAAATGATTTATCGGATGATAAGGACATCAATAGACAGTGTCGCAAGTTATATGCTCAGGCTAATGTGCTTGCACGTAAATTTGGCATGTGTTCTGCTTATGTAAAGGTAGCTTTATTCAAAGCATTCTGTACACCACTTTATACTGCCCTCCTGTGGCGGTCTTACAGCAAAAAGAACATGCAGAGACTGAATGTAGCGTATAATGATGGTATGAGACTGCTTCTAAAACAACCAAGATGGTGTAGTGCTAGTCAAATGTTTGTTAATGTTGGTGTGCCTACCTGTTCTGCCTTAATAAGAAATCTTATTTTTCGATACATGTGTAGAATGTCTGCCTCAGAAAATAGAATTATACAAGCTTTAGCCCACAATGATTATAGCTCTGTCAGGTATACATCTAGACTGTGGAGACATTGGCGCTCCTGTTTGTATATTACAAGTGAAAGTTATTGATATTTTATTAATTTATTTCTATGTACTGTATATTTTATTGCTATGTTGTAATTATTGTTTTTTCTTTGTTTTTTTTTCTTTTACTTGTACTATGGACCTTCCATTTTGAGTCCTGAATAAAGTCATTATTATTATTATTATTATTATTAAAGCACTGTAATTGTTCTTGCGGGGTGATAATTGAGGCTGAATTATAAGGCGCAATTGAAGATTGAACGTTTACAATTGTGGTTCTGATGCTTTCTATTTTCTCAGTGAAGAAGTTCATGAAATCATTACTACTGAACTGTAACGGGATATTTTGTTCGGGTGACGTCTGTTTATTTGTTAGTCTAGCCACGGTGTTAAATAAAAACCTTGGATTGTTTTGGTTGTTTTCTATTAGTTTGCGGAGGTGCTCAGCCCTGGCCGCTTTTAGGGCCTTTTTATAACGTGACATACTGTCTTTCCACGCGATTCTAAAGACCTCTAAATTAGTTTGTTTCCATTTACGCTCTAAAATACGGGTTTCTCTCTTTAGAACATGCGTAGGATTGTTGTACCATGGTGCTTTAATTTTCTCTCTGACCTTTTTTAATTTAATAGGTGCAACCACATCCAATGTTCTAGAGAGAATGGTGCTCATAGTGCTAGTTAGTTCTTCTAGTTCATCTGTTTGTTTGGGTTCAGGCAGCAGCTGAGACAGATTAGATAAGCAATTTGAGAAATTATCTATGGTGGATGGAAGGATTGTTCTGCCTGGTTGATAACGCGACGCCGCATGACATATTACAGCAGTACGTAATATGCAAGTTACCATGTAATGATCAGTGACATCATCACTTTGTGGAATGATATCTATATCGGTTGGATCGGTTCCATGTGATATAATTAAATCGAGTGTATGATTAAGACGATGAGTTGGTCCGGTGACGTTTTGCTTGACCCCAAATGAATTTAATAAATCTGTAAACGCAGCCCCTAACGCATCATTTGGATTATCTACGTGTATGTAAAAATCTCCAACAATTAATGCTTTATCGACATTGACTAATAGGTCTGAGAGAAAATCTGCAGGAGTGAAGAGTATACAAAATCTTCACTCCTGTATCCTGCAGATTATTATTGTTCATGTGCAACTCTTTCAGATTGGAATCTGATCCAAGAACTGCAGCCAGAGCCGAACAGCTTTTGTATGTCAAGTTACAGTCATTTAGCCTACAAAAGAATTACAGATTACAGAGTTTTCTACATAATACTTATATACTAAAATTATAATAAAATAGTAAAATTAGACTTTATTTCCACTGTATTCATTAGAGGAAAAATATAAATGACTACTGATATAAATTAACTATATAGATGGTAAATGCAACTATATAGATGGTATACATTCATAGATGGTATACAATTATGAATTAAAGCAGATAAAAACAAAAAGTAAAAGACTTACAGAGCTCTTTTGGAGGTTTTGATGACCGCTGATAGTCTAATTAGACACTCGTCTGATTTCTTAAATTTCTCAAGCTCAAAGTCCCCCAGCTCCTCCTCTGATGTCATCAACACAAAGGCCACAGCAGACCACTGGGCAGGTGAAAGGTCAGCAGATGAGAGACTTCCTTCTCTAAGTTGTGTTTGAATGTCTTTAACCAGAGTTTGGTCATTCAGTTCATTCAGACAGTAGAACAGATTGATGGACCTTTCTGGAGATAAATTTTCTCCTAACTTTTGCTTGATGTACTGAACTATGTCCTTGTTGATGTGGTCATTTCTGTCTTGCTGTGTCAACAGACCTCGTAAGAGTGGATAATTACACTCAAGTGATAGACCAAGAAGGAATCGAAGGAAAAGATCCAGATGTCCATTGTCACTTGCGAGCGCCTTGTCCACTGCAGTTTTCAGCAAATCAATCATGGCTTCATTTTTGTTTTCCTGCTCTGTAGACTCTTGAGCAAACACACTTTTCTTGCTGATGTCTAGAAAAAGATGTGCATAAAGGGCTGCAATAAACTCTTGAATGCTCTTGTGAACAAAGCAGTACATGGTACCAATAATGATTCCGGTTTCCTCTTTAAAGATCTGTGTACACATGCCTGAATACTCTGATGCTTTAGAGGCATCAATACCACAGTCCTTCAGGTCTGTGTCATAGAAGATCAGGTTGTTTTTTTCCAGCTGATGAAATGCCAGTTTCCCCAGTGAAAGGATGGCATCTTTATCCCAGGAAACATCTGGTCTGTATTCTCCATCATACTTTTGTCTGCTCTGCTGGATCTGAAAGCGGAGAAAGTGTGTGTACATTTGTGTCAGAGTCTTGGGAATGTCTTCAGTATTTGATTCCTGCAGTGTTATAGAGGCGTCCTCAGTCTGATTTTTTGTATTATTTATTTTCTCCTCCAAAATGTTCTGGAGAACAGTGGCTGAAATCCAGCAGAAGACTGGGATGTGGCACATGATGAAGAGACTCTTTGATTGTTTAACGTGATCAATGATTCTGTTGGCCATTTTCTCATCAGTGAATCTTTTTCTGAAGTACTCTTCCTTTTGTGTATCATTGAACCCTCTGACCTCTGTCACGCGGTCGATACAGTAAGGAGGAATCTTAGTGGCAGCCGCTGGTCTGGTGGTGATCCAGATGAGAGCAGAAGGAAGAAGATTTCCCTTGATGAGGTTCGTTAGGAGAACATCCAGAGAGGCTGGTGACGATACATCACGCCACGTCTCATTGTCCTTAAAGTTTAAAGGAAGGCGACATTCATCCAATCCATCAAGAATGAACAGGACTTTGTATTTATCATCTCTTGTAAGGTTCAGTCCTTTTATCTCTGGGAAAAACTGACTAACAAGGTTCATTAAGCTTAGTTTTTCTTTCTCCTTTAAGTTCATCTCTCTGAATGGAAGAGGAAATATGAAGCTGATATCTTGATTTTCTTTTCCTTCGGCCCAATCCAGAATAAACTTTTGCACCGAGATGGATTTACCGATGCCAGCAGCTCCTTTTGTCATTACAGTTTTAATCTGCTTGTCTTGTTCAGGTGATTCAAACAAATTTGTGCATTCAATCTGTATCTCTTGTGATTCAGCACGGCTGGAAATCTCAATCTGTCTCACCTCATGTTCTGTATTGACCTGTTCACTGCCACCCTGAGTGATATAGAGATCTGTGTAGATGTTATTCAGATCTATGGAGTCACCTTGCTTTGCAATTCCTTCAAACACACATCGATACTTCTTCTTCAGGTTCGATTTAAGTGTTCGTTGATGAATAGACAAGACAAGCTCATCTAAACACAAACAGAAATAAAAATACTTGATCATACTTTTCTTTCCTGACTTTAAATGACAACATGACAGATGGTCATGAGCCTCTTACCTTTTAGAGTATCTGCAAGTTCATCTTGCTTCATAATTTTTAGGAAGTGCAGTGTGATATCAAGAGCTGCTTCTTTGATGCTACACATGTCATCTATATAGTATTGCACAAAGTATTGGGTGTTCTCCTTTTTTTGTATTTTCTTAAACTTTTCCAGCTCATTCTTTAGGAATACAATTATTTTCTGCTCAAGGTCCTAAAAGCATAAAAACAAAGATGGGTACAACAACAAAATGTAACCAAATTCACATCCATATATGAAACATATGGTTAAACAAATTACAGACATCAGAAGTAAAAGCATTAATGAAGCTGTGATAATGTGAAACTACAAATAGCATATGAAATAAAAATGAAAACTCCAGAACACCAGTTAGCTTGAGCAAACTATGTATGCAATAATTTTAGGTAAAATTATTGAAAGTACCTAATTAAAGGACAAACAAGTGTTTGCCTATATGCAATTTTACAGGCGCATTGCTGCTGCTGGATTATGCTGTTAACTTCTTAGACAAAGGCAGTAAATGTAACACACATACCAGAATTAAAGCAGAACTCAGCAACTCTAGCGAACTCTAGTCACTTCGTTTTCCCCACGAGCTCCCTCTACAGCTGTGGGGGGCGTATATTTCACAACACGGTCGTAAAAAACTCACTTGCAGCGGCCTCCTCCCCCTCTCTACCGCTGCTCATGTGCGTTTGTTTTGATCGGAGCAAGCCAACCGTATCGTGTGGAGCTATGTCTACCGAGGTGGGTAATCTGGTAATACCAGAGATACATCATACATGCGTGTGTGTTTATGTTGAATTGCCGTAAAGCAATTCGTGTTTCGCGCTCGTTCTCGTTCTCGCTTCTCACGAGACTTCCAATTTCTATCTTGCCGGGACGGTAGTCCTCAAGTTGCAAGGTTGGTTTTCCGCCTGGGACCGCTGGGGGGAGCGGGGAAAGTCACCAATATCACCAGAACAGGTTATTTAACCATCCAAATGATTTCTAGACAGTTTTATTAAGTTAAAAAAGTTACCAAGTTCTGCTTTAAGGTAGGCAAAATTAACATTACAGAACGTCAATATCACTGTGCCCCAAATCATACATAAATTACAAATCATACAGAATTGTAGAGTTGCTAAATATTGTTTACATATAATTGCAAGTTTAATGAAACTGCTTGTCTACCAACATGAAAATATATGAGTCTAGCATTGTTGACATGTGGATGTGTACACAACTAAAATGCTAGGGAAAATGCTAAATACATTAATTAGTTGTCTTTTTTTTAACTAAAAATACACTATTTTACATTTGTTGAAAACCCCATTTGTTTATTATAATATAAATGTGAACAATAAATACAAAAGAATATTTTTCCATACCTGAAAGCAGTTGAGATTTTCTCTGAACTTCTTGAAGCGGTAACTCTGAAAGTCTGTTTTTTTCTTGTATGGAATCCTGTTAGCAAAATAAATGTGGTCATTGTTTATAGTATATTAAATAAAATACAGCATGTGCAATATTAGACAAAACTAGAACTGGAAACAGCATTTTTTTGCAAACAAATGTCACAATTTGGTTATGTTTCATGTTCTTGTTTCATGTCTGTCATGTGATCCCCTGTTCAAGTCATGCGATCCAGACATGTGTTCCCTTGTCTGTTGTGTCATGTTGTTATTGGTTCATCGTTTCATTGTTCACAGGTGTCCCTTGTCTAGTCATTAGTCTTGTGTGTTTTTAAGCCCTAATGTTTGCCGTGTGTCTTGGTCTAGTTTTGTTCCACTGTAACTGCTGTTGGTAAGCGTCATGCCATGATCTTGATTCATGTCATGCTTTTGTTTTCTTATGTTATTATAATCAAAGCTGCACATGGGTTCAATCTAGTGGTGGGCAGATCGAGGCTTCGTGAAGCAATGAAACAGTTGAACCAAATGGGCCATATTGTTTCGAGGCTTCGAATCAATCCGACACCCGTCTCAACGGTGACACCTAGTGGTCACTTGCAGGTGTTGATCTGAAACAACCTTGACCAGCCATTAAAAAAAAAATGTTGTTTTTTTATTATTGTATTTTTCAAATATGTGAAGCTTGTAACCTATAGGCTCCTCACTGTGCATAATGTTATTTTGGTCCTGCAAAATGAATATTAATAAAAGAAATCAAGCCACAATGTCTCACTATTTTAGAGATTTTTATAAAAAAAATATTAATTTCTCTGCTGTGGAAGGACTTAGCCTACTTCTTTTTTTACAGATAATTTCTCCAGCCTTTGAAAAAATCCTCTCACAAGGGACACTTGTTGCTGGCATACAAAGATATTTTTTAGCTAGGACATACAAATGAGGAAAGATTACTGCTCTCTCTTTCCAGTAAGTTAGTGGATCATGAGTTCTGGGCAAATACGCAAATTTCAGATTCTCCTCAAATGGCGTATCATGGATGATGTATTGTTGCAGTAGGCTAGCAGCCGATCACAATACACACATCTCACTTTATTTGGGGTTTCTAAACGGAAATGCTCCCACACCACAGATGTACGGCATCTCTTCTGGGGAGCCTCCATTTTATCTATATATCTATGTATCTATCTATATGAATCTATCTATGTATCTAGATATGTATCTATAATCTATCTATGTATCTAGATATAATCTATCTATGTATCTATCTATAATCTATCTATGTATTTATATATGTATCTATAATCTATCTATATATGTATCTATCTATCTATCTATTAATCTAGCTGTCTATATATATTTATATCTATGTATCTATTAATGTGTCACTATATGTATACTCTGTCTCTAGACTATCAGTCAATGTGTTGTGTAAATTTAAATGTAAGCCTAAATAGCCTATAACTAATCAAATGTCACTATATCACCAAAAATCCGCAATTTCAAAATCAAACTCCTCTCACAAAAACCCACGAGGTCAATATACGTTGATTTCACTTTTATACAGATGTGCGATTGTGTGGTCTGTTCCCGACCGTGTCAATCAAACGCTGATTCGGCGGACCACACCTGATGAAACACTTAGTGAAACACTTCGAGGCTTCGTTTGGCCATAGTCACATGACATGGGTGTTTTGAATCACGCTTCGGATCAGTGTTTCGAAACATCTGTGCTTCGGGATCTCGCAAAGCTTCGGAACGACTGTTTCGCGTCAGCCATCCCTAGTTCTATCCACTGGTCTATATACTGACTGGATAGCTCATGACATTCTAAACTGCCAGCGGGCAGTGATGCCACCGGAAGTGTCCGAGCGGCCATCTTACGATTCCCTACCAGCAGAGGGCTCCAACGGCCGTTATACAGAGATTGGTAGCTCCGATGGCACTTTTAAGATGACCCGCTGTGCAGCATACAAGTGTAAAATGACGTTCACAAAAGGATGTAGAAAAACTGCCCACAGATTTGTAATTCAAGCCCTGGGGGGGGGGGCGCTGTTTCTAGCAAGGCTGTAAGACGTGTTTCCCTGCTGCTCTGAGAGAAAGTGTTCATTTTACTCATTTACTTGCACAGTTTTGTATAATTTCTTTATACAAGTTGAAAAACTAGTTTACTAACATTAGAAGGATCACTCATATTGACTGTAAGTCACGAATATGTCGTCATCTCGAGCGAAAACCGACGTGGGTAAGAGTGGCAAAACTGCACACTCGCCAGAGGATGCTGATGGGGCCTCAGCAAACATCAATTCTACCGACAGTTCATCTGCAAACATAACTCTCATTCAGGGCATGTTGGAGTCGGTCAAAAATGATATATGCAAGAAAATTGACTCATTGTCATCGGATTTGTGGTCAGAGATCGTCACAGTTAGACAAGAAGTTAAAGACTGGCTAGGCCCTTTGCAGCAGAAAGTTGACGCTAACGCTGACACTGTCAGAGAACTGGAACGTTCAGCATCTGATCACAGTGATCGCCTAACTGAAATGCAATCCGTTATATCTACGCTTCAAAAACAGGTGGTACAACTGGATGCCAAATGTGAAGATCTGGAGGGAAGATCCAGAAGGAACAATATTCGCCTCGTCGGATTACCCGAGGGAGTAGAGGGTTCGCATCCAGCTGACTTCGTCTCTCAGCTTTTGCAGAGCTTGCTGCATCTCCAGGAGAAACCTCTACTAGACAGGGCACATCGCACACTGCGCGAGAGGCCAAGGAAGGGGGAGCCCCCCCGTCCCTTTGTCATTAGAGTTCACTACTTTTGAAGCCTGTGATGAGATTCTATGACGCGCCGCACAGCTATCTCCTCTGATTCATGATGGGAATAAGATATCTTGTTTGTGATTGTGAAGATTGTGAAACAAGCTGCTTTCAAGGATTCAAAACGTCTCCTTCACTCATGCCCCGGGGTTAAGTCTGGCCTTTTGTTTCCTGCTGTGTTGCGGATCACTTTTTCCAATGGTGCTGTACACAAGTTTGAGGACCCGGCCGCCGCATCGGACTTTATAAAAAAAAACGTCTTACCTGCAAATACCTGAGGTAAATATCATGTACAGATGGTACTCAACCAGAATAATACTTTTCCCGCGGCGGTAAATTGCGGGTGTGTATTTGCAGCCTCTTACCGCTAAGAGGCGCTACAATCACAGACTTTGCAAAGTGTCAGCGCGGCTCATTGAGAGCGATTGAAAGCTGGTAGCAAATCAATTCAAATGAAACATTGAATGAATTCATAATCACAATACTGAAATTATTGAAATTAAATTGAATAAATTGAATAATGAAAAAAAAAATTCAACATAAAACATTGCAATAGGAAAAAATATTAGGCCACATCAATGAGGCTTTGTAAAAGCATAAGACATTAGTTTAACAGTATTCAGACGATAGCTCTGTGGTCAATGCAACAACATGATCCTCTCGGAGCTTCAAGCGATCTGAGATCGAATCTCAGTGTAGCCGACAGCGTTTATGTTTTTCCGTTCTTGATGCTTAAATGCTCTGTTTATTAAAGTCAAGCATCTTGTTTAACACTCTGAGGTCGGCAAACACGCCCCCGCGTTTTGCTGGATTTTCTTCACATTGTAGCAACATAAACTTAAATTACTCCGTCATTTATGGTCATACAGAAAAAAGAAATATGAAAAAAGAATCTGTGATATTTCTACTTTTGTATGTGTCCACTTACAATCAAATCAAAACATTGTGCTTTTGTAAAATAAAGAAAATAAACAGGGTGTGCGTTCTGCCTCTCCGTCGCGGTGAACTTTTTTTTCTTGAGCACGTCTATAAACTGAAACAAAACTCAGCGAATACTTGTCACACATTTATGAGCCATATACCTTTATAAACATTTAAGTGTGTACTTTTAAATGATCGGATTCAAACTGAAAACAAATATTCTCTGTTTAAGTAATATGTATAAAACCAACACGATGTCCAGTATCTCAAACCCTTGCTCATTATTTTTAATTCGACCACGCCCACTCGCGCAAAAGAGATTGACATGCAAATCGTCCACATGGAACGCGCTCGTTACCTCAAAAACAAAGCACCAAAAAACTTCACAAGCTTTTCGTCGAGTTGGAAAGACACGCCGTGAGCTTACATCGGATTTACCTCAGAAGAAGAAGAACGCGATTTGAAGACAAGAAAGTAAGGTAAGAAATTCTTAATTATTAGTTTGTTATTGTTGCATAAACTTCACATTGCAGTTGAACTGTTGCTAGATATAAGGTGAATATTATAATATTTAGACCCGTGTTTGTGGATATCTGCTCTAGAGTGCGGATCGGGCCGAATTTTTTTGTCCGAGCCCGGCCCGCGTCCGACAGAGCAGTAACCGAACCCGACCCGAGCCCGACAGGCATAATGATATTTATGTCCGAGCCCGACCCGAGACCGACAGTTAAAATCCCATTTTTTTTCTCATACTAATAACACATGTACGTTTGTTTGTGTGGAAACCCCGCTTTTATTAAGCAACTGTAGGAAGGCATTCGGAAATGTCAGCAGGATGAGTGCATCAGCGCGCACGGAGCAACAAGCGCACTTAACGCAGGCGCGCATGCACGTGTTTCGTTGTCACGGCTACATAAACAAATTTCCGCACACAGGAAGACAGATGTTATGGTAATATTTTACATGTATTTTAATCACAAAAACGAACGTTTGCATCAAGTGAAAGCATCAGGCACATTGGCTACCTACATAATAAGCTGTTTTAAAATGTTCAATGCCTTATCGCGCTGATGTGACCGAGCCCGACCTGAACCCGAACATAATTTGTAAATATCTGTCCGAACCCGGCCCGGCCCGTCGGGTACCGACGGGTCCCGTCGGGCTCGGGTCGGGTATCCATCCTCTAATCTGCTCAAACGTAGATATGTATAATATGGTAACCATAATGTTTCATATTTTGGAGCGCGCTCTGATGTTTGAATGTATCATATTTTGGAGCGCGCTGTGCTGTTTGAATGTATCATATTTTGGATTGCGCTGTGGGTTTGAATGTATCATATTTTGGATTGCGCTGTGGGTTTGAATGTATCATATTTTGGAGCGCACTGTTAGCCTGGGTTTCCCCATGCTGCCTTGAACGCAGTGCGATTTTATTCACGCTGCTAGGCAGCCTGGATACCAAGGACCAGATTTCCCCCTCAAAAAGGGAACCAATCACAGAACGGGGAGGGAGCAGCAAGACGATGATGACGTCTATGCGACACACCGAAGCAGTTTGTTTATATCTATGGATACAACATGGCATCAGACGCGAAGTTACTTTTCGATGCAGCCTTAGATAGTGTTCTTAATAGTTTAGAACGCAAGTTTATTTCGTCGTCTTCCTCGTTGAATTTCTGTCGCTCTACATACGTCATTTTGTATAATTGAAATGATTGGCTATGAGCTACGTACAGGCGCATTTGTTAGACATTCGTAGCGCCCAATAAACGGCTCTGGGCATTCATAAACCACGCCTCAAATACGAGAAAATTAACATGTGGTTCCCAGACCACGTCTCAAATGAGACTAGGTCTGACGTTAGCCAGGCTAGCGCGCTGTGGGTTTGAAAAGCAAAACGCACCAAACAAAGGCTTCATGTTTTTACTCTAATCTCATTTCATATCATCATAACGAATGGAAACATTTGAAGTAACATATGATAATCAATATATTTTTCTCTAACGTAGTTGTTATTGAAATCTTTTGGAAGATTTATAGGCTGTTATAGGCTATAGGCCTTTTTCACGGAAGTTAGAACGCACATCCGGTTCAGCGTTTGTTGTGTAAAGCGACTTCCGGTCGAAACAACAATGGCTGAAGCAACATCGAGGTGTCACTGTAGCATCCCTCATTGCACAAATAATAAGCAGTGACAACCATATTTGAGTTAATGCTTTTCCAAGCAATGACTGTCTGACAAAGAAGTGGATGCATGCTATTTGACACGTAGAAGTCCCGACGTTTAAGATCCCTATAAGTATCACATTTGTTTGTAGCCGACGCTAATTACACTGCCGCTACTGGCAGTACACATTTTTTTTAATATAATATACTATAAGATTTATTTTTTGTTAATAGGCTATCTTCAATAGCCTACCTAGAGATATAATTAAATTAATATTTACTAATTAATTAATAAGTATTAAACAAGTTAAATTAAACAAGTTAAATTAAACAAGTAGCCTAGTCAAAACACATCTAACAGAACAATGTTTATTTTTTACATTGTGTTCTTATTTTTTATTAACGAAATGTCAATTTTCGTCTTTATAAGAGACGACACAAAAATCTTCAAGATAGCCTATACAGCCTACAATCTTCAAATGTAGCCTATAACGGATTGTCACCTTATAAACAATCCTTTGGAATTGTGGTGGAATAAGCAATGCTATATTGAAATACTTTATTTTATTAGTTCATTAACTATGCCAACTCAACTAATGTATGTAAAGAGCTGGATACTAATTACTAATTAATGTCAACTATTAAATGTAGGCTACTGATAAGAGTTGCCATAGACTAAAGATTTTTTCTAGACTAGTAGTCATTCATTTAAGCAATTACTAATCGCACATTTATATTCAATCCTTGGTATAGCCTATATATTCCGCGCTCAAGCGCATACATAAAACTTGCCGCAAAGCACCGGCAAAAGTAGGCTAATGATAATAAATTTGTCTGAAATTTTTTTCTAAATCAGTGTCGACTGCAAACATCTCCATACATCTCCGCTGTAAAGTAGATGCACCTTTCATCGGACAGGATTACATCATCAGATAGTAGGCTACTGTACGTATTGGCTTTCCATTGGATTTTTTTCGTTGGTGAACATTTCAAGTTTTATAGATATATTTCTCATGTCTGTGAGGCTAGTGATACGCTGTTTTTTCAGTTCATTTTTGAGATACGCTCCAATTCACAGAGATCATGAAAGCGCGTCCTGTTTCTTTTATTTTACAAATGCACAACGTTTTCTTGTTGTTGTGAGTTTACACAAATAAAAGTAGTTGTGACTGATGTATTATTATTTTCTGTATGACCAGAAATGATGGAGTATTTTAAGTTGTTTCCACTGTTGATAGGAAAATGCGAGTGATGGCACCGGCGCGTCCATGTCATGCAGTGCGCGCTCCACACTCCGCACAAACACCTGGATATGTGCTTAATAATAGCGAACATTTATAGGTTAACGTTAGGGCGAGCGGCCATGCCAGACGGATAAGTCCTCTTCGTGTCTAACAAATTAAATCATACATTTTCTACGGCGAGTAAGCGCTGTGCCAGTGGGCGGCTGAAACACAACACTAGAGAAAGCTGGTGTTTTTCTTTAAATAAATTCGTTTAGGCTTTAAAATAAATATTGTTTGTGGGCTAATTAATGCCACAATTATTTGTTTATTTTATAGGCTACTTATATATTTTCATTTTTTGTTTTGCATTGAATACCATTTAAAGGATTTGTTGCACTGCAATTCCATCCTCCCATAAAGCCACGTTAAGATTTTTCTTTATAATAAAGGGTTTCTATGGGAGGAAAACGCTTAACGTGTGCGTTGCGTTCATATTCTGGACTCATCTGCTTTTCTGTTGGATAGTATGGTTTAGTAATAAGGTGTGTACAGAATTTGATCTTTTAACATGTCCATTGGGGGCTGCTATATCAGCTTTTTGAACGTAGATGTATGATAGACATGAAAGGCTTAGGCTATATCAATTTTATGTGGATAAAGGCATATTTTGTAGGCTACATAAAATTGATATAGCCTATATCAATAGCGGAAATAATATGTGGCAGCAATGTGGCACCGTAGCCTACTCTGACGACACCCAAGACGACAAAATAGTTAGTGAGGTAACAGCGCTGGAGCAGATCATGACTATATGCAGTCTCCTCTTCCAGGTATGTTTATGCATTTCTGAAAACAAATTACGAAGCTACTTTCCCGTCATATTTGATTAAATCTATTATTGAAGCCTTTACATTTATGTCCTTTCACTTTCAAGTCATAATATCATTTTAGTTAATGTTGACACAAATTAAATTAGGCTACTGTTCAAGGAAGATATCACCATACTTTATTTCTCCAAATAAGCTGCCACAACTGCAGTAATAAAATTAAGATAAACAAAGTCTTAAAATTATCTAAAATGACTATTACAATAAAGATTTGTTTTGTTTTGAGTGCGGAGAAGCTCGACAAGTCAAAAAACATCCGCTGATGTAATTGCCGGTAGATTCTTCAGGGAAGTTGTGTGAAGAGTAACGTTAGCGCGTCTGACTCTTTTTCACCGGAAGTCGCTTTACACAACAAACGCTGAACCGGATGTGCGTTCTAACTTACGTGAAAAAGGCCTATTGTTATTATTTTATGCAGCATCATTATACATTGTTGGAAACATTTGTGTGTGTATTCTGTGAATTTTAAAAAGCAATTTGAACCAGAAAAATCTAAAATCTATTCCCAAAATGTTAACAGTTTTTTTTGTTTTTGTTTTTTTTACAGGGACCAGATGCCACTGAGTCCTGCTGACTTCAACATTCACATGAGTCTCTGTACATGAACATGGTAAAATGAAAATCAAACACCTTGGAAATGAAAGGTATGTACAATGTTTTTAGGAATGGCACAAAGGTCTCTGTCTTTGGATCATTGTTTTCAATAATGTGCTTTTTTGTTATTTGTTGCGTATCTTTGGATTATGTTGTGTTGTAAATAAATCCAAACAATCTAAAAGCCATTCTTTTTTAAATCTCCTCATTCTTTGTGCAAGGTTGCTCAGAATGATAGGGCCTGATAGGTCCTAATAGGGCCATTAGGGGTGGGTCTTTGTCTTTCTCAGGTGTGAAATCCATACATATTAATGATGTGATCACGCCTCTTCGCATAAAGCTTTCTTACAGAAAACACGTCTTACAAATTTTAAATCAATATATTGTCTTATCTGAATGAGCAGTCAGGATGATTTTCACATAGTTTTGAAGCAAATATTCTAGGCTACGTGATACAATTTTGTCTTCAACGAGCCCAAGAGGGCCCACGTCACTCCTTTGTTCATCTCACTGCACTGGCTACCTCTCTCTGCTCGCATCAAGTTCAAGGCACTGACGCTTGCTTACAGATCTGTCACAGGGTCAGCTCCGTCCTACTTTCACTCACTCCTACAAGTCTACATCCCTACCAGAAGCCTTCGATCGGTCAACGAGCGACGTCTCGTGGTCCCATCACAGAGAGCCAAAAAATCACTTTCCAGAACATTCTCATTCACAGTTCCATGCTGGTGGAATGATCTCCCCACCGGCATCCGGAATGCAGAATCCATGACAACATTCAAAAAAGAGCTAAAAACTCTTCTCTTCCGTGAGCACTTAACCTCATAAAAAAAAAAATCCGGAATGCAGAATCCATGACAACATTCAAAAAAGAGCTAAAAACTCTTCTCTTCCGTGAGCACTTAACCTCATAAAAAAAAATATATATATTTTTTTATATATATATGTATATATTCCTGTAAATTCTCGCTTATCGGGCTTATGCTACTCTGAATAATGCCTGAACTTCGTATTTTGAGCACTTCTTGCGTTGTTTTTGCCTCTTCACGATGACTTGCTTAATTTAGTCCCAATTTGTAAGTCGCTTTGGACAAAAGCGTCTGCTAAATGACTAAATGTAAATGTAAATTCACCTTACAATAAAACGAGGTTGATCGCGAATTAAAGAGCTCTGTATCTGCTAGGGATGTCAACGATTAATCGACAATCGATTAATTGTCGATAATACATTTAATCGATACAACTTATCGATCATCTATTAAGCAGGTCTTCATGTGCGTGCGTGCTGCTCAACCGCGAAACATGTAAAGCGAGCGCCCCGGAGTTATGTTTGGGACCATTTTACACCTTCATCATGACTATAAATTTGCGTGTGCATTCGCAGCCTTTTGTTTTGTGCAAATGTAAGTTGTAATACTGTTTATTACAACTTACATTGTGTATGCCTATCCATATCTGATTTATCTCATATTGGATGCATTTGGTTAAGAATTAACTCTGTAGTAAAGCGTCATGCTTCAGCGCGCGCAGCTCAAACGGCAGTGCACAACTAATAATGACTATTGGGACTGTAATATTACATAACATTATAAAGAGAATAATATTGTAATAAAACATTGTGAATTATTTGGGTTTAGTTGCCATGTCGTGTCGCTCCAGGAAAAGCGCGTCCACAACATGAGTAGTTCTGAATGAATGGCACGTAACTTAGTTCAAGTTCACTTGAGCATGAATTTGCGTCATTTTGTGCAGATATAATTTGTAATATTATGTTTATTTTGAATATATCTGATTAATCTCATATAGGATGCGTTTCTTTTAGATAAATAACGTGCTAGCAAAGTGCTCCAGTTTAACGGTAGCAGATTCATTCAGCGCGTGCAGTTGTTCCAGGAAGAGCGCGTCCACAACAGTCACACATTCTAAGCGCATATGAGGCGGTGTTGGTGACACGTTGTATTAGTAGTTATATTTGATTATTAAATAATTAATTTAATTATCAATCACATCGAAACATTTTACAATCCTACTAGCCCTTTATTTATATTTAAAACCATTCTCATTGATTTGGTGAGGAACATACAGTAGCGTTTTGAGCAGCATTTGCAGACCCTGTCATGCTGTTGGCCATAGCTACTGCAGTAGACGCATATCGCAGTATAAAGGCTAACGATTAATCGATGAATTGATCGTTAATTTAAATGACGATCGATCATGGGAATTTGTGAAAATTGACATCCCTAGTATCTGCTAAATTGAAATTGTGTGTGGAAAACCTTTAAATACAATCAATAAAACTACAATATTTATAATTTAATAAGATATAGGGCCTACATATGGACTTTTGGAGATTTTGAGAATTATCCTTAAAAGAATTTTGCCTTTGCCTGCTCATCAGGCTGGCTATCCGACACTCTCCATATGAAAGACGGAACATTAACACCTCTTGTCATGCACCCCCATGATAAAGCAACTATACTGCCTTCTCCAAACCCCCCACAGGCTATCTGAGTTTGCAAAACAAAACAAAGAGTTTGCAATTCACACTTAATCGCTATTCTAGACATTAGCAATAGAGACAGAGCGCAACGCGTCATAATCTGAAGACCACGCCCACCGGGGGGGGAAACAGTCCAACCGTCTCCATTGACTTTGCATTGCGAGAGGCTTCCTCCTTGTCATTTCTTGCTTTTAACAAAAGACAGAATAATTCCTAAAAGCTTCTATGTGACAAGGTGTACAGCAAACAAGCTAAGAAACCCAGAAATAAGTTTTCATAAGCTGTCGACCCCAAAAAACGAGCGTTTGAGGACATAAAAGTGGATACAGGCTGGAACGAATGGGTAAATTGTGGGATCCTGACACTCAGTATGCACTAAAAATACACTACGTGTGCAGTAAGTTAAACATTTGGTCACTGGTGAGTCAAATATCCAAATGTCAGTTTTATATATTATATTTCTGTAAGATAAACTATCCTGTGTTGCCGATTACGGTCTCCTCCAGCGGCCGTACGTTAGTTCTCAGAGTAATGAGACACGTGACGCTCTGTCTCAACTGCCTGTATCCACTTTTATGTCCTAAAACACTCGTTTTTTGGGGTCGAGAGCTAATAAAAACTTATTTCTGGGTTTCTTAGCTTGTTTGCTGTACACCTTGTCACACAGCAGCTTTTAGGCATTTTTCTGTCTTTTGTTAGAAGCAAGAAATGACAAGGAGGCAGCCTCTCGCAATGCAAAGTCAATGGAGACGGTTGGATTGTTTTCCCCCCGGGTGTGGGCGTGGCCTAAATACGCTCTGTCTCTATAGGCTATTCAAGTGTTGATAATGAAGGAATTAAATAATTTAGACTATGTAGTTATATTTCTACCATAAATGTTTATTACTAAATATTTAATTAGGCCTATTTCAATAATTGAAGAATTAAAACGCTACTTCAGTTCGGGCCAGCTTTTTCCAAGCAAAACTAAATACAATCTTCAAACGCATGTTCATTTGTTGTCATGAACAAAATGTTCAACTCAATATTTAAATTCCACAGGGATCTTTGAATCCTTACAACCAGGGTGTGATTTGTGAATACAATTTTTTTATTTTTTTTATTTATTCAAATAAATCTCGAACCACAGTGCTTCGTGCTGCTGTTAAACTAAATAACATTTATAGAATAATTATGAACTTGACTGAAACAATATCACAACATTGACAAATACATTTATTTGAGCTGTTTTTTCAATTTAATATAGGGTAATTAAGCCTACATTTAATTAGAGCGAGATTTTCACCCTTTCCTTGTCCTTTCCTCATTGGGAAGCGCTCACATGATAGCTAAACATGTTTGAGTAGATCCTCTGTACCTCTCGGTTTCATATGGATTACATAATCAGGCTTTAGACATAGCCAATTAATTTCGTATCGTGACTGAGCTGAGGCAAGTGGCTTTCGGTTCATTTTTGTGATGCGCAGTTCCCGGAGACAGAGACGACCGACAAACTTTTGTCGTTAGCCTAATATGAATCAAAGTTTACAGTTTTGAACGATGTAGCTACTCTACTCTTATCTGTATGACCGAAAAACTACAGAGTAGCCTATTAAGTTATTTTAGCTGTTAAGAGAAAAATAAATCCAAATGAACGCACCGCCGCGTTTGTCGAACACTAATTCAACATGCCAGGATGAAAGCCGACTTTCAAACAATGCAAAGCGCCACTATATATATATATATATATATATATATATATATATATATATATATATATATATATATATATATTTTTTTTTTTTTTTTTTTTTTTTTTTTTACAGAACTGCTTTTGAAATTACGATTGGAATTATTATAGGCAGAATTAAAGTCATTGTATAATATTTGTTCCTTAGTGTAAAATGGAAATGCATGGTAATTTTATTTCATAAATATAAGCAAAAAACTATGGTGTAACAGAGTTTTAGAACTAGACAGATCTATCTGCATCAATAATAGGCTATAAAATGCATTAATAGGCTAATTTAAAAATTTCAATAGTCCAAGATGGTTCGGGATTTGAACCCATGCCATCTAAATGATCGAAACGTAAGTTCTACCACTTGCCCATGACTTTACTCGTTGCGAAATGCCCAAACCTTCCAATGTGTGTTCGCTCACATGAGCGAGAAGCACTCTTCATTCAAATGAACGTGCCGCCGTGTTTGTCGAACACTAATTCAACATGCCAGAATAAAACCCGATTTCAGAACAATGCATAGCGCCACTCGTCATGGTGTGCCAAAACACTTAATTATAAACTTCAACATTTCATTCAAAACAATCTCAAAACGCTTTGTGACATTTTGACAAGATTCATCCACACATCTCATTCCTCAGATTCAAACTTCATCAGGGGTAACAACAAACCCCCAGCTAATTAATGATCATTTTAAAGAATATTTTATTTCCCTATATTAGGGGTGTGCCATATTATACCGTCCACGATAATACCGGTATAAATTTTTACATGATAAAAAAAAGTGTCATATTGCGATATCACTGATATAGCGACGCAATGACGTATGGCGCATTACGTTCCCTAGCACGCACAACAACAACACCTGTCTGAGCGCGAGAGCAGCAAGTCAGCCTCCAATGACGATTTAGTACCTAAAAAGGAGCTACTTCAATAGTATTTTAATAATTCCCGCAGGTCTACCACTTATAATGCGGGAAATTCACCCACAAACATTGATTCATTTTAGCATGTACATTGTAGTAGTAGCCTAAATGAATCCATACAGATTATAAAATCAAATCAATAATTTTAAAACTTTTTTTTTACAACCGCGTGATTGTTCAGCGGTGCCGCGTCTTCTCTCTCTCTCGCTCTCAAAATGGGTTGCACAAGTCAATCGTCGATACCACACTCTTGTGTTTAGCAGTCAGGACATGACAGAATTGTCTTTTGTCATTTGCATCGTAACTAAAGTTTATCATTTTCACTTCTTTTTAAGTCTTATCAGTTTAAACATTTGCGATTTTAAACTATTCAGTACTCTCGCGCGCTCTCTGAGAGATGTTTGCAATGCGTGCATACATAGCCTACAGTAAAGCCGAGTAACAAAAGTTATTTTTCGCGGATTATATCGCTGTAACGGGGGGAAAAACACGCAAAATTGTGTAAAAATTCTGGTCATGGTTAGTATATTCGTAAACAGTCGGTTATGTCTGAACAGTCGGTTACTTTGCTCAATGAGTGAGCAAACATTTAGGTGAGATAAATGTAATAAAAAAAAAAAAAAAATCATTATTGCAAATATTCTTGAAATATCGTGATATAATTTTGAGGCTATATCGCCCACCCCTTCCCTATATACATCTGAACAAACTGATAACCCCCTTGCTTTTGATGTCTTTTCTAGCAAACTGAACACACCCACTGTCGATTCTGCTGCCCATTTGGAAGAACCTATCACTATAGAAGAACTCACTCGAGCTGTTACCTCTATGCAAAATGGTAAATGTCCAGGGCCGGATGGGTATCCAGTAGAGTTTTATAAAAAAAAAAATTGACAAATACATGATGATTGACATGTATTTTGAATCATTTGATTCATTCAAGCTCTCTCAAACACTCAATCATTGGATTGTTGGCTTCCTGTTGGAGAAGAGATGGCGCCGATGTCTGTGGCACGCCGTCTGTCGCTCCGTTTCAAGTTCCACTTTATTTATCCTTAGAAAGGAAATTTAGTGTGCAACAGGATATCTAAAAACAAAAACAGAATAAGAGCACCACCAGATGCCAACAACACAACACAACACAGGACACACATCAATGGAGACACTCCTTCCCCAGAACCAATGACAGAAACCAATACAATACACGGTCAGTATGTCATAATAAACAATAAAAAAAATAAAATAAAAAAATATATAAAAAATTCATAAGATATCACCTAAGTGAATTCAGGTTCCTAATAGCCACAGGAATAAAAGAATCCCTGGCACGTCTGGTTCTTAACATGGGTAACCTAAAACGGCGACCTGAGGGGAGCTAATTAAACTCCCCAAAAAGTGGGTGATCAGAACAATTTAAAATTTGGTTAGCCTTACCCCGGACCTGTTTATCAGTTTGTGAAACATTGTGCTGTAATCTACGAAAATCAATAATCATATCCTTTGTCTTGGAAACGTTAATAGACAGATAGAAGTTGTCACACCACGCAATAAAATCATCAACTACAGGGCCATGCCCATCCTCATCATTATTCAAAAGGCTCACTATGACAGTATCATCTGCAAATTTCACACAGTGCCTATTCTCATACCATTGCACACTGAGTCCGAAATTCGCATCCGAAATTTTCGCACATTAAAAAAAAAATTCGACCTCACGTTATGTCAATCACGCTTGCACACTGTCTACGAAAGTTTCGTCCGTAATAAAAAAAATTCGGATCGGATTCGATTTTCAGCGTTTTTCGCATCCACAGCCAGTATTTTGAGAGGTTTTTTGACAATTCAGAGCCACCGTACAAGCGAACGACCAAATCCATGGCGTCTGACAAGTTGATACACTTCGTCTTGCAGCACAAGTACTGTATCAAAAACAAAATGCGGATTACAAAGACACTGAATAAAATATTACCTGTTTTGACATGCCCAGCTGTTCTGTCTGACAGCGCTTCCGCCGGCCGTGTGTGTGTGTGCCCATACCTTAGACATACTGCCAGGGACGGACTGGGGCTAAAAAACAGCCCTGGACTTTCTCCCAAATAGGCCCATCATCCGGCCATTCGTCTCCAGCCGTGTGCGACAGACACTAGCCAGGATGTCCTGATACTATGCCATAATACTGTAGCCTATCAGACAAGGTATTCACAGCAAGTAACATCTCAAAACAATGATGATAATTGGGGTTGTGTTTATTAATGAAGCCTCAGCCTTCAAATAAAAACAAAAAATGTACAATGCCATAAAATACAAATAATGAAATGTCACTGGCTACAGAAACCCCAAATTACACAAACTTGTAATTATAAAACATACTATATACCAGGGGTCTCCAACCTTTTTGTGTGCCTTTTTATCCCCTACCTCAAGGGATAAAATAATCTAGAAGGGATTTTGTTTGTTATACTCAAATATTTATTATACATATAACATGGTGGTGCTTTTTTACTTTTCACCATCATATGCAAAATAATAAAATATCTTGATATTCTGGTTTAGACTTACAAGCCTTTAAAAATTTTTTTTTTTAAATAAACAATCCCTGAAAAATTATGAAAATATTTCTTGATTTTTTTGTTGATTTTTCTATAAACCTATTGTATGTGTTATCAAAAACAGTAGTCCAAACATTTAGTATAAATATAAATGCAAAAATAAATAAATAAACTGCCATAACTTCTAAATAAAAACATTACTGCATTACATTTAATACAGGTCCTTCTCAATAAATTAGCATATTGTGATAAAGTTCATTATTTTCCCTAATGTAATGATAAAAATTAAACTTTCATATATTTTAGATTCATTGCACACCAACTGAAATATTTCAGGTCTTTTATTGTTTTAATACTGATGATTTTGGCATACAGCTCATGAAAACCCAAAATTCCTGTCTCAATAAATTAGCATATTTCTTCCGACCAATAAAATAAAAGTGTTTTTAATACAAAAAAAGTCAACCTTCAAATAATTATGTTCAGTTATGCACTCAATACTTGGTCGGGAATCCTTTTTGCAGAAATGACTGCTTCAATGCGGCGTGGCATGGAGGCAATCAGCCTGTGGCACTGCTGAGGTGTTATGGAGGCCCAGGTTGCTTGGATAGCGGCCTTAAGCTCATCCAGAGTGTTGGGTCTTGCGTCTCTCAACTTTCTCTTCACAATATCCCACAGATTCTCTATGGGGTTCAGGTCAGAAGAGTTGGCAGGCCAATTGAGCACAGTAATACCATGGTCAGTAAACCATTTACCAGTGGTTTTGGCACTGTGAGCAGGTGCCAGGTCATGCTGAAGAATGAAATCTTCATCTCCATAAAGCTTTTCAGCAGATGGAAGCATGGAGTGCTCCAAAATCTCCTGATAGCTAGCTGCATTGACCCTGCCCTTGATAAAACACAGTGGACCAACACCAGCAGCTGACATGGCACCCCAGACCATCACTGACTGTGGGTACTTGACACTGGACTTCAGGCATTTTGGTATTTCCTTCTCCCCAGTCTTCCTCCAGACTCTGGCACCTTGATTTCCGAATGACATGCAAAATTTGAGCAACCACTGAGCAACAGTCCAGTGCTGCTTCTCTGTAGCCCAGGTCAGGCGCTTCTGCCGCTGTTTCTGGTTCAAAAGTGGCTTGACCTTGGGAATGCGGCACCTGTAGCCCATTTCCTGCACACGCCTGTGCACGGTGGCTCTGGATGTTTCTACTCCAGACTCAGTCCACTGCTTCCGCAGGTCCCCCAAGGTCTGGAATCGGTCCTTCTCCACAATCTTCCTCATGGTCCGGTCACCTCTTCTCGTTGTGCAGCGTTTTTTGCCACACTTTTTCCTTCCCACAGACTTCCAACTGAGGTGCCTTGATACAGCACTCTGGGAACAGCCTATTCGTTCAGAAATTTCTTTCTGTGTCTTACCCTCTTGCTTGAGGGTGTCAATGATGGCATTCTGGTCAGCAGTCTTACCCATGATTGCGGTTTTGAGTAATGAACCAGGCTGGGAGTTTTTAAAAGCCTCAGGAATCTTTTGCCGGTGTTTAGAGTTAATTAGTGAATTCAGATGATTAGGTTAATAGCTCGTTTAGAGAACCTTTTCATGATATGCTAATTTTTTGAGACAGGAATTTTGGGTTTTCATGAGCTGTATGCCAAAATCATCAGTATTAAAACAATAAAAGACCTGAAATATTTCAGTTGGTGTGCAATGAATCTAAAATATATGAAAGTTTAATTTTTATCATTACATTATGGAAAATAATGAACTTTATCACAATATGCTAATTTATTGAGAAGGACCTGTACATTTATACATGACTATATTAATATAACATAATTTTTAATATGAATATATACAGGCACATTTCTGCCAAAAAAGTTTGTTTTACTACAGTTAATGTTGTGGAGTGAAAGGTTTTCTAACTGATTTATTCTTGGAACAATGTTTCGCCTGTTTTTTGCATCAATATGTTGAGAATATCAGCGCTGTTTCATCTGGCTTTTTACAAGCTTAAATCACAATGTCATCTGTGGGTTTATACGAGAGATAGAGAATTCTGCGCTGAATTGAACTGCTTCTCTCAGTGGAACGTGCAGCTCTGTGTAATAATGTTCGTGTGATCGAGATCAGCCCGCACTGCTTTGGTCGCGATCGCTGTTTTTTGGGCCGAGCTGATAATGCTCTGCGCTGCTCAGATCAAACAAGTTTTGTTCCGCTTTTAGAGCATTTTGATGTTTCTCATACACAACGCAAATGACAGTGTATAGCCTAATCAAAGAGAGTTGGGTAATTTTGTAGAGGCAAAAGTGCAAATTGAAAAGTTTAGTTGAAAAGGTGCAAAATGATAGCCTACCACGTTTTTTTTACACGTAGTGTATAAGTGATCGTATTAGTGCCCCTGCTGTTGGCTGTTCATAATGCTTTATTAGACTTTTTTTGTGCCGACGGCCCTCGGTTGGACGGCCGTTCTGGACTATTCCAGAACGCACAGATTGTCAGTCCGTCCCTGCATACTGCCAGTCTCTGTTCAGGATCGATTGGTTCACGGAAATTGGTGGTCTTCTTTTTAATATGTGGCTCCAGTATCGCTAGCAAAGCATCAAACTGTTCCACTGACATTCTGAGGTAAATTTTGAATCGCTCGGGATAATTTCGCAACTCCTTGATAAGGAGGTGAAACTCTCCTTCCTCTCGGCGCAATCTCAGGATTGTATGGACCCAATATTTCCTCTTTCTTTTTCTCTTTTTAAGAAGAAAGAGGGCAACTAAATCATCCTCACTGCTTGACGAATCCATTTTGTATTTTTTGCGTTTTTTTCCGCAAAGGTTTAATAAATACGCATCGGACTCAGTGTGCAAGGTTTCTGTGCGTGACTTAAGGCTGACGAACACGAAAAAACGCATACGAAAATTTCTGACTCAGTGTGCAATGGCCTTTACTCCTACAGTCACTTGTATATAGAATAAAAAGCAAAGGTGAAAGAACACAGCCCTGCGGAGAGCCTGTGGAGGTAAGGGCTTTTGAGGATAAAACACCATTTACCCTAACACACTGCGACCTGTTCGACAGAAAATCCAGTATCCAGCCAATTAAATTAGAGTTCAACTTATTTATTCGTTACATTTATATAGCGCTTTTCTAGGTACTCAAAGCGCTTTACAACTTAAAAAGAGACTGAAGTTTCTCAGCCAACAAGAAGGGCTGAATGGTATTAAATGCTGAAGAAAAATCAATAAAGAGGAGCCTCGCATGAGTTTTTGAGGATTCCAGATGTTGATAAAGGGAATTTACCAATGTAAGTATTGCATCCTCAACACCTCTACTAGCCCTGTAAGCAAACTGGAGAGGGTCTAACTGCTCCTCTACCTGCTTCAGTAACTCCTGCTTAATCAACTTCTCAAAAGTCTTCATCACCAGTGAGGTGAGAGCTACAGGTCGAAAGTCATTTAAGACCTTGGGGTTCTTACACTTAGCTACAGGAATAATTGTAGAATGTTTCCAAATCTTTGGCACTGTTTGCGTCTGAAGTGACTGAGTGAAAATCACTTTAAAGATCTCACTTAACTGACCAGCACAAGACTTAAGGACTCGACCACTGATATTGTCAGGGCCAGGACTTTTCCTAACATTAGTTTGTTTAAATAATTAGTTATCACACATGTGACTGATTTTTTCACTAAAATCACTGTTAGAAAATCTCATAAAAACTATTTAATTCATTTGCTAGCTGCTCATCAGAATCAAAACCATTTAATGACCCAGTGCTAGTGCCTTTGTGTAGACCTGTCTTTAGTTTCATTCCATTCCACACAGATCTGAGATCAGACTCACAGAATTTAGACTCAATTTTCCTTTTATACTGAAGTTTAGCCTTTACTATTTCAGCTCGCACAACCTTCCTAATTGCAGCATATGCACTTTTGTCACCACTATTAAAAACAGTCCTCTTTTCCCTTAACAGATGTTTCAGTTCTTTGGATATCCAGGGCTTATTATTAGGATAGGAAACAACTGTCTTAGTTGGGATCACACTGTCCACACAGAAAGAGATGTAACTGCATACTGCATCAGTCAGTTCATCAATGTTGTTGGATGAGTCTTGAAAAACAGACCAGTCGGTACAGTCAAAACAGCCCTGTAGGGCCAAAGTGCTCTCCTCGTTCCACACCTGTACCACACGTGCCTGCACTTTGTCTCTATGTAGCACAGGTCTGTATGTGGGCAAAAGATGCACCACATTATGGTCCGAAAATCCTAAAGGAGGACCTGCAACAGACTTATAGGCTCCCTTGATAAGAGCCATAGCAGAGATCCAATAGTCTGTTCCCCCGAGTGGGACAGGTGATATACTAGGTGAAACTGCTCAGCGACTTTTTACAGTTGACATGATTAAAATCACCAAGAAAGCAGCACGGAGCATTAGGAGAAATAGATTGTAGTTTTTGAGCTACTGAAAAGATGACATCAGAAGCGGATTTTATATCTGCTCTTGGGTGGATGTACACTACTGTCAGAAATATTTGGGGAAATTCCCTCGGCAGATAGAATGGTCTAACAGACACCGACAACAGCTCGATGTCCGGTAAACAAATCCGTTCGCGCACAGTGGCGCCGTTGCACCACTTTGGATTGATGTACAGGCAAACACCCCCGCCGTGACACTTCCCCGTCATCTCCGGGTCACGGTCCAAACGGATCGGAACCCCATAACCATCAATGTTCACGGTAGAATCCAGGTCAGTGTCAGACAGCCACGTCTCAGTGAAAGCCATCACACAAGCGTCCCTGAACTCGCGCAAAGAGGCCATACACGTTTGCAGTTCATCAGTCTTATTCCTTAAGGACTGGACATTAGCCAGCAGTATCGTTGGTAGGGGAAGACGTTTCTTTACCATTAATTTTCTTAGTCGTTGCCGCACTCCGCCCCGTTTCCCTCTCTTCCTGATTTGTTTACCAGGTGTAACCGGACGCCTAAAACTTTGTATCGGAGCATTGTCATCGACTAAAAAGTCAAAACAATCAAACTCTCCGCAACTTAATAGCCAGGTTGCATCTAGGTCCACCACATAATTGCTTGATTTAAATCCCAGGAGAAAATCCCTTGTGTATTGGATCCTGTCGGGCTTCACAAACAAACCCCGAGCGATGTTCAGCACGATTGTCAGAAGTAGGAAGAAGAATATCTCCATTGTTGGGCCCGATAAGCACGGCAGAATGCAAAGCACCACTTACTACTTACTATAAGGTATAAGTGTGACACTGTCACACCCATCATACATATTAGGTACACTAATGTTTAATTGTGATAATTAAGTATTGTCATTGTCAATTATGTTTTTTTTTTTTTTTTAGTGTCGAGTCGAGTTTCAGTCGTCCTTATCTTAACCCTAGCCCTTGAGTTATCCTAACCAAAGCCCTTAGCCCTAATAAGGTGAATAATAACCTTGGCACTTTGTCATTGCTATCAACTCCGACTCACTCAGGGCTCGACATTAAGCCTTTTCATGTGCTTGTCCTTTGGACAAGTAAATCTGTCATTCACTTGTCGAGTAAAAAAGTTGCTTGTGCGGAATTTTTTTGGTGTGTGTGTGCTGTAAATATAATTTATTCTGAAGAAATATCCTCATTTGTGTTCAATCAGCTCTGATATATTTAAATCTGCATAGTCTTTGACTCGGCCAATTCGTACAAAACGCTGAATCATTCAGTAATGAAAACACGGTTAAGTGTTGCTGTGAGATGCGTTACGGTTCTGCTGTGATCTTTGTTTGGAACTATTTTTGCGGCTGAAACAGAACAAAAACAGTCAATATTGTGTCTAAAATGTAAGTGACTTAGTTTGAACTGTTTATTGAACTGTTGTATCAAAAGCAATGTCACATTTTCAGTCGTGATGGTACTCAAGAAAACAGCACTCGTCGTGTGAGGTTGCTAAACTGTATCATTTGTTAAAAATATTAAAACACATTTAGAATTTTGGCACTGGCAGTGTGTTGTTAACTGAGTTTAAACTGAGTTTACATTTGTTTGGATTTCTCCGATTTCTCCTCGAGAGGCTGCACGAGCCTCAACAGCGCAACCTTGTTACCGTCAGTAATACTTATCCACTATCGATCGCAACTTACAATAAATATAATACAATCAGAATCATTCTCTCATTTTAGTGATTCCCTAGTTATTTTTTATTTTTTTGTTATTGACGTTTAATCAGGATACTTGTCCGGTCGGGCAAGTAAAATTCTCTTTTACTTGTCCCTTCAAAAAATCCACTTGTCCCAGACAAGCGGACAAGCGTTAATGTCGAGCCCGCCAGGTCCTGTTAGCACCGTAAGTTATATATTTTTAAATTATGCTAGATGAAGTTAAAATATGGAGACACAAATATTAAGCAAAAAAATGGAAACTCATATATTGAGGTGGTGATGAAAAATTTACTACCAAGTCAAAATGCGTTTGTTACCTTTTACTACCTTTCAAGGGCCTTAATTTTGGTAGATTCTTTTTACTACCTTTTACTACCGCGCGGACACCCTGTTATCAGTCATCCACAAATCACAGCACTTTCATAATCACTAAGCCATAGCGATTTCAATTTTATTTAGATTTATTGTTCAGCATTACTTGAGCATTTTATAATTTGCATGGCTGATGAAGTCTTCCTCTTATCTGAGTAACCATGAATGAATGAATGACGGAGTATTTTAAGTATTTTAAGATAATCCATGCGATCACTCCCGTGTGATAATTGAATCCAGATTAAGTTCAAGTTCAAGTTCAGTCAGACCGTGGGCCGCGGAAGTGGAAGGGGGATCGAGCAGGATTCTTTATTGCTGTCGATTATCAGTCTCTTTTTAATGATAGGCCTTAAGCATCTGTCAATCATTCCCGCTTGCTATTTGGGAAATTAACCCAGCGCTATGATTGGTCGAACTCTTCTTCTTTTGCTGTTGCTTGATTTGAGGACTGCGCGTGCACAGAGGCGTCACCAGGTTTTTGCGTAGAGTGAAAAATCGTACCAGCGTACTTTGAGGTCAAAATGCATATCCGCTATGCAAAATGCGTACAGGTTGGCAGGTCTGGTACAGTAATTACCACAAGGACCAGCCAATAATCATCTATCTGTTGTGGACTAAGTGACTTGCCACTTCCTGTGGAGTTTTTTTTTCTTCTGCGATTTACCAACTAATACAATTTTGGTCAACTAAGCCTCTTCTCGTTGACTACTAGGGTGCAGCCCTAATCTGTACATTATTATTTTTTTTTTTTTCATCATGTCTCACCTCACTGTCTTGAGTTGATACTTCTGATCCTGTAGTAAATCATAAAAAATGTTTTTTTTTAAATGTGATTAGTAAAATAAAATAATGGTTCATTGAACTCCCTAACCCGTTCTGGAGTTTCTTCACTCCTGAATCCTGCAGATTATTGTTGCTGATGTCAAGCTCTTTCAGACTGGAGTTTGATCTCAGGACTGTAGCGAGAGCTGAACAGCTTTCCTCTGTCAGACCACACTTACTCAGCCTAAAATGAGGAACAGAAGAGGGAGAATTTACAAACACAAAGTACTTGATACCAACTGAACATTTAGTGATCACTGGACTAGATTAGTGCTTGTGAGCTCTGTAGGGTTCACCCTAGGGTTTCAAGATTGTGAAAGGGCCTTTAGTCTTTTCAAAATCTAATTTATAAATGTGTTTTTGACAGTTGAATTCTCTTTTGGCAAAAACGATATTAAGACTATTATTGAGTGTTGTTTTAATAGTACTCTACTCACCTCAGTGTCTTGAGTTGACAGTTCAGATCCTGTAGTAGATCATCGAGCTCCTTCACTCCTGATTGTCCAGGATCATTTCCTCTGAGATCCAGCTCTATCAGGTGTGAAGGGTTTGATCTCAGAGCTGAAGCCAGAGCTTTATAACCTTCTTCACTGATACTGCAGTCTGAAAGTCTAGAGGAATAATTAAAAACAATTGAATAAAGTCTTGTAAATCAAACAATTAACTAATTCAATAAAAACAAGATTTCTTTTTCAGGATTATCATATTCATAATTCTCAGTACTTAAAAAGCCACATGTCTGTCAATATTTTTTTATGCATTTATTTCACTGACATAAGATTTCTGCCCATGTTTAAATTCAAACCTGAGTATCTGCAGTGTACACTGTGAATTTCCCAGTAGAGTGGAGATTTCTGTTACTCCAGAGTTTCCTAGTTTATTCTCACTCAGTTCCAGCTCTATCAGGTTTGAAGGGTTTGAATTAAACGCTGACGCCAGAACAGAACAACCTTCTGCTGTAATACTGATGCAGTTAAACCTGTAGAAGACAGAACAAAGCAAAAAATAAAAATGGTGTATATATGCATACAATTATACATGCTAGTAGCTTTAGTAATCACTACTTTTATCCACAAATTTTTACATTATAAAAGATTTTTTTTAAATTACTTACTTCAGCTTTTTCAGTTGACACTGTTCATTCTTGAACAGCGCAGAGAAGATCTTCATTCCTGAGTCTCTCAGTTCAGTCCCACTCAGATTCAGCTCTGTCAGATTTGACGGGTTTGAATTTAAAGCTTCAGTCAGAACACGACAATCTTCATCTGTGATTTTGCTGTTATTCAGACTAAATAAAGAGAAAACATAGTTAGGAGTTTTATCTACACATTTACCAAGAGTTGACAACTACTGGTGATAGTGATGATGACATTGCAAAATATACATAATACAATAAGGAGCAAGTTCACAATTATAATAAAACAAATTTTTATTGCAATGATAATAAAACTTACATCATTGTGTTGAGTTTACAGTGTTTATCCTGCAGTACAGCAGCAAGTTTCTTCAATCCTGAGGGTCCTAGTTCACATTCACTCAGATTCAGTTCTCTCAGGAGTAACAGATTTTCACCCAGAACTCCATTCACAAACTGACAGGCTTCCTCTGCAGCAGAATTTAAAAACCTGGAGAAGGGAAGATAAAGCAGGATTCAATTAAATTCTTAACTGAACCTTGAGATGTTTTGACATGCCCTGACATATGTGTTTTTTTCAGTTGCTTATAAACATATTGTAGCGGATGAGCAGATCATTGATTCATTCATTGGTTCAGAATGAATGAATCATGGCTCGTTGAATCTAAACACAAATGCACATTCCCTCTTGCTGTCACACTCTGAACTCCCAAAAACAAATCACACGGCGGCTCCAGTCAGGCCGGCGCTTGTGGCAACTTTTATGGCTCCCCCCGATACTTTATAGCACCCCAGATACACTACAGAACAACGTTCTGCATTCCAAACCCCCTTCCTCTCTGCACCAAAGAGATAACGAAACTTTCTATGTGACACCCCCCACACACACACACACACACACACAAACATCCTTTGTGTGTAACTTAGGGTAGAAATATCCTTTTAATGTATGTAACTCAGACTTGTACCTGACCTTCCTGTATGCATGTTTGATTAGTGTTGTTTTGATCATATAGGTATGATCTTCGAGTGTTTGGCTCTGAAATGTATTTTTGAAGAATGTTCCCCAATAGTGTCTTGTAACCCGACCTCGGACGAGGTCATAAACTTTATGACTCCAAAGCTGCAGCTCACCCAGTTCCTCTGCAAAGAGAGACAATGGGAAGCGCAACGCGGCCAACATTCCAACACACACATTAACACACACACACACATGCAGAAACCCACTACAGAAAAGGACTTTTTACCCATAAAGTCACACTAAAACGTACTATATCCCTTCTTGTGTTAGGATGTGTTTATAAACCATAGGAAAGCATATATATGTCCTATTGTGACATTAATCGAACTGCAAATGTTTTTGATACCTGTGCGATCCTCTCTACCTGAGGGAGGTGAATTTCGATAACCAATTGCAGTAATTTGTATCGTTTGACACATTTCATATGACTTGAGCAAATCTTCTCAAATTCGATCTCAATCATGACTCATTCGAGTGGGCGTGTCTAACCGGACAAAGGAAAACCTTCCACTCGAAATGCGCTAAGATGATTCGTCCTCCACGCAAAAGGAGGCGTACACGGGACACTGTTAAAAGTCCGAACCTTCAGTTTACACTCTCTCTCTCTCTTCTCCCTCCTTCGGAAACTCTGGAAACCCAAGTCCGGACCGGCTTCGGCCTGCTTCTCTTCTCTTTTATTTCTTTGTATGTTTTCTATAGTCTAGTTTCGTTTTCCTATTCGCCTCTGTTCATTCACGAGCTGAATGAACTTAGCCTGAATCATTCTCGGTAACGTACGCTCAAGTGAACCTTCAAATCTTCCCGCTACACAACTCCGGAAGAAGACCAGGACACGCATCTCAGCTCTAAAAGGAACACACACATATTCCTTTTTCTCAGCTCCACAAAAGAGTGCCTCAAACTGCAAGTATCTGACATATTTTAAAGCTGAATCTAGGTGTCTCTCAAAAGGGTTCTTTGTTTGTAATAAGTTGCCAGGCTCTTCTTCAATTCTCTCTCTCTCTCTCTCTCTCTCTCTCTCTCTCTCTCACTCTGATCGTTCATTTTGCTTTCACTTTCCCTCGCTCATCCTCACTCTCTCATCCTATCGTAACTCGTTATTCATCTTCTTGTAATGTGTTTTGTCGTATTGTTTAACTGTATGTTATGTACATAGACATATAATCCGTGTATATTGTGTAGTCCGTATATTCTGTAGTCTTGCATTTATTAAAACCATTATATCCATGACTGCTTCTGTCTAAATGCTCGTAATTACAAAGTCAATGAGATGTCGATCCTAGCTACAAAAGCTTTTATTATTTACTACGTTGAGTAGTTTAATTTTATAAACACAGGAAAATTAATGTTCACGGCCAGAAGATTAATATTTCTTGGAGGTTATAAGAAGTGGTAACTTTATTGAGAAGTTGATGGGTTAATTCTTACGGCCGTTGCTGGACAACGACTGTTTGATAATCACATTAATTTCCATTAAGGGTTATCCCATTTAAATCAATCTGAAATAAGACTATTGATGTATGAATGAGGAATTATAATTCGTTGTAATTGATTATTCATATACAGGTCCTTCTCAATAAATTAGCATATTGTGATAAAGTTCATTATTTTCCATAATGTAATGATAAAAATTAAACTTTCATATATTTTAGATTCATTGCACACCAACTGAAATATTTCAGGTCTTTTATTGTTTTAATACTGATGATTTTGGCATACAGCTCATGAAAACCCAAAATTCCTGTCTCAATAAATTAGCATATCATGAAAAGGTTCTCTAAACGAGCTATTAACCTAATCATCTGAATTCACTAATTAACTCTAAACACCTGCAAAAGATTCCTGAGGCTTTTAAAAACTCCCAGCCTGGTTCATTACTCAAAACCGCAATCATGGGTAAGACTGCTGACCAGAAGGCCATCATTGACACCCTCAAGCAAGAGGGTAAGACACAGAAAGAAATTTCTGAACGAATAGGCTGTTCCCAGAGTGCTGTATCAAGGCACCTCAGTGGGAAGTCTGTGGGAAGGAAAAAGTGTGGCAAAAAACGCTGCACAACGAGAAGAGGTGACCGGACCATGAGGAAGATTGTGGAGAAGGACCGATTCCAGACCTTGGGGGACCTGCGGAAGCAGTGGACTGAGTCTGGAGTAGAAACATCCAGAGCCACCGTGCACAGGCGTGTGCAGGAAATGGGCTACAGGTGCCACATTCCCCAGGTCAAGCCACTTTTGAACCAGAAACAGCGGCAGAAGCGCCTGACCTGGGCTACAGAGAAGCAGCACTGGACTGTTGCTCAGTGGTTGCTCAAATTTTGCATGTCATTCGGAAATCAAGGTGCCAGAGTCTGGAGGAAGACTGGGGAGAAGGAAATGCCAAAATGCCTGAAGTCCAGTGTCAAGTACCCACAGTCAGTGATGGTCTGGGGTGCCATGTCAGCTGCTGGTGTTGGTCCACTGTGTTTTATCAAGGGCAGGGTCAATGCAGCTAGCTATCAGGAGATTTTGGAGCACTCCATGCTTCCATCTGCTGAAAAGCTTTATGGAGATGAAGATTTCATTCTTCAGCATGACCTGGCACCTGCTCACAGTGCCAAAACCACTGGTAAATGGTTTACTGACCATGGTATTACTGTGCTCAATTGGCCTGCCAACTCTTCTGACCTGAACCCCATAGAGGATCTGTGGGATATTGTGAAGAGAAAGTTGAGAGACGCAAGACCCAACACTCTGGATGAGCTTAAGGCCGCTATCGAAGCATCCTGGGCCTCCATAACACCTCAGCAGTGCCACAGGCTGATTGCCTCCATGCCACGCCGCATTGAAGCAGTCATTTCTGCAAAAAGGATTCCCGACCAAGTATTGAGTGCATAACTGAACATAATTATTTGAAGGTTGACTTTTTTTGTATTAAAAACACTTTTCTTTTATTGGTCGGATTAAATATGCTAATTTATTGAGACAGGAATTTTGGGTTTTCATGAGCTGTATGCCAAAATCATCATTATTAAAACAATAAAAGACCTGAAATATTTCAGTTGGTGTGCAATGAATCTAAAATATATGAAAGTTTAATTTTTATCATTACATTAGGGAAAATAATGAACTTTATCACAATATGCTAATTTATTGAGAAGGACCTGTATAGCCTACAATCGATCTATTTTCAAATTCGATAATTTAATGTAACTGTAATATGCAATATATTAATCATATTTATGATTAATTATTAAAATTCCCTATAGATCATTTGAGTTAATTTTAATGTACTACCCAGTGTTGCTACAATATTAATGGCAAAAGTGTCATTACACTGTATTCAGCACAAACAGGGCTACCATAAGTGAGCAACATGTATATACATGTTTGTATTTTTAAGAGAATAACATTTATGCATGGTTATAAAAAAAAGAAGTCTCTGAAAAAAACGCCACAAAATACATACTAAATATGTGTCCACAAGACTTTTGACAAATGGATGTTGTCGCCTAGAGTTTTTGCTTGAAAATTATGTGAAAATCATCCTACCTACTTTCACATAAAAGAATATATTGATTTAAATTTTGTAAGACACTTTTTATTTAGAAAGGCAATATGGGGGCATGGGGGCGTGAATGATCATGAATAATGATGTGGTTCACACCTGAGAAGACAATGACCTGCATAATGAGCTGCATAATGAGCCTTTCAGTCTGGTATGTCACTGAGAGGGAACTAAAGATTGTGAGGACAAAATATATACTGTGTATATATATATATATATATATATATATATATATATATATATATATATATATATATATATATATACATACACAAGCGGGACAAGCAGTCAGTAGGTGAGATGGCAAGAGCGCACTAGTGGTTTCTTCTGAAATACCCAGTTCTCCTGTTATTCAGTGTTCTATTTGACTCAAGGTAAGCCTATCTTCAATGCTCTGCTTATTTTTCATTTTTACCTTTTTCATTTTATTTTATTTAGACGCGTTCCGACTTAAGTATTGCCTCCTAGCAGCTAGTTTCGATTTGGGCCATTTTCGATTTATTTGCTTAATTGCTGGCCGAGACAGCTGTCCTCACTCAAGCGGTGAAAACATTATATCTATGTAGTTTGCGCGCTGTTGCGGAAGCGTCAGCGGAAGCGTTCAGCCCTCGTGTGAAGACCGACTCAGGTAAAGACCATCGACTCTACCTGCGCGACTCCACCGAGCAAGGACACCAGAAAGGCACTTAAGTATCTCCTTCTCCCTTTCCTTTCCCACTTTTATCTTATTTTCCCCTTACTCAACATGTGCTTTCAATACATTCCTGTTATCTCTCAGCAACGACCTTTCATTACGCACAGAAGGCAGCGCAATACTGCCAATCTGCGTCCCATTCTCTCATCCTCACACACACCTCTCTCTCTTTCCGTGGGTCTATGGAATTGTCAGTCAGCAGTCAATAAAGCTGACTTTATTCCAGCCTTTGCATCTCATTCTACTCTTAGTATCTTGGGCTTGACTGAGACCTGGATTCGTCCAGAAGACTCAGCAACCCCCGCTGCTCTCTCTAGCAATTTCTCTTTCTCTCACTCCCCTCGCCAGTCTGGGAGGGGTGGGGGTACAGGGCTTCTCATTTCTAACAATTGGAAATACTCAGCGCTCTCTTCTCTATGCAACAACAACTCGTTTGAATATCATGCTATTACACTTACAACTCCCAATAAGATCCATATTGTAGTCATTAATCGCCCCCCAGGTCAACTGGGAAACTTTGTAGACGAGCTGAATGTGCTGCTGTCCTCTTTCCCTGAGGACGGCACCCCACTTGTTGTCTTTGGTGACTTCAACATTCCTCTCGAAAAGCCGCATGCAACAGACTTCATCTCTCTCCTAGCCTCTTTCGATCTCAAACGACTCACCACAGGTACTCACAAATCAGGCAACCAACTGGACCTGGTTTACACACGCAACTGCATCACAGACAACATTCTGGTGAGACCTCTCCATGTTTCAGATCATTTCCTCATTACTTTCAGTCTACAACTCCCTACCTGTGCACCACCAACCACCCCACCAGTCACTTTCAGACGAAACCTGCGCTCACTTTCTCCCTCCCATCTTTCCTCTGCCGTGTCATCTTCTCTTCCCTCACTCTCACAATTCTCATCTCTGGATGTGAATGCCGCAACGGATACCATATGCTCCACTCTAACTTCTTCTCTAGACAATATCTGCCCTCTCTCCTCCAGGCCTGCACGCGCTACTCCCTCTAACCCCTGGTTATCTGAGGTTCTTCGTGAACACCGGACCGAACTCAGGGCAGCCGAGAGGAAATGCCGCAAATCAAAAGACACATCTGACCTGAGTATGTATAAATCTCTCTTCCTTTTCTGCTGATGTTCATGCTGCAAAATCTTCATACTTCCACAACAAGATCAACAGCTCCTCCAACGCACGATCACTCTTCAAGACATTCAACTCTCTCCTCTGTCCACCTCCACCACCACCCACCTCCTCGTTAACTGCTGACGATTTTGCTAACTTCTTCACCAACAAAACAACAACTATCAGCAGTCAGTTCTCAGCTCCACACACACAGGAACCCAGACCGACCCCTTCCAGAAGCCAATAACCCTCTCTCCTCCTCCTCTCTGCTAACCGAGGAAGAAGTATCTTAACTTCTCCTCTCCAGTCATCCTACCAGCTGCCCTCTAGACCCCATCCCCTCACACCTTCTACAAGCCATCTCTCCCACACTTCTACCAGCACTCACATCAACTCATCCCTCCATACTAGCACTTTCCCTACCGCATTCAGGCAGGCTCGGGTAACTCCAATGCTTAAAAAAACAACACTAAACACATCATTTGTAGAGAATTACAGACCTATCTCTCTCCTACCATTCATTGCGAAAACACTTGAAAGAGCTGTTTTCAACCAAGTTAACATCCTTCTAGTCTCTGAACAACCAGCTGGATGTCAACCAATCTGGCTTCAAGAAAGGGCATTCAACTGAGACTGCATTACTGTCGGTCACAGAAGCCCTACGGATCGTAAAAGCTGCTTCCTACCTTCCTTATTCCTAAAATCATCAGATCATTATGTCCACCCTCTCATCACTGGGCATCACAGGAACTGCCCTCTACTGGTTTGAGTCCTATCTCACAGGTAGGTCCTTCAGGGTCACATGGAGAGGCGAGGTATCCGAAGCACATCAGCTGACCACAGGGGTTCCTCAGGGTTCAGTTCTTGGACCCTTGCTCTTCTCCATCTACACCACATCACTGGGACACATCATACAGGCACATGGTTTCTCCTACCACTGCTATGCTGATGGCACACAGCTCTTCCTCTCATTTCAACCAGATGATCCCACAGTAGCTGCATGGATCTCAAGCTGTCTGGCGGACATATCAGCATGGATGAAGGAACATCACCCGCAGCTCAACCTGGCAAAGACTGAGCTTCTCGTCCTCCCTGCCAATCCATCTCTACAACACGACTTCACTATCCAGCTAGATTCATCATCAATCACTCCATCAAGGTCGGTCAGAAATCTTGGAGTAATATTTGATGACCAGCTGACCTTCACAGATCACATTTCAAAGACAGCTCGATCATGCAGGTTTGCACTGCACAACATCAGGAAGATCAGGCCTTTCCTAACTGAGCATGCAACACAACTTCTCGTCCAGGCCCTGGTCATCTCTAGGCTTGACTAATGCAATGCTCTTCTGGCTGGACTTCCATCATGTGCAACAAAACCTCTACAAATGATTCAGAATGCTGCAGCTCGTCTTGTTTTCAACGAGCCCAAAAGGGCCCACGTCACTCCTCTGTTCATCTCTCTGCACTGGCTACCTCTCGCTGCTCGCATCAAGTTCAAGGCATTGATGCTTGCTTACAGATCTATCACAGGCTCAGCTCCCCCCTACTTCCACTCACTCCTACGAGTCCACACCCCTACCAGAAGCCTACGATCGGTCAACGAGAGACGTCTCGTGGTTCCATTACAGAGAGCCACAAAATCACTCTCCAGAACATTCTCATTCACAGTTCCATGCTGGTGGAATGCTCTCCCCACCCTCATCCGGAGTGCAGAATCCCTGGAAACATTCAAAAGACAACTGAAAACCCATCTCTTCCGTGAGCACTTAAGCACTTTAGTCGCTTTGGACAAAAGCGTCTGCTAAATGTAAATATATATATATATATATATATATATATATATATATATACACACACACACACACATATATATATATATATATTAGGGGTGTAACGATTAGTTTTAACAACGATTCGATTCGATTCACGATTCATGGTTGTCGATACGATTCAAGGACGATATTGGTTCATTTAGAACGATACGATCCGAAACGATTCAGTGACTTGAAATCGATTCAGTGACTTTTTAGCCAAAAATTATTGTAAGTGAATCAGGTATCAATTAATTATGGATATAAACAAACAAGTAAAACACAAATTAATGTCAAATGCATTCACATTTTATTTTAATAGGTAGGACTGAACGATTATGACAAAAATGATAATTGTTGATTATTCCCTTGAAATTGTAATTGTGATTATTAATTACGATTATCACAACATTGAATGATGTTTTGAATAGTTTGGCTATGGGACCCACATTTCCCCATGGTCATCAAGCTGCGACCCACCTTTTTAGGAATTATATAAGCCTATTATAATACATTTGTTTACACAAAAATTGTTGACACACAAGTTCTGTCCCCCTTTACTTAACAAAAAAAATTTAAGAATATGACAAATACTGATAGACAGTAGGCACTGCGAGGTTAAGCTATTAAATAGCAGTCCCAAACTAGTTTTTGTTAATACAATCTTGGTATGAGCCACCACAGTCATATAAAAATATACAAAATAACCAGTAAGTGGCATTTTGTTATGGAAACAAACAACAATTAGGCTACCATGGTGATACACAATACTTAGAAGCACTGGTAAAGAAACATGGAAACTGCTCCTGATAAATAGCAACACACATGGCGTACCAATAACGTAATTTATTGGTATTTTACTTTTATTTCTTAACTTACTAATTTACGACGTTGCATTCTCGTATGACTTTAGTGAAGTGATACAGCGCGCTCCGCCGCATTTGCGCGTGCAGTTGAAGAGTGCGCGCTCCTGCAGTAGCCTATAGCGGCTGAGAGGACAGGAAAGTCCGTTTTTCTGAGGTGAGAGACTTTGCGCTGCTTGACTGTTGTCGCGGGACGCGCTGCTGCTGGCGCGTCACGCATGGCGACGACGACACAGATAGGCAGACTGAATCAAGTCACGTTTAACGCCTTTATCATTAAATGTGCAAAGAAAAAACATCCATATAAAGTCTAACGTGCTTAAATCCAATGCGCTATTTCCTAGTATCGATACAATCGATTCATTACCTTTTAAAACGATATTAGATCGATATATGTCGTCCGGAAGGCCAACTTGCCGAGCACATATCGATCCAGTTGGATCGTAAGAATATAAATCGATACATCGATGTAGTTGATGAATCGTTACACCCCTAATATATATATATATATATATATATATATATATATATATATATTAGTGGTGGGCCGTTATCGGCGTTAATGTGCTGCGTTAACATGAGACTCTTTTATCGGGCGATATTTTTTTTATCGCCCGATAAAAGAGTCTCATGTTAACGCAGCACATTAACGCCGATAACGGCCCACCACTAATATATATATATATATATATATATATATATTAGGGGTGTAACGATTCATCAACTACATCGATCAAAGTTGGGTTGGGAGCTGGTCCTACTACGCAAGCTATGATGATTTTCACCTTGATATTTTAGCGCGGATTCGGTTCGGTGTTCGGTACGCATTTTCAAACCGAACGATTTGTTGGACCATTTTTCCTGCCGACCAAATTTTGTTATTTCAAATGTAGGCGGGTCGCGCGTGGCAAGCGCGCTCATAATGTAAGAGACGCCGGCGCGACCACAACATTGTCCGACATCAAATGGCAAACGTAATGTAAGCGGAACGAAACAGAGCTACTCGTTATTGTGTGGTTGACGGACCGTTGTTTATCAGTTTGGACCAAAGCAGCGCGAGCCGATCTTGATCAAGCGACACTGTTACTACACAGCGCTAAGAGATCCAGTAAATAAATCATTTGAATTCGCTACTTAAGTAATAACATCGCTGCGAGATCTAGTGAGAAACATTCACATTTCTCCGTTATTAACGGATCAAACAGTGCGTGGAAACCAGGAAGAAACATTGTGCCATGAATGAACTATCCAGTGTCCACAGATCTGCAACATTTACCATGGATTTACGGTACTGTAGCTGCATCCATGGAAGTTTGGCAGGAATAGTAGGCTATAATGCTTTCAAGTAACATCACGTCAGTTTTATTTTGACATTATGAATAAAACTGCTGCCCTCAAATGTTAATCTGAACTAAAAATAGACCTTTGTTTATAACTAGGCTACTACAATATTAGGCTACATTTCATTTTTTTCCAAGGAGCTGTTTTGTTTTATATGCTCATAAGAAGAGTCTATTAATAGCTCCATCATTGCTCAAAGTAAAAAAAAAAAAAAAAAAAAAAAAAAATCACACTTTATGTTAGTTAAAAAAAAAAAAAAAAAATCTCTGGCATTTCTTCACAAGTTCTTTTAAATGTCACTTTGTATTTAAGAAACACGTGCCCTTTAGTCATTATTTGGGTAGCACACATATTCTGAATGCCTTCGGCAGAATTCAAATGAGCCATTTTAATCTAGATTAATCTAGATTAATTCTAAGATTACAGTGAGATTAATCTAGATTAAAAAAATTAATCTATGCCCACCACTAATATATATATATATACATAAAAAAAATTTTTTTTAAATCGGGCCCGATCACGTGTTTTCAAACTCGATCGGAATCGGACGTTACCTCCCGATCAGGACTCGGATATATATGTAAATATATTCTCATTATTTTTTCTTTTTTAACACATCTATAGTTATGCGGTGGCACAGAGTTATGCCGGTTTCACACTGCACGCGAGCAGAGCGTAAGCAGCGCAGGAGCAGTGCGTATGGTGAGCAGGACACGCGCGTTTTGCTTTCACACTGGCAGCGTTTGTCACACGCGGCTGAACCGCGGGTTGTGTACAGACAGAGTACTCTATAATGGATAAGTTGGCATTGCTTTATTTCGTTTTCAAATACATTTAAGAGAAAAGACTTGTCAAGAAGCTTATTTTATTAATAATTTCATTTATATAACTTTTGGTTCATCTTTGTTTTTATTGTTCTGGCAACAAGTTTGTTTTTGGACATTTGTTTTCTTTTTAAATTGCTGTTGGTCATTTGATTGACTGTTTAAAACACAATAGATATCATCAATGCACTTTTTGGATAAAACTGCGGTGTATTTTGGCCATGATCAATGCATTGTCACTTTAATTCAGCGTAAGCGGCGCAACAAAAATAGACTCGGCGCCGAAACGATCGCGGCACTGCTGCTCTGCTCTGCGCTGCCGCGCTGCCGCGCCACCTCTGCGTGCGGTGTGAATGCTCTAATCTGTTAACATGGGCAAAAGAAGATATTTTGAAAAATGTCGGTAACCAAACAGTTGATGGACCCCATTGACTTCCATAGTATTTTTTTTTCCTACTATGGAAGTCAATGGGGTCCATCAACTGTTTGGTTACCGACATTTTTCAAAATATCTTCTTTTGTGTTCAGCAGAAAAAAGAAATTCATACAGGTTTGAAACAACTTGAGGCTGAGTAAATGATGACAGAATTTTCATTTTTGGGTGAACTATCCCTTTAAGGATGGAGCAGTCCCAACTATAAAGGTTCACGGTCGTGCGTTGGAACCGCAGGCGGTGAGTAAAACTGCTTCAAATATCGGCGCGTAAGCACAGCAAGTAAACAACATGATCACGTATAAGTTAGTTAATGTATCTATGGAGCATGCGATGTATGGTGTGTGTGTGTTTAAATCCATTTGTTTAGCTGGCCACTGTAGGTGTCTGTTTGTTTATTGTAAAACCACTCCAAACAACAATACACAAAGAGTGTGAAAATATGTTGAAATAAATGAATTATTTCATAATAAACACAAAGCGAGCTTCTCCATTGAAATGTGCTACTATTCCATTGTTTTTCTATGAAAATACTAGTCTGATGTGCAAAACTGTTCCGCTTGCTACTGCTAAGTCACATACAATAATCCATAAACCAATTCATGTCCTCATAAACCACGAGTAAACACACACAAATGTTGTAAAACTTGCGCATGACATGGTGTTCTAAAAACACTGTGCTCAAGTTAAAATCCTTTCTGCTTTTAAAAAACTCTCGAGACCTTGTGTTTTTCCCCCATTTCACTGCCCATCTCACATTTTCTAAGCAAAAACGCGTTCTGTATGTATGCTCGTGATTCTTTAGCTCCGCCCACACGGCACGCCTCCAGCCGCTCGTTTTTTTTTCCGGAAAGACTCGGTACAGCCTATCTTTCTTTTATAAATATAATAAAACTAAAGACTTTTTGGAGATATGAAGGATGCAGTACTACTCTATAGGTACTCAAGATTAATATGAGATTGACTGAAACTGAGTGTTTCACCCCCCCTTTAAGTATTGAGGGAAACCCTAATAGCCTGCATGCAGCACATTGCCACAATATAAAGGCAACTAAACAACCAAGAGAAATATATGTCAACCTCAAAAATGTAACATTGGATCTGTATATCCGCATCGGGGAATAACATTATAATCTTGTTCACGGTAGAGAAAGATGCATGTAGGCTACACAGGAAAAGTAACCGGGAAGACACTGAATTTAACATAAAACAGCCATCATAATAATCACAAATACACTTACATTGCTGTAAATGAGTTTTATGAATGAATGGCTTGTTCTAACTGTTGCTGGTCTTCGTCAACAACACGCGCTTTTGCACCCCCTGCTGGTGAGGTCGACTAACAGCAGATGGAGAGTATGCTCGGCAATCTACTGCTTTTCCTGCAGTTCCTGCATGTCAATGTTGAATTTACTGTCGAATTTGAACCACTGAATTTGTAGAAGCGAATTTGCAAAGCGAAATAAAATGGACCGAAAAATGCCTGTTGAATATTATAGGTTGTATTTTTAAACAGTTTGAATATTTTGGAAGTGAAATATGAAAGGTGAATATGGATTATTGAATTTTTAATAATGAAAATGTGTTTGAAATGTTTTTAATTGAAATATTCACGGCTTAAAAATTCAACCATGTTGAATTTCAGCCCATAAAAATGCAAGCCCTAAAAATACAATGCATTAAAATGCAAGCATGGTTAATGCAATGCCTAAAGTAGTGCAATTCAACAGGCTTTTTTTGTTTAAAAAACATTTGACATTATTTCTCTTCCATAGAATATACATTGGAACAAACACTATAATAACATCTTAGTTGATAATTCAATATACCTACTTTATTTTTGACAAAATATCTCATATTATATATTTAACATATGAGCAAAAATTGGCTAACAAAAGCTTCATTGATGTGGCAGTAGTCTATTTTACAGTAAAGACTTCATAATCTGTCCAAAACTGGTCAACGAAATCTTGTCAAAACACTTTTTTATGAAGTATTAATATAGGGCATATAAATGCTAATTTGCACTTTAGTATGTTGCTTATACATAGACATTTTATTTCAACATATTTCAGTCAATTTAACTCATCTCAGTATAGCAATATAGTTTGGGAAAAGCCAAATTAGTCGGATGTGTTCATGTAAAAATATGTATATTTGTATAAAATATGTATATGCATGTTTACTAATGTAAGTGCGTGTAGTAAACAAAAGTGCTCATCTGTGACATTCATTCACACAGAGACACGCATAACATGGAGGATTCCTATTTAAACTATTTTTAAAATAAACATATTTTAAACATATTTAAAATCTTTTTGTGGTTTACAGACATTAATCCATATCACGATTAGAATAAAGAACTTAAGAATAAAGAACTTACTATTCACAATACTCAGCTGGATCCTCGAAACAAAACTGAAACCAGCTCTTATTCTGAGGTAAATTTTTCCAGGATTATTACTACGCTATTATTATTCCTCACAGCATCTCAAGATGACGTAAAGTACATGAATCTGATTAAACTTGATGCCTTTTATCAAGTTGATGTGGGCATTGACAGGTTTGCATGGATCACCTCAGATCATTTGCATTTCAAAAGTGCGCGCTCTCAGTAGGAGTGTTCACATTGAACGACTGACATCTCTCTTTTCATAAAGATTACATAAACAAAGAATATTTGTTTTCGTTTTGAATTAGATCATTTAAAAGTAGACACTTAAATGTTTATAAAGATTTATTGCTCATGTATATGTGACAAGTTTTCGCTGAGTTTTAAGTTTAGAGACGTGCTCCAGAAAAAAAGTCGGAGAGGCAGAAAGCACACTGTTTATTTTCTTTATTTTACAAAAGCACAATGTTTTGATGGACAAATACAAAAGTAGACCTTTTACAGTTTATTTTTTCATATTTCTTTTATATGTATGACCATAAATGAGTATTTTAAGTCTATTTTGCTGTAATATGAAGAAAATCCAGCAAAACGCACCAGTGCGATTGTCGACCCTAAAGGGTTAATTAATAATATTATAAATAATTTGGGTGCTTATCCTTTTGTTGTATTATTTCATCACGTCTCACCTCAGTGTCTTGAGTTGACACTTCTGATCCTGTAGTAAATCATAGAGCTCCTTCACTCCTGATTGTCCAGGATCATTTCCTCTGAGATCCAGCTCTATCAGGTGTGAAGGGTTTGATCTCAGAGCTGAAGCCAGAGCTTTATAACCTTCTTCTGTGATACTGCAGTCTGAAAGTCTACAGAAAATACATTTATTACCACTCAAAAAAAAAAAAAAACACGAAAAATTATTTACATGAAAAAACGTCAAATGCACTTTATTTATTGCATTTTCTTTAAATCAGAAAATAAATAAAAAATTTAAAAAGTGATTAGTAAAATAAAATAATGGTTCATTGAACTCACCTGAGACTCTCCAGTGTGCAGTTTGTATTTTCTAATCCGTTCTGGAGTTTCTTCACTCCTGAATCCTGCAGATTATTGTTGCTGATGTCAAGCTCTTTCAGACTGGAGTTTGATCTCAGGACTGTATCGAGAGCTGAACAGCTTTCCTCTGTTAGACCACACTTACACAGCCTAAAATGATGAACAGAAGAGGGAGAATTTACAAACACAAAGTACTTGATTCCAACATTTAGTAATCACTGGACATTAGTGCTTGTGAGCTCTGTAGGGTTCACCCTAGGGTTTCAAGATTGTGAAAAGGCCTTTAGTCTTTTCAAAATCTAATTTATAAATGTGTTTTTGACAGTTGAATTCTCTTTTGGCAAAAACGATATTAAGACTATTGAGTGCTGTTTTAATAGTACTCACCTCAGTGTCTTGAGTTGACAGTTCAGATCCTGTAGTAAATCATCGAGCTCCTTCACTCCTGACTGTCCAGGATCATTTCCTCTGAGATCCAGCTCTATCAGGTGTGAAGATCTCAGAGCTGAAGCCAGAGCTTTATAACCTTCTTCACTGATACTGCAGTCTGAAAGTCTACAGAAAAATAACTTATAATTTACTTTGTACAGTATTTATGATTTATTAATTACGGAACAATAGTCTGAAATCGCAAAATATGACAAAATCACACTAGATCTGAATACCTTACCAGATATGAGTAATTGTTTGCAGCAATGAGTAAATGTAATTGTAAAAGTTTACAGCATTTCACTACATTTGCAGAAGGAAGTATCTGTAACGTTTGTAAACATTAAAAGGAATATAAAGATCTACACACTAAAATTAAAAGCTTGACAGTTTAGCTCTTGCAAGTGAAGAAATCAAGAGATTAGCAATTTTACTACTGTACTGTGAACCTCCATTTATATATACTGTTTTATTTTACAGTGCAAATGTATTAAAATAGTAACATACTTCTGTGTTTATTATTATTATTATTATTATTATTATTATTATATTTAAATAGTTTTGCTTACTAAAAACACCAGTGTGTGTTCAATTGTGACAAGACACCAGAGGCTTATGGAGGTGACCTGGGTCCTGAGCCTGTCCCCACATGATGAGAATGAGTTTAAGGTAGTCTTCCTGTGCAGCTGGTAAAAGAATTCAACCAGGTACCAATGGTAGCCGTCACTAATTCTTCTGACATACCTCTGGCAAAGAAGGCTGAGCCAACTTAACCTGCCATCAAGCTTGCACAAGCCTAAAGCTATGCCATAGAGGTTGGCAAGAATGCACATGCCTTGTCCTGCTCAGTTAGTTCCATCACTAACGGGTAAGACGAAGCTTCGCTCAGAGAGGAGTGTAAAGCCACAAGCATGTGGGGTAAAGAATTAGAAACACGGCCAAAGCATTGCTGTAAAATTGTACACACGGGACAGTAGCTCATCAGTGCATCTGTACTTGACATTGAGGCATCGCACGTTTTCCCAAAGTGCCTCATTCAGGCAAATTTTCCATAGCTCCTGTTGTTACCGGAGTAGCTTTAAAAAATAATAAAAATCGAGGCAGCTACTGACATCACATCTTGTATGCATCGTCGCCGTCGGCTACTACATTACTGGTGTGCATCTTGAGACAAAACAATGGTACTGACATATTTTAAGATATGTCAGCACAAGTTGCTTTCAGTTAAAACAGCTCAAACATGTATTTTAATCTGAGACTAGGTTTAAGCCTTGTCTGAGAAACCGGGGTATAGTGTTCTTGTTCTTTTTTCCATTCTGAAATATTTTAATTAATAAGTAACAAACATTCCGATCCCAAATTCTAGACCTGCCAGAAGCGCTATACAACTCTATTTTGGGAACAAAATCACAAACCTAAAGATGAAGTACAATTTCATTCTGAGTGTGATAACACCAAACACAAATTTAAATCAACAAAGAATGCTTCAAGAAGAAGAAAAAGTTGAACAACATTTTGGTCCAGTCAGGGCCCAGACCTATATCAGATCAATAACTTGTGGAATGACTTGAGGAGACCTATAGACAGGAGATCCCTCTGAAAATTGATTAGCTCTTAACAAACTACCTGGAGCTAACCTATGAAATGCTAATCTGATCTATATGATTTAAAAAGTCCAGTGAAGGGGAGATTCTCAGCTTTTCAGTGGTGTCACATTTGTCTCGTTGGACATTCAGGGGCTCGGTAGTGAGCGTGGTTGCATCATCAAGTTCTGCAGCATTGATTCATCAAGGAAACACATTAACTTAGTTCCTCTGAGTCAAACAGCAAGGTTTTGCTGAAGTTTTGGTCTTTTAAACCACCAAATTAGCCAAAAGTAAAAGTAGTTGCGTGTGTGCATATTTGCGTGCATGAATACAAACACAAAATAGAAGATTTGCATAAGAGCACTCTGGCAAAGCACAGCAAAACATGACACTTTGGCATTTGCCAAAATTAATTTTAAGTCAGAGGGCTAAAATCAGGGTAGAATATGGCCATTTATTTCTAAATTATTAGTTTTCAATGTAAAAACCAAACTAACATTACAAGTGCACCACAGGAAACATTCTCTGAGCCCTATTTTAACAATCTAAGCTCATGGTCTAAAGCGCACGGCGCAAGTGCACTTACAAGTTTGCACATGTAAGTTGAAAGGCATTTGTTTGTGCATAGTAAAACATATCTGTAACATTTATCAAGTTCATAATTGTGCATGCATTCATTAATTATTATCTTAATGAACAGACCTAATGCGACAAGGAAGAAGCATGCAAACTGCGTTGTTTGTTTATTCAGAAATAGTTGAATGGATCGGAAAAGTAACAAAAGCGGATATTGAGGCCTGAGGCTGACTACTATAATAATTTCTGTCATGGCAAGACTGCTTGTCTGTTCATCGTCGAAGTCCCAGTTTTTTGCTGTCATAGGCGAGCAGCGTGCGAGGACAGTGGTGGGAAATATCGGTCGAGTCCGGGCTTGGGCACGGGCATAGAATGAAAGATCTACCCTACTGTCACTTCTTCAGGGGGACCAATCGGGCCATGGAAGTGCCTTATCACAATTTGTGAATTGGTGTAATGATAACTTCCTGGACCTTAATGTGACAAAAACTAAGGAGTTAATCATTGATTTTAGAAAGAACCGTTTTAACCCAGAAGCCAGCATTATTCATGGCGAAAATGTTGAAATTGTAGAGACGTGTAAGTACTTAGGAACCACGTTTGACTCAAACCTCAAGTTTGATAAAAACACAGAGTCTATCACTAAGCGGGGACAACAAAGAATCCACTCGATGCGGAAGCTAAATTCTTTTAATGTATCTCAAAGGATCTTATGTAACTTTTATTATTCATTTATTGAAAGCCTTTTAACATTTTCTTTTATCTGCTGGTTTAATGGATTGTCTGTGAGGGACAAGAATAGCCTCAGCAGTATTGTTCAAATCTGCTCCAAGATCATTGGAGTTCAGCTGACAGACCTGAGCTCCCTCTGGAATAAACGGGTGCTCCAGAAGGCTAGACAGGTCATGAGTTATCCTGACCATGTTCTTAGTCAGGAATTCTGTCTAATGCCCTCAGGACGATGCTACCTTTTGTCTTGTTGATACGACTGGCAGGCTAAAACTGAATTGCCCTACGGGGATAAATAAAGTTTTTTGAATCTTGAATCACTCCAGAAAATCACTGTAAGAGCTGAATAAAACAGTACAAAAAGTGTGCGTTAAAGTATTATCCATAAACACTCTCTCCCTTGCATTATCATCAACATACACATCGAATTACACAAAAAAACTTGTTACAACTAACAGTAAACAAATATATACAGAACTTTCCAATTGGGTTACTTAATAAACTGGTAAACTTTATATCCATAAAACGACTCGATGAGCTGTGATAAAATGCGTGCTCTCCCTTTCATTACTGCTGTGACCAGTATCGATCCGGAGACTGTGAGCTGGATAACGAACACAACAGTTGGTACTGATCCATCCTCGAGAAACAACTTTTTAGCAAAGCCTGCTTTGTACTGACAAAGTGCACAAAACAGTCTGGTGTAAAATGATTCACGCAAACATAAACGCATTAAGGTAGATTGAGGGGCGCATTCCCTTCAAAAACTAAAGTAATCCACTGCGTCTTCAGCAGCTCAGATGTCAGGAGTAAATGACGACTGCTATGTTCATTCTTACATTCAACAACAAAACACCTCAATCGCTTAGGAGACATTCTTGCCTACAGCTGTTCTGGGGTCGAAACAATGGCGGACTGTGCACAGCTCACTCAGGGCGGGTCTATGCTAAAACTGCAGTGTCAGTCAACAGTCGTGGGCGGGGCTTGTGCAAATCTACGTAACTTTGCCAAGAAATCTGCGAACGGCTTATTCTGAGACAGTGCTTATGATTTATGGGGATTTTTAAAAAAAGCACTGGGTGGATTTTTATTATTATAGGATTGTTGTGTACACACACGACATGTTCAATGTTTTATGTTCAAACGCCATGTAAAAGTGAATTTTGCATAATGGGTTACGTGCAATTAAAAAATCAGAGTCTCATCTCCCATTCCCTTTAAAGGCCAGTCACGCTCGCACCATGGCGGATTCACTATTTACATGGCAGAATTCGCAAGCAGAAAAACTGAACGTTTTTCTAGCAAGGAAACGGGCAGACCATCTATGGGACAAAGTGGACACACGTCGTGGACCCGTCTGTAGGCGCAAATTACTAACGCACTTTAAATACCAAAAAATATTGTGCAAACATTTTTTTATCGCACAACTTCCAGCCAATCAGATTTGAATATTTAGACAGACCACTTGTATAATTAATAACAATAAACCTGTATACACTGGGTTGATTTTAATAACTTTAATGTAGTTGAAATGTGCACCTAGCACTAAGAAAATATTAGTATTAGATCAGCACAAAAAAGTTATCAAACATTCTTAAAATGTGGTGAAATGTACTCACTTGAGTATCTTCAACTCACACACAGGATTCTTCAGTCCCTCACAGATCTCTTTGACTCCAGAGTCCAGCAGACGGCTGTTGTTCAGGTTCAGCTCTTTCAGGATGGTTTTAGAGGAGAGAACAGTAGCTAGAACTGAACAGCTTTTCTCTGTCAACTCACAATTATTCAGCCTAAACACAGACACAGCATTTATTATTGTTCTGATTGTACTTCAGCACATATTTAACACACATCAGATCAGCAGGTCTTCAAATTTGATCACATATGTGACTGATAGTCTCATATAATGAATTAACAGAGAAGTTATAATGTATAAATCATGATGACTCACTTGATTTTCTCCACTTTGCTATGAGAGTCCATCAAAAGAGCAGAGAGCTTCTCTCCATCCAGATCTCCTAATTTATCTTCACTCAGATCCAGTTCTGTCAGCAATAATGGACTTTTACCCAGAACTTTAGTGAGACACTCACACGCTTCCTGTGCAGCAGCACTTTTCAAAAACCTACAGAACATAGAAGAGTATTTTAGATAATTCTGACTAAATGTTTTTTTTTTGCACCTCCCATTCTTTCAAGCTAAGCAAATACATGATACACAATGCAAAATCAATATAAAAAAAAGTACTGTATGTTCAAATATATCAAAATGAATATATAATTATAGTGAAGTGAGGAACCTTGATTATTTCTAACTGTATTCAGTTAATTATGATTTCAGTCAGTCACGTAGTTGACAATTACCAGTTTATTCCACAATGCATTAATAGATTGGGTGGTAAAAAAGGAGTGGAATATGGCAGCGTATCAACCTCATCAAGAGACCTGCTTGTATTATAACTAATCAAAATACAGTTCTGGTTGCATGTGAAATATAGTTGTGTGACTGTTGAATTTCAGTAATAGGTATGCTGTAAGTTCCTCTACCTTTAAAATGCAATTCCTCTCCAATTCCCAGTCCCCTTAGTTTCATATAGCAGATATCACATTTGTGGCTTATTTTGAAATATTTTAAGACATTAATCACCTGGTCTTTAATTTACATTTTTCATCCTGTAGTAAATCATCGAGCTCCTTCACTCCTGATTGTCCAGGATCATTTCCTCTGAGATCCAGCTCTATCAGGTGTGAAGGGTTTGATCTCAGAGCTGAAGCCAGAGCTTTATAACCTTCTTCACTGATACTGCAGTCTGAAAGTCTACAGAAAAAAAAAAAATCATATTAAATTTTACTTTGTACAGTATTTATGATTTATTAATTACGGAACAATAGTCTGAAATCGCAAAATATGACAAAATCACACTAGATCTGAATACCTTACCAGATATGAGTAATTGTTTGCAGCAATGAGTAAATGTAACTGTAAAAGTTTACAGCATTTCACTACATTTGAAGAAGGAAGTATTTGTAACATGTTTGTAAACTTTAAAAGGAATATAAAGATCTACATGCTAAAATTAAAAGCTTGACAGTTTAGCTCTTGCAAGTGAAGAAATCAAGCAATTAGCAATTTTACTACTGTACTGTGAACCTCCATTTATATATATTGTTTTATTTTACTGTGCAAATGTATTAAAATAGTAACATACTTCTGTGTTTATTATTATTATTATTATTATATTTAAATAGTTTTGCTTACTAAAAACACCAGTCTGTGTTCAATTGTGTCAAGACACCAGAGGCTTATGGAGGTGACCTGGGTCCTGAGCCTGTCCCCACATGATGAGAATGAGTTTAAGGTAGTCTTCCTGTGCAGCTGGTAAAAGAATTCAACCAGGTACCAATGGTAGCCGTCACTAATTCTTCTGACATACCTCTGGCAAAGAAGGCTGAGCCAACTTAACCTGCCATCAAGCTTGCACAAGCCTAAAGCTATGCCATAGAGGTTGGCAAGAATGCACATGCCTTGTCCTGCTCAGTTAGTTCCATCACTAACGGGTAAGACGAAGCTTCGCTCAGAGAGGAGTGTAAAGCCACAAGCATGTGGGGTAAAGAATTAGAAACACGGCCAAAGCATTGCTGTAAAATTGTACACACGGGACAGTAGCTCATCAGTGCATCTGTACTTGACATTGAGGCATCGCACGTTTTCCCAAAGTGCCTCATTCAGGCAAATTTTCCATAGCTCCTGATGTTACCGGAGTAGCTTTAAAAAATAATAAAAATTGAGGCAGCTACTGACATCACATCTTGTATGCATCATCGGCTACTACATTACTGGTGTGCATCTTGAGACAAAACAATGGTACTGACATATTTTAAGATATGTCAGCACAAGTTGCTTTCAGTTAAAACAGCTCAAACATGTATTTAAGTCTGAGACTAGGTTTAAGCCTTGTCTGAGAAACCGGGGTATAGTGTTCTTGTTCTTTTTTCCATTCTGAAATATTTTAATTAATAAGTAACAAACATTCCAATCCCAAATTCTAGACCTGCCAGAAGCGCTATACAACTCTATTTTGGGAACAAAATCACAAACCTAAAGATGAAGTACAATTTCATTCTGAGTGTGATAACACCAAACACAAATTTAAATCAACAAAGAATGCTTCAAGAAGAAGAAAAAGTTGAACAACATTTTGGTCCAGTCAGGGCCCAGACCTATATCAGATCAATAACTTGTGGAATGACTTGAGGAGACCTATAGACAGGAGATCCCTCTGAAAATTGATTAGCTCTTAACAAACTACCTGGAGCTAACCTATGAAACGCTAATCTGATCTATATGATTTAAAAAGTCCAGTGAAGGGGAGATTCTCAGCTTTTCAGTGGTGTCACATTTGTCTCGTTGGACAGTCAGGGGCTCAGTAGTGAGCGTGGTTGCATCATCAAGTTCTGCAGCATTGATTCATCAAGGAAACACATTAACTTAGTTCCTCTGAGTCAAACAGCAAGGTTTTGCCGAAGTTTTGGTCTTTTAAACAACCAAATTAGCCAAAAGTAAAAGTAGTTGCGCGTGTGCATATTTGTGTGCATGAATACAAACACAAAATAAAAGTCTTGCATAAGAGAGACTTGCACTCTCTGGCAAAGCATAGCAAAACATGACACTTTGGCATTTGCCAAAATTAAATTTAAATTTAAGTCAGAGGGCTAAAATCAGGGTAGAATATGGCCATTTATTTCTAAATTATTAGTTTTCAATGTAAAAACCAAACTAACATTACAAGTGCACCACAGGAAACATTCTCTGAGCCCTATTTTAACAATCTAAGCTCATGGTCTAAAGCGCACGGCGCAAGTGCACTTACGGCGTGTCCGAATCAACATTTGCTAGTTTAACGGCGGGAAAAATGGTTGGCATGCCTGGCGCATGGTCTAAAAGGTTGTCCCTATTCTCTTAAAGGTCACTTATTATGCCCCTTTTTATACGATGTCAAATAAGTATCTGATGTCCCCAGAGTGTGTATGTGAAGTTTTAGCTCAAAATACCCAACAGATCATTTTTAAAAGCATGTAAAATTGCCTCTTTTGGGGGTGACCAAAAACGTGCTGTTTTTTTGTGTATCCCTTTGAATGCAAATGAGATGCTGCCTCTGACCCCCTTTCAAGAAGAGGGCGGAGCTTCAGAAGCTTGCGCTCCAGTGTCAGGACCTTTTTTTACAGTCTATGGTCAGGACAATCTCATCTCACGGAATAATAACCTCAGACCAGAAACTGTCAGAAAGAGTCGGACAATAATGCCTACAGAGCCAGATAATACAGGTCCTTCTCAATAAATTAGCATATTGTGATAAAGTTCATTATTTTCCATAATGTAATGATAAAAATTAAACTTTCATATATTTTAGATTCATTGCACACCAACTGAAATATTTCAGGTCTTTTATTGTTTTAATACTGATGATTTTGGCATACAGCTCATGAAAACCCAAAATTCCTGTCTCAATAAATTAGCATATCATGAAAAGGTTCTCTAAACGAGCTATTAACCTAACTCTAAATTAACTCTAAACACCTGCAAAAGATTCCTGAGGCTTTTAAAAACTCCCAGCCTGGTTCATTACTCAAAACCGCAATCATGGGTAAGACTGCTGACCAGAAGGCCATCATTGACACCCTCAAGCAAGAGGGTAAGACACAGAAAGAAATTTCTGAACGAATAGGCTGTTCCCAGAGTGCTGTATCAAGGCACCTCAGTGGGAAGTCTGTGGGAAGGAAAAAGTGTGGCAAAAAACGCTGCACAACGAGAAGAGGTGACCGGACCATGATGAAGATTGTGGAGAAGGACCGATTCCAGACCTTGGGGGACCTGCGGAAGCAGTGGACTGAGTCTGGAGTAGAAACATCCAGAGCCACCGTGCACAGGCGTGTGCAGGAAATGGGCTACAGGTGCCGCATTCCCAAGGTCAAGCCACTTTTGAACCAGAAACAGCGGCAGAAGCGCCTGACCTGGGCTACAGAGAAGCAGCATTGGACTGTTGCTCAGTGGTTGCTCAAATTTTGCATGTCATTCGGAAATCAAGGTGCCAGAGTCTGGAGGAAGACTGGGGAGAATGAAATGCCAAAATGCCTGAAGTCCAGTGTCAAGTACCCACAGTCAGTGATGGTCTGGGGTGCCATGTCAGCTGCTGGTGTTGGTCCACTGTGTTTTATCAAGGGCAGGGTCAATGCAGCTAGCTATCAGGAGATTTTGGAGCACTCCATGCTTCCATCTGCTGAAAAGCTTTATGGAGATGAAGATTTCATTCTTCAGCATGACCTGGCACCTGCTCACAGTGCCAAAACCACTGGTAAATGGTTTACTGACCATGGTATTACTGTGCTCAATTGGCCTGCCAACTCTTCTGACCTGAACCCCATAGAGAATCTGTGGGATATTGTGAAGAGAAAGTTGAGAGACGCAAGACCCAACACTCTGGATGAGCTTAAGGCCGCTATCGAAGCATCCTGGGCCTCCATAACACCTCAGCAGTGCCACAGGCTGATTACGGCCATGCCACGCCGCATTGAAGCAGTCATTTCTGCAAAAAGGATTCCCGACCAAGTATTGAGTGCATAACTGAACATAATTATTTGAAGGTTGACTTTTTTTGTATTAAAAACACTTTTCTTTTATTGGTCGGATGAAATATGCTAATTTATTGAGACAGGAATTTTGGGTTTTCATGAGCTGTATGCCAAAATCATCAGTATTAAAACAATAAAAGACCTGAAATATTTCAGTTGGTGTGCAATGAATCTAAAATATATGAAAGTTTAATTTTTATCATTACATTAGGGAAAATAATGAACTTTATCACAATATGCTAATTTATTGAGAAGGACCTGTATATGCTGTCTGGAGATAGAAAAGGTATAGATTTGTTTATTACGGTTATAACTTATTTGTTATCTTGCTTATATCCACTAAATCTATACTGATTAGTTTTATGAAGTTTATTGTACTTCACACAAAAGATGAAGCGTCCATTTCACTGTCACTTCCGGGGCGCTTCATAGTGTGCGACCCAGTAGTCTCCCAGTCGTTTTTGTTGTTTTTAATCGTGTTTTAAACTGTTTTAAACATGTTTTAAACTGTTTTAAACGTGTCTTAAACTGTGGTGCGTGTGTATGGAAGAAATAACTTGTCAGTGTTTCAGTAATGCAGATTATGGGATTACTTGTGGAGCTTTTTGCACTTTTTTGCGTGTCACCGCTTCTTCTGGGCTTTGCCAGTCACGCCGTAGGACATGGTGTATACGGGAAAGTAAGCCACAAACTTCTCCTTTCTCCTTCTCCCGCGGACTTCTGCAGTGGGAACTGTATCATCGGGCATACCGATGGAACTTTTCAGGCCGTCTAAGTCGTCAGGTCATTGGAAACGAGGAAGAAGAGGTGGTTTGCGTCGGAGACTTAAGACTCTTCGGCTTGACAACGCCGCAAATTACCACCACTTCATTCGGTTGGGTTTGGAAGCCCAATTCGTATGGACCGGTCATCGGAGATCACCGGCAAGAACCGAGGAGGCGGCGTGTGCTTCTACCTGAACGAAAGGTACTGTAACACTGTCGTGATCAGAGAGAAGATATGTACCACAGATGTGGAATTGTTGACTATTTCTCTCCGTCCCTTTTATCTGCCTCGCGAATTTTAACAGCTCTTTTACACATTAGTGTACATTCACCCACGGTCCAATGCCACAGCTGCTGCCCAGCTGATCGCTGACGTCACGCATAAACTGGACTCTATCTGCCCAGAGGCACCTAAGTTTATCCTTGGAGATTTTAATCATTACAATTTTAAAAAGACTTTGAGGACGTATGAACAGTATGTGACTTGTTCTACAACACAGAAGAACACTAAGCTAGATTTATGCTATGGCTCAGTAAGCGGGGCTTACAAATCTCTGCCTATGCCTTCTTTTGGTGATTCTTACCATGGCAGTGTCTATCTCATGCCTGTATACAAACCATTCTTCAGGCACCTAGAGTGGGAGGAAAGGACAGTGAAAATCTGGTCAGAGGCCAGCATCTCCTCTCTCCAGGCATGCTTTGAGTGTACAGACTGGCAATGTTTTTATGATGGTTGTGATTATAATAATGAACTTATAGACACTGTTTCATCATATATCACATTCTGCGTGGACTCAGTATTCCCATCTAAAAAAGTGGTTATTTTCCCAAATAATAAACCTTGGGTGACCAAAGAATTTAAATCTGCCATCAATAAAAAGAAAATACTATTTTATTCAGGACACCCATTGGAGAAAAAAGCAGCTTCTATAGAAGTTAAGGTCGAAATAAGGAAGGCCAAAATGAATTACAGAAATAAAATTGAAAGTCTGTATTGTAGAGGGGACCTTAGGGCAGCCTGGACAGGTATAAAATCCATGGCATCAATTAATCAGTATTCCTGTGAGACCAAGCAGGTCATTCATGTAAATGGCGTGGAAAATGCTGACTTGGCAAATGGCTTTAATTCTTTCTTTTCTCGTTTTGAAAGGTCTGATTTTCTGAATAATATCTCTGAAATGCGGGAATCTTTGGTTCCAAAGAATGGTCTAGTGATAACACAAGGTAATGTCACAAATCTTCAAGAAATTAAACATACGTAAAGCTGCTGGCCCTGATTCCATCTGTGGACGCGTTTTGTGTTATTGTGCGGACCAGCTCAGTGAGGTGTTTACAACACTTTTTCAGATGTGTATCGAGTGTGGTCAGATTCATGCCATATGGAAAACTTCAATTATAATACCTGTCCCTAAATCTAATAATCCAAGAGAAATGAAAGAATTCAGACCAGTTGCACTAACATCACTTGTGATGAAAACGTTCGAGAAAATACTGAAAGATGAAATTGTCTCGCTAATTGATGGAAAATTAAATCCACTACAATTTGCCTATCAAGCTGGGAAAGTTGTGGATGACTCTAAGATTTTCATCTTAGATAGATTATACAAGCACCGCGAAAGACCTAAATCACATGCACGACTTTTATTTGCTGATTTTTCTTCAGCTTTTAACAAGATGCAGCCTCATATTCGAATTGAGCGACTGGCCTCTTATTTTAATTTACCTGATCAGATTTTATTGTTGCTCTTCAATTTTTTAACAGACAGACTACAGAAGGTATTTGTGAATGGCCACATGTCCAGGGTCTCCGCAGGGCTGTGTCCTTTCTCCTTTGCTTTTTATTATGTACACTGATAGCTGCAGGACTTCCCAATTGGGTAGCTACCTTGTGAAATTTTCTGATGACACTGCCCTACTGTAGAGCTTAAATCGGGCCCAACATATCAAGCCCGACCCAACCCAAGCCCGAGCACGTTGTGTCCGAGCCCGGCCCGACCCGACATGTTCACTGTAATTATGAGCCCGAGCCCGATTGAAACCCGACCATTTTTAATATGTGGGCCGTTATAACCAGGGGCGGCGCCAGAATTTTTTTAAGCAGGTGCTGCTGTGCTCATTTAGGCTACAGGGGGGAGCTGCGCAGTTATATATATATTATATAAATACTATTAATAAATGAGCAAAAATTGGCCACTCAATATTCAATATACAATTATTTTAATTATAACAATTAAAGTTTTAATTTTATTGAAATTGAACAAGCACAACATTCAGCATTCAATCAAATATTCTTAAAGATTAATTATTAATAATAATGTTACTTCAACATATTGTTATTTCAACATAATATGTGTGTGAGCAACAAGCAAGATGTGCATTTGTAAATTCGGTGACAGCGTGTATTACGAGTTTCAACCGCGGCGCGCCGGCGACTCCATGTCATGATTATAATGTCTGCTATATTGCTTTTTGTGTATTAAATCCAGGCAATTGGTTGATGAAAAATGTATTGAAATTAAGATACAATTTATACTAAACGAAATTCACTTTAAAGAAAAGCTTTCTTCAAAACAAAACTTAAACTTGAAACTATGTGCTTATTTAATGGCTAAAACACGTATGCTACTACAGACTCTTTTTGTACAAATTGCAGCACATTCATTTAATTCTGAATTTTGCACATGTAAGTTGAAAGGCATTTGTTTGTGCATAGTAAAACATATCTGTAACATTTATCAAGTTCATAATTGTCCGTGCATTCATTAATTATTATCTTAATGAATAGACCTAATGCGACAAGGAAGAAGCATGCAAACTGCGTTGTTTGTTTATTCAGAAATAGTTGAATGGATCGGAAAAGTAACAAAAGCGGATATTGAGGCCTGAGGCTGACTACTATAATAATTTCTGTCATGGCAAGACTGCTTGTCTGTTCATCGTCGAAGTCCCAGTTTTTTGCTGTCATAGGCGAGCAGCGTGCGAGGACAGTGGTGGGAAATATCGGTCGAGTCCGGGCTTGGGCACGGGCATAGAATGAAAGATCTACCCTACTGTCACTTCTTCAGGGGGACCAATCGGGCCATGGAAGTGCCTTATCACAATTTGTGAATTGGTGTAATGATAACTTCCTGGACCTTAATGTGACAAAAACTAAGGAGTTAATCATTGATTTTAGAAAGAACCGTTTTAACCCAGAAGCCAGCATTATTCATGGCGAAAATGTTGAAATTGTAGAGACGTGTAAGTACTTAGGAACCACGTTTGACTCAAACCTCAAGTTTGATAAAAACACAGAGTCTATCACTAAGCGGGGACAACAAAGAATCCACTCGATGCGGAAGCTAAATTCTTTTAATGTATCTCAAAGGATCTTATGTAACTTTTATTATTCATTTATTGAAAGCCTTTTAACATTTTCTTTTATCTGCTGGTTTAATGGATTGTCTGTGAGGGACAAGAATAGCCTCAGCAGTATTGTTCAAATCTGCTCCAAGATCATTGGAGTTCAGCTGACAGACCTGAGCTCCCTCTGGAATAAACGGGTGCTCCAGAAGGCTAGACAGGTCATGAGTTATCCTGACCATGTTCTTAGTCAGGAATTCTGTCTAATGCCCTCAGGACGATGCTACCTTTTGTCTTGTTGATACGACTGGCAGGCTAAAACTGAATTGCCCTACGGGGATAAATAAAGTTTTTTGAATCTTGAATCACTCCAGAAAATCACTGTAAGAGCTGAATAAAACAGTACAAAAAGTGTGCGTTAAAGTATTATCCATAAACACTCTCTCCCTTGCATTATCATCAACATACACATCGAATTACACAAAAAAACTTGTTACAACTAACAGTAAACAAATATATACAGAACTTTCCAATTGGGTTACTTAATAAACTGGTAAACTTTATATCCATAAAACGACTCGATGAGCTGTGATAAAATGCGTGCTCTCCCTTTCATTACTGCTGTGACCAGTATCGATCCGGAGACTGTGAGCTGGATAACGAACACAACAGTTGGTACTGATCCATCCTCGAGAAACAACTTTTTAGCAAAGCCTGCTTTGTACTGACAAAGTGCACAAAACAGTCTGGTGTAAAATGATTCACGCAAACATAAACGCATTAAGGTAGATTGAGGGGCGCATTCCCTTCAAAAACTAAAGTAATCCACTGCGTCTTCAGCAGCTCAGATGTCAGGAGTAAATGACGACTGCTATGTTCATTCTGAGACAGTGCTTATTTTTTGGGGGGGATTTAAAAAAAAAGCACTGGGTGGATTTTTATTATTATAGGATATGTTCAATGTTTTATGTTCAAACGCCATGTAAAAGTGAATTTTGCATAATGGGTTACGTGCAATTAAAAAATCAGAGTCTCATCTCCTATTCCCTTTAAAGGCCAGTCACGCTCGCACCATGGCGGATTCACTATTTACATGGCAGAATTCGCAAGCAGAAAAACTGAACGTTTTTCTAGCAAGGAAACGGGCAGACCATCTATGGGACAAAGTGGACACACGTCGTGGACCCGTCTGTAGGCGCAAATTACTAACGCACTTTAAATACCAAAAAATATTGTGCAAACATTTTTTTATTGCACAACTTCCAGCCAATCAGATTTGAATATTTAGACAGACCACTTGTATAATTAATAACAATAAACCTGTATACACTGGGTTAATTTTAATAACTTTAATGTAGTTGAAATGTGCACCTAGCACTAAGAAAATATTAGTATTAGATCAGCACAAAAAAGTTATCAAACATTCTTAAAATGTGGTGAAATGTACTCACTTGAGTATCTTCAGCTCACACACAGGATTCTTCAGTCCCTCACAGATCTCTTTGACTCCAGAGTCCAGCAGACGGCTGTTGTTCAGGTTCAGCTCTTTCAGGATGGTTTTAGAGGAGAGAACAGTAGCTAGAACTGAACAGCTTTTCTCTGTCAGCTCACAATTATTCAGCCTAAACACAGAAACAGCATTTATTATTCTTCTGATTGTACTTCAGCACATATTTAACACACATCAGATCAGCAGGTCTTCAAATTTGATCACATATGTGACTGATAGTCTCATATAATGAATTAACAGAGAAGTTATAATGTATAAATCATGATGACTCACTTGATTTTCTCCACTTTGCTATGAGAGTCCATCAAAAGAGCAGAGAGCTTCTCTCCATCCAGATCTCCTAATTTATCTTCACTCAGATCCAGTTCTGTCAGCAATAATGGACTTTTACCCAGAACTTTAGTGAGACACTCACACGCTTCCTGTGCAGCAGCACTTTTCAAAAACCTACAGAACATAGAAGAGTATTTTAGATAATTCTGACTAAATGTTTTTTTTTTTGCACCTCCCATTCTTTCAAGCTAAGCAAATACATGATGCACAATGCGAAATCAATATAAAAAAAAGTACTGTATGTTCAAATATATCAAAATGAATATATAATTATAGTGAAGTGAGGAACCTTGATTATTTCTAACTGTATTCAGTTAATTATGATTTCAGTCAGTCACGTAGTTGACAATTACCAGTTTATTCCACAATGCATTAATAGATTGGGTGGTAAAAAAGGAGTGGAATATGGCAGCGTATCAACCTCATCAAGAGACCTGCTTGTATTATAACTAATCAAAATACAGTTCTGGTTGCATGTGAAATATAGTTGTGTGACTGTTGAATTTCAGTAATAGGTATGCTGTAAGTTCCTCTACCTTTAAAATGCAATTCCTCTCCAATTCCCAGTCCCCTTAGTTTCATATAGCAGATATCACATTTGTGGCTTATTTTGAAATATTTTAAGACATTAATCACCTGGTCTTTAATTTACATTTTTCATCCTGTAGTAAATCATCGAGCTCCTTCACTCCTGATTGTCCAGGATCATTTCCTCTGAGATCCAGCTCTATCAGGTGTGAAGGGTTTGATCTCAGAGCTGAAGCCAGAGCTTTATAACCTTCTTCTGTGATACTGCAGTCTGAGAGTCTAGAACAGAAAGGAAAATGTAACATTCAGACGATTATTCAATTATTCTACAATTTATCAGAACAGAACAAAAATTGTGCATAGAACAAGCAAACTAAATTTCACATTTTCATATTAAAATCATGAAATTTAACCAATAATAACTTAAAATAAACTTATTAAACTGAATTTCTTATTAATACAGATCTACATATTAATTTATTCATACAGTGCTTTGTACAATATTTAATAATACTGCAACTAATATTTTAGCCTTAATAATCTAATTAATAATCATAATTTTCAAGACAGTTAATCTGATAACATAGTAATTTACAAATATTACACACACACACATACATGTATATATATATATATATATATATATATATATATATATATATATATATATATGAGGATAAATAAAAATACACACTTCAGTTTCGTCAATCTGCATTGTGTATTTTCCAACAGAGGACAGATCTTCTTTATTCCAGAGTTTCCTAGTTTATTCTCACTCAGATCCAGCTCTATCAGGTTTGAATTAAACGCTGAAGTCAGAGCAGCACAACCTTCTGCTGTAATGCTGTTATTATTCAGCCTGAAGAGAAAGAAAAAGGAAACACTCTTCAGTTAATCTTAAAACTTTATTTATGAACAATGACAATGTTATTTTTAGAGATATTTTACATGTCAAGTATTAGACCAAGTAAAATACTCACTTCAGTCTGTTGACTTTACAGTGTTTATCCTCCAATAGAGAAGTGAGCTTCTTCACGTTTGTGTCTCCTAGTTCACATTCACTCAGATTCAGCTCTTTCAGGAGTAATGGGTTTTCACCCACAATTCCTTTCACATACTGACAGGCTTCATCTGCAGCAGAACTCAAAAACCTAGAGATAGAAAAATTTGATTGACATTTCGTACCATATGTAACAGGGACGACAAATGTGGTATTCTATGTATATGTTACTCTACAGAGGTTAAATTTGGCCTAGGTTCGGCTCTGGGAGGATTTAAAAGTAAAAGGGTGGACCAAATCAATTTCAAGTAATTAACAGCCGGCAATTTTATTTACAATGATTCACATTCAATATAAACAATATTGTTTTAATTTGGACTCTGTGCTTGTGTTTTGAGACAGTGACCATCGACCTGCATTATATGACTGACAGACAAGAACGGTTTGACCTAAAAATATCAAAATTGAAACTACTGCGGAAAAAAAGACACCTACATCTTGGATGCCCTTGAGGTAAGCTAAAACATACCAAAATTTTATTTCAAAGTGAACTATCCCTTTAACATACATTGACTCTCAACATACCACAGCGTTAACCGCCCTCTAGAGGTTAATGACAGTACCACACCTAAAATACAGAAACGTCCTTTTATGATATATAATCAACCGTAGTTACAAATAAACATACTTTAGAACTAGAAATAAAGGAAAACTATAGATGTTAAATTCGAAAGGGTTACATCTATAATGAATTTTCACAAGTTTTTCAAAGAGCCTTTAGTTCCCTTTCGAAAGGGACTGTGTCCTGAGACGCTTTGGAGAACGCCTCAGTGTGACTGATGACTGAAGTACTGTGTTATCACGGCAATCGTATTGGCCGGTGACAGCCATGTCGTCACTACTAGTGCGACCATATAAAAGGGCTCCTAGAGAACATGTCATTCTCTTTTCGTCTTCAGGGACTGTGTTGCTGGTACTGTGAAGAGAATATCATGGCTTCTAAAAAGCACTTCAGGAAGTGTGCCGACCCGTGTACGAGGTTTCTAACACCTGTTGACACTCATGTTCTCTTTTGTCTGGGTCCTTGTAACCTGGGTACTCAAAGCGCTTTACATGGAAGGGGGGGGTCTCCTTAACCACCACCAATGTGCAGCATCCACCTGGATGATGCAACGGCAGCCATACTGCGCCAGAACGCTCACCACACACCAGCTTACTGGTGAAGAGGAGACAGAGTGATGAATACAATCAGTATATGGGGATGATTAGGAGGCCATGATGGATAGAGGCCAATGGGCATATTTGGCCAAGATCCCGGGGTTACACTCCTACTCTTTTTTCGAAGGACATCAATTTTAATGACCACAGAGAGTCAGGACCTCGGTTTAAAGTCTCATCCGAAGGACGGATGTCAGGGAAGTGGCCCACTCCAGACCCGAGCGTCCTGGTATGGGCAGAGGCAAATAAAATTGCCTCCTTCCCTTTGCGAGGATATTAACAACTACCCTCTTCTTCCTCTTTCCCCCTCCTCACACAACATCAGGCCCTAAACGGGCTGGACCGATGATAATATTCCATTTGCTGACTGTCTGCCTCGGGTCTTTTGTTTATGACCAATCAAAATGAAATTGTTCTGGCTAGAATATAGTGAAAAACAGCTCCCTGTAGCCTTTAGTAGTTGGCACTCTTAGCCTCCTTCAGTTAAATAAGAAGTAGAACGTAGTCATGTTTTTTATAAAAAAACACAAAAAAAAACAAAAAAACACAGAGCCGAGAGAGTTGGCCTCTGTTCCCCCTTAAAAAAATAAATAAAAAAAAATAAAAAATTATATATATATATATACAGTGAGGAAAATAAGTATTTGAACACCCTGCTATTTTGCAAGTTCTCCCACTTGGAAATCATGGAGGGGTCTGAAATTGTCATCGTAGGTGCATGTCCACTGTGAGAGACATAATCAAAAAAAAAAAATCCAGAAATCACAATATATGATTTTTTAACTATTTATTTGTATGATACAGCTGCAAATAAGTATTTGAACACCTGTCTATCAGATAGAATTCAAAGACCTGTTAGTCTGCCTTTAAAATGTCCACCTCAACTCCATTTATTATCCTAAATTAGATGCACCTGTTTGAGGTCGTTAGCTGCACAATCCATACAATCAGTAAGAATCCAACTACTAACATGGCCAAGACCAAAGAGCTGTCCAAAGACACTAGAGACAAAATGGTACACCTCCACAATGCTGGAAAGGGCTACGGGGAAATTGCCAAGCAGCTTGGTGAAAAAAGGTCCATATATATATTTGTGGAACTGCTACAGGAACTCTGTCACTACGCGAAAAGCGCTATATAAATGTAATGAATTATTATTATTATTATTATTATTATTTATCCCAGTATATCTAGCAATGGCCTACAGAACTCTCCGTAGTTGTTATGGTTAACCCCCTGAGGTCGGCTAAATACTCTGTTGATTTTGATCTTACATACTTGTGTTATACGTCATTCGATCCTGTTAAGTTTGTGTGTTTTTTTTTTGTTTTTTTTGTGTATACTCACAATAAAAACAAAGTGTTGTGCTTTTCGCCCAAATAAAGAAAAATAAACCTGATGCGAGTTCTGCCTTCTCTCTGTCAGTGAAGACCATTCTGAAACGCGTCCGAAAATGAACTGTAACTCAGCTAATACTTCTCACACGGACACGTGAGATATGTCTTTATGAAGCTTGAATTCTCTTCTTTTAAATGAAGTAATTTATATAATTTATATAAAAAACAAATATTCTCAGCTTATGTAATCGGTTTGAAAGCAAGGGGAGGTACCGTTTTTTCATTCTCCCTTCATTATCTTTAATGACCTGAGGCCGCCACGCCCCCGGCGCTATTCACATGGTAAATAGTTTAGGTGATCCATGCATCGCACACGCTTTCCGATCAATGCCATAAAAACACAAAGTTTCTTCATCAGATTCACTGATAGTTCAAACGCGTTTCGAGGATGGCACGTTACTCCGGTAAAGACGTCCTTCAGATGATTCTGGACAACGAGGAAGAATTCACCTTTTCCTCAGAAGAAGACTGCAACTCGGGCGACAAACAGCAGCATTTTCAAGAGCGAATTGATCCCGCCGAGGATACAAGTTCGGAGTAAGTTGTTTACTGTTATATAATTCATTTTCTGATAATATAGAACTCATATGAATTTTCAGACTATATTTTGCCTAGTTTTGGCTAGCTTTTGACATATTACAGGAATTAAGGATTGCCTTACAATATCCCTAACATTCGTGTATATGCTCAAGTGTAAACTTTTTTAAATGTGATATTGCTCTTTAAACATATTTGTATATTAAATATATTTCACTCAGTTTTGATTAGCTTATGACACTGATTATCATGCTAAAATACTGCCTTACGCGTAATGTAGCTTGTTTGTGAATATATGCTTAGGTTATATAATGTGATTTAGTGCAAATATATTTCAGTCTCCGGTAAAATATTTGTGATACTGTCTAAATACATTATATTTTTATATAAATGTTCGGTTTTGGTTAGCCTATGACACTGCTTATCATGCTTCAATACTGCCTTATGCACAGATGTTTGTGAATACAGGTGTAAATTTTTTAAATGTAGCAATGTGTCATTCGCGAACGATCCGTTCATTGCATGTGTCACTAAATGCGTGCGGCCTATATGGCCCATCAACAGATACTCGCGGTGACGCGGTCTACGGCCCATCAATAGATATTTATCTGTCCTATGGCCCATCAACAGATATATACATTGTGTATCCATAACCATCAATTGCTCATCAGTTTACTTTGAATAATGTATGCTAACAGTTTTATTTTGTTGTTGCGTTTTTAGGAATGTCTCTGCATCAAGCTCTCCTTCTCCAGCACCTCGCAGAGGGGCACGCAGGTGTCGTTCAGTTCTCAGTGCGATCGAGAATCATACTGAGTAAGTGCATAGACGTAATATTTTACAGATAAAATGTAGCCTAATTGTGTTTACATCGTCATAATATAAAAGTAGCCTACCTATTCTTGTGTGAAATGACAAAAAACTTTTTTTTATCCATGGCCATTAGTGATTGATAATGATAATACAATTTCTTTAATTGTGTTATCAGCATGCTCTTGTTTTTTTTTTTTTTTTTTTACAGATGTTACAATGAATATGTCCAAGCACCTGTCCCGAAGAGAGCCAAGGCTAACCAGCAGGCAAGCAACAGGCAGTCCACTCTGACATGGAAAACAGAGACTGATGTTGACATGGTTCCACTATGAAGGATTAAAAATGACAGAACGAAAAATAAATAAATAAATAAATAAATAAAAGTAGAAATAAATAAATAAATGCAGAAATAATAGTGAAAATAAATACATTTATTAATGTTAATATAACATATGTTAATTATATTAACAATATATGTTAATATAAATGGCTATTTCTGTATTTTTACATGTATTTATTTATTTATTTATGCATTTCTATATGTATTTATTTATGTATTTATACATTTATTTATATATTTATATTTATTTAAACACATACAAAAAGAGGGTACTTCCCTCATTTAAGAGGATCATAATGCAAAGTACTTCACCCTCGGTTGAATCATATCAGGCCTTCACAGGGTTTATGGCCTCTATATATCCGAGCAAGCAGGGTGTGTCAATGTGACCGGCTTCCAGTTAAAGCCTCCCTCAAACGATAAGGCTGCCCCAGATGCAGACTTTAGTACTCCCATTTATTTTAAGGGTCGTCATGCTGAGTATGCCGCCTGCAGACACATTGCTAAGCTATCAGGGTGTTGTAGGCTTCCTCTAATCAGAGAGTTGTCATACTTATGCCTCCATTCTCCAGAAGAGGCCTCTCTCTCTCATAACAGAGAGTTGTTGTTTAGGCCCTAAACTCCCTGAACTCTGCGTTGGGTATCTAAGCTTAGCTGCTTTCCATGAGGCAGGGCTCCTCTTCTTCTAGAGTCATCCTGCTGAGGCCTCCATCCCTCAGAGCTCCATGCAAACAGCTGTGTCTTTGCAGGATGAGTTAGAGAAGAGGCCTCGGGGGCGCTGCTGAGCAAGGACGTGTGTTTAGAGGCTCCCGCAGATATTCGACCAAATCGTTATTTATCAGCGTTTTTTTTTTGGTGCAAATCTTTTAAAACAGATACCCAAGTGAATTCCGTGCTTGTTAGCATTTAGTTTGAAAGAGTTACAATGTCTGGAAGGAACACTAAACTTCGTGCTACAACCCAGCAGCAGAGGCCTGACTCACAGGTGACACCCTCGGTTGCGGGTGGTTCGTCTCCGCCTTACGGCTCGACCTCGACCTCGCCCAGGCCTGACGCTCAAGTTAAAGTTACAGATACGGACGCTTTGAAGCTCGAACTGCTAGCGTGTTTGAGACAAGATATTGCGGAGATTTTTAAAACCGAACTCCGAGCGGCACTGGGAGACGACCTATCTACAATCAGAGCGGACTTGCAAGCCGTGAAAACCCAGCTGGCAAATGATAAAGCAGCTGCGGATGCTGAGTTAGCCTTACTCAAAGGTACTGTGGGTGAAGTGGAGGTATCCCTTTCGTCATGTACTGACGACATTGTTGATCTGAAGGGCAAATATGAACGCTTAAGTTCCGAGTTTTCCAAGTTGGAGAATAAGTGCGAGGACCTCGAATCCAGATCACGCCGCCAAAACATAAGAATCGTTGGTGTTTCTGAAGACACGGTTGTTAACACTACCGCGGTCGCCGCCCTGCAAAAGGACGTACTGAAGTTGGATAAAGAGCCGCTATTAGACCGAGCACACAGATCAGCCCAGCCGAGGCCCAGACCAGATGAGCGACCTCGTCCCATTATCGCCAGATTCCACTACTACACTGATTGTGCAGATGTTTTGCGACGCGCAAGAGAGGGCCAACGGTTTGGTGCGGGGAACGTGAGGATTAGTATTTTCCCCGATCACACTGCCAAGGTAGCCCGAGCCAGGGCTGCCTTCAATGAAGTTAGGAAGCACCTGCGAGGCGTTGAGGGGGTCCGCTACGGTCTTTTCTACCCGGCCCGGCTGCGGATCACCTATGGAAGTGTGGAAAAGGACTTTGTTTCAGCGGACGATGCTAAAGCTTATGTCGAGAAGATGAACATTGGGTAATATTTACAAGTGGCATCTTACAGTCATATCATGCCTTCAGTTTACATTCGAATATTGTTTACATCCTGTGTTTATATATTTAACGTTAGGTTAGGCCTGTTTATTTCTTAATTTGAGATTCCTTCATCTCTCCTTGAATTTAAATCGAGGTGTAATAATGCTCTACTTTAGCTCAATGTTATGTTTATAATATAAGTTTAGTTGCGATGAGCCAAGTGTCTATATTTCTTCTTTACAATTTAAATTAGGCCTAGTTAGCAAACGCACTTGATATCTTATTACTGTTAGATCGACCCGTTATGGGGTATATCAGTATTAGCTGAGCCTTAATGCCAATTGATTCTGTGGGAGTGTCTCTTAGGTTTACCTTAAGTGATTCTCCGAGTTGTCACTGTTGTGGCGACAGTTTTCCCGGTTTTGCACTGCTGTCTCCCTTATGGAGACTTTGTTTTGGTGTATGTGGGTGCATGGGGTTATGTATGTGTATGGGTGGGAATTTGGGGAGGTCACTCACCCTGGCTTTCTAGTTTTCTTATTTTTTCTAAATGTGTTCTGCTAATGTTAATTTGAATCCTAATACGGGCAGGCCAATTCGTTTTCTCACTTGGAATATACGAGGTATGAGCAATCCTGTTAAAAGATCCAGGGTTTTTACCCATCTGAAGCGGCTTAGCGCTGACATTGTGTTTTTGCAGGAAACCCATCTTAGACTTAAGGACCATCATAGGCTCCGGTCTTCCTGGATAGGTCAGATCCACCATTCCAATTTTAACTCCAAAGCCAGAGGAGTTGCTATTTTAATTGGTAAAAAAGTTAAATTTCTATCTAGTGAGGTTATTGCAGATAAAAATGGCAGATATCTCATAGTGGCAGGCACTTTAATGCAGACCAAGGTGTTGCTTGTCAACGTTTATGCACCTAATTTTGATGATGTTGATTTTGCCAATAGACTACTTAGCAGCATACCTCATTTAAACACCCATTTGTTGATTTTTGGGGGGGATCTGAATTGTGTGTTTGACCCAGTGTTAGACAGATCTAGTCCCCGCACAATATCCCAATCTTCTATGTCCAAATCCTTCGCTGATTTCATGACTCAGAGTGGTTTGGTGGATCCTTGGAGGCATCGTAATCCCTCAGCTAAAAAAATTTCTTTCTTTTCCCAGGTACATCAGTCTTACTCAAGAATTGATTACTTTTTTATAGATAACAGTATTAATCGTTGTGTTGTTTCCACTGATTATTCAGCCATTCTAATATCCGATCATGCTCCATTGTTTCTTGATGTTCAATTATCCATACATAAATATACTGCACCGCTTTGGAGACTAAATTCTTTATTACTGGCAGATAAAACATTCTGTGATTTTATTTCCAATTCTATTGATGAGTTTCTTTCTTTTAATCAGAATGAGGCTACATCATATTCACTGCTTTGGGAGTCATTGAAAGCATTTCTCAGGGGACAGATTATCTCGTATTCCTCCTACTCCAATAAAAAACATAAAACAAGGCTGTCAGAACTTTTGGTAGCTATCGGTAACCTTGATCAAGAATGTGCATCTGACCCCTCCCCAGAGCTATTTAAGAAGCGTCTTGATCTCCAGACAGAGTTCGATCTAATTTCATCTAAAAGCGCAGAGCGAATGTTATTATTAACTCGTGGTACTTTTTATGAACACGGTGATAAAGCTAATCGGTTATTGGCACACCAGTTAAAACGGCAATCCACCTCGCGTCTCATACCCCAAATTAAGAATTCTTCTGGTATACTTGTCACAGATCCTAAGGAAATTAGTGCGTCGTTTAAGTTATTCTACTCTGCTCTGTACAAATCAGAATTTCCGACAAATACCACTAAGATGAATCAGTTTCTGGATAACCTTGAAAATCCTACTATTGATTGTGATCGTGTGAAGGAATTGGATGCTCCTCTTTCCTTGGAAGAATTACTGCTTTCTATCAAAGCAATGCAGTCAAATAAAGCCCCTGGTCCTGATGGATTTACAGTAGAGTTTTTTAAGAAATTCAGTGATAAATTGGCCCCTTTACTTTTGCAGATGTATAATGAATCTTTGGAAAACGGTTCACTACCTCTCACACTTACTCAAGCATCAATATCTCTTCTCTTAAAGCCTGACAAAGACCCTAACCTCTGTGGCTCTTATAGACCTCTTTCCTTACTAAATGTTGATGTAAAGGTATTGGCTAAGACTATTGCTCTTCGTTTGGAAAAGGTTTTGCCTAGTATTATTTCTGAAGAACAGAATGGCTTTATTAAAGGACGCCATTTATTTTATAATATTCGTACTCTATTAAATATAATTTATTCGGCCCAAACAACCGATTTACCTGAGCTTGTAATATCATTAGATGCTGAGAAGGCTTTTGACAGGGTAGAGTGGGGATATTTATTCGCCGTATTAAAAAAAATTGGCTTTGGAGATAAATTTATAAATTGGGTGAGATTATTATATACATCACCACAAGCTTGTGTTCAAACAAATGACATCCGCTCTGAATATTTTCCATTAGAGCGAGGGACGCGTCAGGGTTGTCCCCTGTCACCATCTTTGTTCGCCTTGGCTATTGAACCGCTCTCCATTATGTTACGTTCCTCCACCTGTTTTAAAGGTGTTTTTCGCAATGACATTGAACATCGTTTATCTTTATATGCGGATGATTTATTGTTATATGTATCCGACCCAGTAGCCTGTCTTCCTACCATTTTGTCCACTCTTAAAGCGTTTAGTTCTTTTTCTGGATATAAAATTAATTTACAAAAGAGCGAATGTTATCCCATTAATACAGCGGGTTTATTACTTCAACAAACTGACTTGCCCTTTAATATTAGTCACTCTGGCTTCAAATATCTCGGTATTAATCTGACACGGACATTTTCCGGTCTTCTGTCTGCTAACTTTTCCCCGCTTTTGGCTAAAATTAAATCTGATCTCCAGAGATGGAATAATCTACCTCTTTCCCTTATTGGGAAGATCAATGTTATTAAAATGAATGTTTTACCTAAATTTCTTTTTTTGTTTCAATCAATTCCTCTATTCTTACCTAAATATTTCTTTGACTCCTTAGACAAAATGATAAGTTCCTTTATATGGTGCGCGAAGCCTCCACGGGTCCGCAGGTCATTACTTCAGCAATGTAAGTTTGGTGGTGGTCTTGCTCTACCGAACTTCCAATTTTACTACTGGGCTATTCATATTCATAAAATACGATGCTGGAATGAGTTTCCTTATTTACCTTGGTGCAAACTGGAAGCCCTTTCTTGCTGTCCGAAATCCTCTATATCTGCCCTCATACACTCCTCTCTTCCAACCAAAATTTCGCTGTATGTTAAAAACCCTGTGGTGCTTAACACTTTGAAAGTTTGGTATCAATTCAGGAAACATTTCAAATTTGTAACATCATCTCCAGTTGGTCCACTGTGTAGGAATCATTTGTTCCCTCCCTCATCTCTTGATTCTACTTTTTTAATATGGCATAACAAAGGTATACGTTGTTTTGCTGATTTGTATTCCAATGGTATCTTTGGAAGTTTTACCAATGTGTCATCATTGTATGGATTACCTGTGAACCATTTTTTTAGGTACCTTCAAGTACGGCACTTTGTTTCAAAAAGTTTTTCTAATTTTCCCTTCTTACCTCCTCAACAACCATGGGATAGATTGCTTGACTTTAAGCCACAACAAAGAGGGATTGTCTCAGAAATGTATAATTGTATTCTGGATCTTTGTAACTACTCAAACTCAAAAACAAAGACTGCTTGGGAGGAGGAACTGGGACAACAATTCAGTGAGGAGTGGTGGCAAGAGGTCATTGATAGACTGAGTACTGTATCATCTTGTTCACGTCTTGTACTGATTCATTTCAAGGTTGTACACAGGGTCCATTTCTCCAAAGCAAGATTATCTGCAATTTTCCCTGGAGTAGAGGATAAATGTGAACGATGTCTTAACCCATGTTGTCATTTGAGCCACATGTTTTTTCTTTGTCCACGGTTCTTTTCTTGTTTTCTGTTATTTAAAATCTAAATTGTAAAAGTTGTCAATTCTATGTAACTCGATTCAGTTTTCAATAAAAATATGTTGCAAAAAAAAAAAAAAAAGAGAAGAGGCCTCTCTCTCATAACAGAGAGTTGTTTTGTAGGCACTTCGCTCCCTGAACTCTGTGTTGTGTATACATGAGCTTAGCTGTTTCCCACGTTGTAAGAGAAAACACTAGAGACCACATTGGTGTGAGTGTGGCAGGCCTCCTCTTCTTCGAGAGTCATCCTGCTGAGGCATCCGTTCCCCGTAGCCCTGTGGAGGCGCTATTTGTGAAATCACAAAGGTGCTCCATCATTAAAGCACGAAGCTTGGGCAGTGGCTGTAAGGAGGTAGTGCTACTGACAGCCTGGTGCCTACCAATAGGTGGATTTAACTCTGAGTTAAATGTGTTTGTGCTTGTCACAGCCATGATTGGCAAACATCCCCTCAGCATGGCAGTATTTCGTTCCCCAACGTGTCTCAGGACGCAGTGCGAGATCTCTTTCAAAAGGGAGCATCTCGGGTTACAAATGTTCCCTGAGAAAAGGGAACGAGACACTGCGTCTTGTCACCATGCCTCTGGGCTGCCTGCACAGTCCCTTCAGACAAAGAAGGGGATGACATGTTCTCTAGGCACCCTTTTATACTTCCTGGTCGCACTAGTAGTGATGTCATGGCTGACGCCAGCCAATATGATTGTCGTGATTATACAGTACTTCAGTCATCATTCACGCTCAGGCGTTCCCCAAACGCAGGACGCAGTGTCTCGTTCCCTGTTCTCAGGGAACAAGGGTTACAGTTGAAGGGAGTGGATTGGAATCCACTGCTGCTTCAATGTATATGTAATGAGTGATTAAAATCAAGGTATTAATCAATATTTTTCCTTCTAAATATCAAATGAGTTGAATGACTTCTCTGGAGATTTTACTTTGTTATAGAAGTTACCAGTGTGATTACTGAAATGTTCTTTTCATGTATTCATTAATGTCAGTATTTGATATTTGAATGCAGTAACATTGCTTGCCTATTTATCCCAGCTTCCAGAAATTAAATAGGGACTTGTTTTGTGTTTGAGAAAGGTCCTCAACATGTTAAAACACATAGGAGTCATTTAAGTCTATAGTTTAAGGTACCATTTGTCAGTTAAAGCCTATAGTTTCCATTTAGGATAAAGTGTCCTATCCTGAGAGAAAGAACTTGTTATCTTGATGTTTTGAGACGAGACTCCTGTTTATAGTTAGAGTCTGGCCAAATCCAACCTTGGAAAAGAGGTGTGCCGGGTGTGTGTGTTAGTCTTCTTGCTTACAGGTTAAGGAACCACTGGCATTGTTGGAGATTGACTGAGTTGTTGTTCGAGACATGCTGGCACCCAGCAACCCAAATCTGTGACCTGGAAGGTCATGACGTGCCTGACTTCAGGGTCTGAGTGTCAGCTGCATAAGCTATGGAGATATGCTTCAGTCTATCTGTATATGTGTGGAAAATTACTATGTTTATCAATTTCTTAGCCAATCAGAATCATTCAACCTGTAATCAATGACGTAGCTTAGACCTTGGAAATGGTATAACTGCTGTGATCTTTGTAACTGTAAGTGGGGCGGCCTACGAACTCCTGTGTGAGTCTTGAAGCTGACTTCTGCTGATGAAACTGCAAACTATCTTCAGTAAAACTTTTCTTCTATTTTTTATAATTCTGACACCGGGTCTTCTTTCAAACATCTGGTCATTGGGTCCTAAACTGTTAACCCCTAACACGGTCATAACCCGAGACGTTATTTTTAAATTGACGGATTAATAATATTTTATAACTAACTTAAAATATTTTTATTTAAAACTACTGCAAATTAATAAAAAAAGAATAACTCACCGCAGCACCTTCAGTTGACAGTCTGGATCCTGTAGTAAATCATCAAGCTCCTTCACTCCTGATTGTCCAGGATCATTTCCTGTGAGATCCAGCTCTATCAGGTGTGAAGGGTTTAATCTCAGAGCTGAAGCCAGAGCTTTATAACCTTCTTCTGTGATACCACAGTTTGCAAGTCTACAACAGAAATGAAAATATAACATTCAATTTATAAATCAATTATTCTTAAATTTACCTGAACAAATTTTAAGCCCTAAAAGGATATAGGAAGAAAAAAACATAGGATATAGAGTAGGGGTGGAACGGTACATGTATTCGTATCGAACCGAATCGGTACGGGCGTCACGGTTCGGTGCATAAATTTACACGGAGAATATACGGTATAAAAATAAATAAAACTCGCGTGCAAATTAATTAATGTAATGCGGAACTACTGTTAGATACGCGGGTTCTTTAGGGACACCTAATCTGTAGCCCTGCCTTAAGATAGGTTTGTTTATACTTTCGCCTGCCTCCACAGCGCGAGCCTCTGCTGACCGCGCGCGCCTCCCCAAATGGACGAGGCATTTATACTTCGCGCTCGCCGGTGTAGGCTACTATTCTTTGAAACGACAGGGTGCGACTCGGTGTAATTGTCCTCTAAACCATCAGGAATCAGCGGTGAGAAGTAAGGTACACTCGTGAATTATTTTAGTACAACACCACTTTAGTACACCAAACCCACACTATAAACGAATCGTGTAAAGCAGTAAACCAGATTGTTCCTTGTGACATTAGAAAAAAAAAAATGGATATGAGAACGTAACCTACAACTAAATTAACGTTATCTTACATAATTTCTAAACATTTTTATTTAGTTTTGTGAACCTTTTTATAAAACATGGCCATTTATTTTTATTTAAAGGGCTTATGTCTGCTATTGTAGGCTCATTTTGTTAATGTAAGCAACTAATTTAGACGCAAGAACTGGGTGCCGGTGCTGTGAGATGTACATGCTCGGCCAGATTCGGCTCGAAGTCGTGCGTCTTCCGATGCGGAACCGTGCGCGCTAAAAAGCCAACGCACGCGACCGCCCACACCGCAATGACGACATTTTGCCGTGCGCACCCTCGCGCTCGTGCGTCCGCACATAAATAAGAGATGCTTTATTTTCAGTTTTATAGCTGATTGTCTTATTTTGTTTACATCTTACTTTACACACTTCAGGGCAGGCTGTAGCAGCTAGCTCAGGGGAGAGACTGTATGACACTATGTGGTACAGCCTGAGACATGCACAATACAAAAAATTGCCTTCTGCATTTTTGTTTTGCTTTTCCCTCCATTGTACCGAACTCGTACCGAACCGTGATGTCTGAACCGAGGTATGAACCGAACCGTGACTTCTGTGTACCGTTCCACCCCTAATATAGAGGCAAATAAAAGACGTAGAGACCTTTAATATGTTAGAAATCATCTAACCTGAGTTTCTCCAGTTTACAGTTATTTTTCAGTCCTTCAGAGAGCAGTGTCACTCCTGAATCCTGCAGATTATTATAGCTCAGGTCAAGATCCTTCAGAATGCTGAAGTCTGAACTGAGAACTGAAGCCAGAGCTGAACAGCTTTCCTCTGTTAGATCACAGTTACTGAGCCTAAATAAAATATTACAAAACATGATGAAGATACACAACTGTACCATTTTAACTGTAGGAAGTCGAGAAGAGATCAGCAGACTACAACCTGAAAAGATTATTTGATCGTTATGAATTTTACTTTCCAGCTATTAGTAATACTGCTTTTTAAAAGTCTATAAAAAATGTAATCTCATATAGTTGCTGTTTAAGTTTGACCTGAATGAGCCATTTGTATTAAAATGAGTTGTCTAATCAGTGAGAAGTATTCAAACCTTATTTGAGACAATTTAGAGTGACTGTTAAAAGTTCCATATTCTAGGTCAGGGGTGAAGGTGTCTTTATTAGTACCAAGGGTATACTGAATTTTTTACTTAAGTAATTGCTTTAAATTATCGTTACAAAGTGATGTTTCTTTAGTGAAGTTGGTATCAATCCATCTGTCAGAATCAACTTTTATGCATATCCTGTGTTTTACTCACCCTAATGTGCAAAGTAGTCTGGTGTAAAATGACTTTCACATACTGGTATATGAATTTACTTGGACACATTCCCTTCATAAATGAAATGGGAGTTTATGGAGACTCTTATGTTTATTATTACAGCCATCAACAGATCAGTTATAATGTTTATGTAGCAGAGGCATACAGTAGGTAGTCAACCAGAATGCCTATTACCGCCGCGCCAAAACCACCGTGGCAAAAATAAACCAGACACATTTCAAAGCTATTCGCGAAATGACCGCCAGGTGGTGCAAATGAATATTGTGGAAAACAGCAGAAATTGCCGCATTTTGAAATGTAGGTGGGGTTAATGTCAATTAACAGTAAGAATGACATACAACTATGGTAAACAATATAATTTTTTTAGGACAGAAAAATTGAATTAAGTTAAAAATAGAGACGAGAACAATATAGCCTTTCATATTGCAGGTCAAGATGTCGGATTTGTTCAATGTATGGATCTGTTTTGTGTTATGGATCTGAAAAATTTATTCCGTTGATTTGGCCGGGTATGACTGTCAGTCATCTCAATTTCGTGAATAATTCACAAAACAATAATTTAGCAGATTAAAGACGAGCTTCATCATTTTCATTTTCTGATGCGATCGGCTGACAATCTTCCTTCATCAGATTTGTCATTTGTGTAGCGGCTCTACTGGAATGTAGCAAATTATGTTGTAATGTGCCATGGATAATTAAACAAAACGCTTGACTTAAAATAACACAGTCACCCATTTAAGCATCAAGAACGGTGAAACATAAACGCTGTTGGACAACATCGGTTAACAGCATGTAGGCTACAATGAGATTCTATCTCGGATCACTTGAAGCTCCGTGAGACTTATGTTGTTGCGTTGACCACAGATCTACCGTCTGAGCGGTGTTAAAGGTGAACTAAGTAACTTTTTTACATTAACCGAACAGCTTCGGGGTCATTGGAATAGTTATGACTTTTTTTGTGTTGAATGGTGGTCGTCTCGCACCCCCCCAAGTGCCTGTGAGCCGAAAAACCACCCTTGCAACTTTGGGCCGGCGGGCCGCTGGCCTCTGTCCTCAGCATCAGGAAGTATCGCATGATATCAGGTCTCGCGATGTAACTAATTGCTTTACGGCACTGCACACATACACTATCTAAACATTTATATGCTAGCCTTCTGTGTATCTTACATACCTCAGTGGACATGGCTCCGTGCGTTCGCCGGGTTCTTTGAAAACAAATACACATGACGAGCGGGAGAAGATGGGCGAGTCGCCAACGAGTTTTGACGACGGTGTTGACAAATATCTATTCCGAAGCTGTAGGGGGAGCTCTATAGAGAACCGCGAGCAAAAAGTGAGAAAACAGCAAAGCTGCATAGTTCTGCTTTACGATAACGTCTTATGCTCTTGCAAAGCCTCATTGATGTAGCCTAATATGTTTCCATTGCAATGTTTTTGTTGAAATGTTTTCATTATTTATTCAATTTAATTACGGTAATTTCAATATTGTGATTATAAATTTCTTTACCTACAATGTTTCACTTGAATTGATCTGCTACCAGTTTTCAATCGCTCTCAATGAGCTGCGGCGTGGCGGCGGATTACGCAATAGAGAGAATAAACTGACACTTTTCAAAGTCTGTGATTGTAGCGCCTCTTAGCGGTAAGAGGCTGGGTGAAAAAAATGGATTGGGTGAATTTTAACCATTATAGGCTGGTTGTTTACACACACTGTGGACACACATATGTGTTCAAACACCTTATAAAAGTAATTTTTGCATAATAGGTCCCCTTCAATGAACAATAATTTAGCAGCCAAATGTTACATTGCGCATATGGAATGGTTTGTATTCTTTCTGAGCTTAATGTCGATTCGGTTTCACTTTAAATAAATTAATTTCGGCTTGTTTGCCTAATTTGTTTATATTTATAATTTAATATAAATTTACAGTTTTTTTTCCAAAACATTCTTGTTTTGAATAGGCTACCATTTAATTTCAAGGGGACCTATTATGCAAAATTTACTTTTATTAGTTTAAACACAGGTGTTTCCACAGTGTGTCTAAACAACCAGCCTATAATGGTAAAAATCCTCCTTGTTTTATAATCCCCATAAATCATTAACAGCATAGTTTATGATGATATGTTCATCATAAGTTTATTCAGCTTGTGATATGTGTCAGCTACATAAACATTATGTAATAATAGGGCTGGGCGATTTAAATCGTGAGATTGTTATGCGCATCTCGTCAGTAAAGCCGGTTCCTTGATTAGTAGTAAATCGCCATCACCTGCTTTCAGATGGAGCGGCATTTACTACAAAGAGCCATAGTTAACTGACAAGCTGAGCCATATCGCATTAAAATCGCGGACGTATCGCCAGCGATAATTAATGCGATATGGCTCAGATAGACGCAAGACGGCAAGTTGTATTTGAATGAAACGAGAGAGCGCGTCCATTGCGATACATGGATGTGCGCGGTGTTATAATGTGTTGCTATTGACGACGGTCATTATATGGAAGGAAATGCCACAGAGTAGAATCTTGCTTTAAAAAGTGCATAGAGCTGCTTGTTTTATTTGTTGTTTGTTGATTTTCAAATATAAAACTTGTTGAAATGGCTTTAGTGTGAGCATCAACTATTTTTGAACACTTTCATCTCGTTTTAACAAAACTGTGATATTATTGATAATCACAAAAATTTTGGTCACTATAATCGTGATATTAAATTTTCACACCGTCCCATCCCTAACCAAAACAAAGGACATGATTATAGATTTTAGAACTCATGCTTCATGTTATGACACTATGACCATTAAAGACCAGGTGATGGATTGTGTAGAAGGCTTCAAATATCTTGGGACAGTCATAGATTCTAAATTGAATTTTGAAAATAACTTTGAAACTATGTCAAAAGAATTTACTGTATGTTTTAATGCTATTACAATTTTTTTTAAATATGGATTGCTCAATCTCCTGTCTGCACAACAAATTTACCCTCAGGTACTAATAAAAGACACCTTGACCTTGATTACACTGAATGTACATTGGATGAACAGATTAGTCGATTCAGATATTAACTTCGTTATATCTGTTAATTCTTAATAATATTTCAAATTTACCACAATTAATTAACAATATTTCCCTTTGTTCTAATTGTTACATCAAATAACTTACCAAAGTGTCTCCAATTTACACTTTACAATCTCCCGTCCAGTGCAGAGCAGCTTCACTCCTGAATCCTGCAGATTATTATTGTTCATGTTCAACTCTTTCAGACTGGAATCTGATCCAAGAACTGCAGCCAGAGCCGAACAGCTTTTGTATGTCAAGTTACAGTCATTTAGCCTACAAACGAATTACAGATTACAGAGTTTTCTACATAATACTTGTGTACTAAAATTATAATAAAATAGTCAAATTAGACTTTATTTCCACTGTATTCATTAGAGGAAAAATATAAATAAAAAAACTACTGATACAAATTAACTATAGATGGTATACATTCATATATGTTATACAATTAAGAATTAAAGCAGATAAAAACAAAAAGTAAAAGACTTACAGAGCTCTTTTGGAGGTTTTGATGACCGCTGATAGTCTAATTAGACACTCGTCTGATTTCTTAAATTTCTCAAGCTCAAAGTCCTCCAGCTCCTCCTCTGATGTCAACAACACAAAGACCAGAGCAGACCACTGGGCAGGTGAAAGGTCAGATGAGAGACTTCCTTCTCTAAGTTGTGTTTGAATGTCTTTAACCAGAGTTTGGTCATTCAGTTCATTCAGACAGTAGAACAGATTGATGGACCTTTCTGGAGATACATTTTCTCCTAACTTTTGCTTGATGTACTGAACTATGTCCTTGTTGATCTGGTCATTGCTGTCTTGCTGTGTCAACAGACCTCGTAAGAGTGGATAATTAGACTGAAGTGATAGACCAAGAAGGAATCGAAGGAAAAGATCCAGATGTCCAGTGTCACTTGTGAGCGCCTTGTCCACTGCAGTTTTCAGCAAATCAACCATGGCTTCATTTTTGGTTTCCTGCTCTGTAGACTCTTGAACAAACACACTTTTCTTGCTGCTGTCTAGAAAAAGATGTGCATAAAGGGCTGCAATAAACTCTTGAATGCTCAAGTGAACAAAGCAGTACATGGTACCAATAATGATTCCCGTTTCCACTTTAAAGATCTGTGTACACATCCCTGAAAACACTGATGCTTTATCGGCATCAATACCACAGTCCATCAGGTCTGTGTCATAGAAGATCAGGTTGTTTTTTTCCAGCTGATGAAATGCCAGTTTCCCCAGTGAAAGGATGGCATCTTTATCCCAGGAAACATCTGGTCTGTATTCTCCATCATACTTTTGTCTGCTCTGATGAATCTGAAAGCGGAGAAAGTGTGTGTACATTTGTGTCAGAGTCTTGGGAAGGTCTTCAGTATTTGGTTCCTGCAGTGTAATAGAGGCGTCCTCAGTCTGATTTTTTGTATTATTTATTTTCTCCTCCAAAATGTTTTGGAGAACAGTGGCTGCAATCCAACAGAAGACTGGGATGTGGCACATGATGAAGAGACTCTTTGATTGTTTAACGTGAAAAATGATTCTGTTGGCCATTTCCTCATCATTGAATCTTTTTCTGAAGTACTCTTGCTTTTGTGCATCATTGAACCCTCTGACCTCTGTAACGCGGTTGATACAGTCAGGAGGAATCTTAGTGGCAGCTGCTGGTCTGGTGGTGATCCAGATGAGAGCAGAAGGAAGAAGATTTCCCTTGATGAGGTTCGTTAGGAGAACATCCAGAGAGGCTGATGACGATACATCACACCACGTCTCATTGTCCTTAAAGTTTAAAGGAAGGCGACATTCATCCAATCCATCAAGAATGAACAGGACTTTGTATTTATCATCTCTTGTAAGGTTCAGTCTTTTTATCTCTGGGAAAAACTGACTAACAAGGTTCATCAAGCTTTGTTTTTCTTTCTCCTTTAAGTTCATCTCTCTGAATGGAAGAGAAAATATGAAGCTGATATCTTGATTTTTTTTTCCTTCGGCCCAATCCAGAATAAACTTTTGCACCGAGATGGATTTACCGATGCCAGCAACTCCTTTTGTCAGTACAGTTTTGATCTGCTTGCCTTGTTCAGGTGATTCAAACAAATTTGTGCATTCAATCTGTATCTCTTGTGATTCAGCACGGCTGGAAATCTCAATCTGTCTCACCTCATGTTCTGTATTGACCTGGTCACTGCCACCCTGAGTGATATAGAGATCTGTGTAGATGTCATTCAGATCTATGGAGTCACCTTGCTTTGCAATTCCTTCAAACACACATTGATACTTCTTCTTCAGGTTCGATTTAAGTTGTTGTTGATGAATAAAGACAAGCTCATCTAAACACACAAACAGAAATTAAAATACTTGATCCTACTTTTCTCACCTGACTTTAAATGACAACATGACAGATGGTCATGAGCCTCTTACCTTTTAGAGTATCTGCAAGTTCATCTTGCTTCATACTTTTTAGGAAGTGCAGTGTGATATCAAGAGCTGCTTCTTTGATGCTACACGTGTCATCTATATAGTCCTGCACAAAGTATTGGGTGTTCTCCTTTTTTAGTATTTTCTTAAACTTTTCCAGCTCATTCTTTAGGAATACAATCATTTTCTGCTCAAGGTCCTAAAAGCATAAAAACAAAGATGGGTACAACAACAAAATGTAACCAAATTCACATCCATATATGAAACATATGGTTAAACAAATTACAAATAAAAAAAAAAACTGCAGAACACCAGTTAGCTTGAGCAAACTATTTATGCAATACTTTTAGGTAAAATTATTGAAAGTACCTAGTTAAATGACAAACAAGTGTTTGCCTATATGCAGTTTTTACAGGTGCATTGCTGCTGCTGGATTATGCTGTTTACTTCTTAGACAAAGGCAGTAAATGTAACACACATACCAGAATTAAGGTAGGCAAAATTAACATTACAGAATGTCAATATGACTGTGCCCCAAATCATACATAAATTACAAATCATACAGAATTGTAGAGTTGCTAAATATTTTTTACATATAATTGCAAGTTTAATGAAGCTGCTTGTCTACCAACATGAAAATATATGAGTCTAGCATTGTTGACATGTGGATGTTTACACAACTGAAATGCTAGGGGAAATGCTAAATACATTAATTAGTTGTCTTTTTTTAAATAAAAACACTATTTTACATTTGTTGAAAAAAAAAACATTTGTTTATTATAATATAAATGTGAACAATAAATACAAAACCATATTTTTCCATACCTGAAAGACCCTGTTGAGATTTTCTCTGAACTTCTTGAAGCGGTAACTCTGAAAGTCTGTTTTTTTCTCATGCTGAATCCTGTTAGCAAAATAAATGTGGTCATTGTTTATAGTATATCTAATAAAATACAGTATGTGCAATATTAGACAAAACTAGAACTGGAAACAGCATTTTTTTGCAAACAAATGTCACAATTTGGTTATGTTTCATGTTCTTATTTTATGTCTGTCATGTGATCCCCTGTTCAAGTCATGCTATCTGGACATGTGTTCCCCCTTGTCTGTTGTGTCATGTTGTCATTGGTTCATCATTTCATTGTTCACAGGTGTCCCTTGTCTAGTCATTAATCTTGTGTGTATTTAAGCCCTAATGTTTGCTGTGTGTCTTGGTCTAGTTTTGTTCCACTGTAACTGCTGTCGGTAAGCGACATGCCATGATCTTGAGTCATATCATGTTTTTTTTCTTATGTTATTATAATCAAAGCTGCACATGGGTTCTATCCACTGATCTATATACTGACTGGATAACTCATGACGTTCTAAACTGCCAGTAGGCAGTGATGCCACTGGAAGTGTTTAAGCGGCCATCTTATTCCCTAACAGCAGAGGGCTCCAATGGCCGTTATACAGAGATTGGTAGCTCCGACGCTATATCCACGCTTCAAAAACAGGTGGTACAACTGGATGCCAAATGTGAAGATCTGGAGGGAAGATCCAGAAGTAACAATATTCGCCTCGTCGGATTTCCCGAGGGAGTTAAGGGTTCGCATCCAGCTGACTTCGTCTCTCAGCTTTTGCAGAGCTTGCTGCATCTCCAGGAGAAACCTCTACTAGACAGGGCACATCGCAGTTTCACAGTAAAGAATTATTTCACATTCAAAATTTGATCCATATCGTGTATGACACAACCTAAAATAACGCAACATCTAAGTGGGAGGAGTTTCACATTTGTCAGTTGGAACTGTAATAGAGTGAACAATTCCGTTAAGCGTAGCAAGATACACAAGATCACCTCCAACATTTAGGAGCCCACATTGTCTATCTTCAAGAAACACATCTTACAATGTACGACCACCTATTGTTAAAGAGAAGATGGGTTGGGCAGGTATTTCACTCCAAATTTCAGGGTAAAGCCAGGGGCGCTGCAATACTTATACACAGGTCAGTTCCTTTTGTGTGCTCTGATGTCATAGCAGATCCCAATGGGAGATTTGTCATTGTCACAGGTAAAATCAGTAATTTTCCAGTTATTCTCGCCAATGTCTATGCGCCTAACTGGGATAACGATAATTTTTTTAGACATTTATTTTCTGTACTGCCTGATACCTCTTCTCAACAACTTATTTTGGGAGGTGATTTTAATTGCTGGATTAATCCCAAACTCGACCGCTCCTCTATTAGACATAATACACCATCAAAGTCTGTAAAGGTGATTCAGTCTTTTATGGAGGATTTTAAGGTCTCGGATCCTTGGCGTTTTTTTTAACACGTCTGGGAAATAATACTCTTTCTTTTCTCAGGTTCATCATACTTTTACTCAAATTGACTTTTTTTGATAGATAACAGGTTAATTTCTTCAGTTGAGCTATGCTCATACAACGCTATTGTTATTTCAGATCATGCCCCGGTTAGTATGAAGATTTGTGTTAAGGAACTTGAGGGCACACGGCCACCGTGGCGTTTAAATACCCGTTTGTTGTCAGATAAGCATTTTGTGGAATTTGTGTCTAATCAGATAGATTTGTTTATATTAACAAACAAGTCTTCAGATGTTTCAGCATCCCTCCTTTGGTAAACTATGCTGGCGTACTTAAGAGGGGAAATCATCTCATACACTGCATATAGGGAAAAAAGGAGGAAATGTAAACTATCAGAGATTGTTCAGAAAACCGCCCATATAGATACTATCTATGCAGTTTCTGCATCCCCAGATACATATAGGGAGCGTCTTGCTCTACAGGCAGAATTTGACATTCTTTCATCATGCTATGCAGAGAATTTAATGCTTAGATCTAGATACAAGTACTGTGAAGAGGGGGATAAGGCAAGTAAGCTGCTGGCCCATCAATTAAGACAGGATTCATCCTCGCATCTCATTCCTCAGATTCAAACCTCATTAGGGGTAACAACAAACCCCCAGCTAATTAATGCTCATTTTAAAGAATATTGTATTTCCCTATATACATCTGAACAAACTGATAACCCCCTTGCTTTTGATGTCTTTTTTAGCAAACTGAACACACCCACTGTCGATTCTGCTGCCCATTTGGAAGAACCTATTAGTGTTGCACAGTGTACCGATACTTCAAAAGTATCGCGATACTCGGAAATTAAAAACGTCACGATACCTAAATTTATCAGTATTGATACTTAAAAAAAAAAAAAAAAGACGTCTGTGTTTTTTTCCTGACGCACGCAGCAAAGAACCTGCCGCTGTCAGTGTCATGTGACAAAACACTACAGAGATGGTTGCATGTGCGAGCACAAGTGGTCCACGACTCGTAGAACAAGATGACGCGAGGAGTGACATATGGAAGTACGTTGCCTACCTTGCTCTGTTTCATGGTGCACCGATACTTCAAAAGTAAATCGGAAATTAAAAACGTCACGATTCCTTAATTAATTAGTATCGATACTTCTAAGAATGACCGCGTTCCAGATTTGTAAGGCCGGCGACACACTGGCTGCGTGTCGTGTCCGTTTTTATTTCGACTCCCATGTTAACTGCCTGCGTGACACACGAGTCTGGGCGCAGCTCGAGACGCGCGGAAAACGCGTGCATGCTATAAATAGAACCGACGCCTATTTTTCACGCGTTTCAAGCGTTCCCAGGCAAAATAGAATAGGAAAAGATGTTTCTATGTCATTTTGACACGAATACATATTAATAAATGACATTTTGGTGTTTGAAAGTTTTGACAAATACAATATAAATGTAATTTAAAAAAATATTATCGATTTTCAAATATTGCACCTCTCAATACAGAACGAATTATTCTGTAGCCTATTTTGCCGTCAACACTGCCGACGTTGTCTTTGCTGCTATATATTTATGTTTAACATGAAGTATAGGCCTTCCACAACTCTCTCCCCCACATGTCAAATATATCACCAATGAGGCTTATCATATGTTACCAATATTAAACACTGTTTAATATAATCGCTGTTCATATTTTTATTCAAAGTTCAGAATCAAGATAAAGCTCTTATGTTTCTTATGATAAATGAGATAATGCTGCTAAATTTATTAAAAAAAATTACCTTGAATGTCATTGCTCTAATTTATTTTTTATATTTTTATATTTCATATTTTGTTCAAATGTTTAATATATCTGCTGTTCATATGTTCATTTATTAGTGTGTTATATGATTAGAATGTTGTCCCGGTTTTAAAATAAAGCACAGCAATGATATTTGAGAGTGTTTCTCCCTTTTCAGGAAAAGTATCGAAAAAGTATCGAAATCGCAATACTTGACTTGGTATCGGTATCGAAACAATAATTTTGGTATCGTGACAACACTAGAACCTATCACTATAGAAGAACTCACTCGAACTGTTACCTCTATGCAAAATGGTAAATGTCCAGGGCCGGATGGGTATCCAGTAGAGTTTTATAAAAAAAAAAAATTTGACAAATTGGCCCCATGATGATTGACATGTATTTTGAATCATTTGATTCACTCAAGCTCCCTCAAACACTCAATCAGGCTTCTATCTGTTTGATATTAAAGAATAATAAAGATCCCTTGCATTGCACTTCTTACCGCCCGATCAGTCTTCTTTAACTTGATCAGTCTTGTTGACTTTAAACTCTTATCTTATCAAGTTGTTGGCAGTACGTTTAGAGTTCATCTTACCATCCATTATCTCTCTGGATCAGACTGGGTTTATTAAAAATAGACACTCATTTTTTAATATTAGGAGACTGTTTAAAATTGTATACAATCCCTCTTCTTCTGTTGTCCCAGAGGCTGTAATTTCATTAGATGCAGAGAAAGCATTTGACCGGGTGGAGTGGAAGTCCCTTTTTTACACTTTAGAAAATTTGGTTTTGGTCGCAAATTTATTTCTTGGGTGAGGTTACTGTATTCTGGCCCACAAGCTTCTGTCAGGACCAATAATACTCGTTCAGGATATTTTCCCCTCCACCGGTCCACTCGCCAGGGATGCCCTCTGAGTCCGCTTCTCTTTGCCATTGCTATTGAGCCCCTCTCTATTGCACTGCAATCTGATTCTTCTATAATGGGCATAAAAAGAATGGGTACAGAACAAAAGGTGTCTTTGTATGCGGATGATCTTCTCTACATTTCAGATTTGGATAGGTCAATACCTACAGCGCTTGGTGTCTTAAAGTCCTTTGGTTAAATTTCTGGTTATAAATTAAATCTAAGCAAGAGCGAGATTTTTCCACTAAACTCTGCAGCTAGGAACTACCCTTTACATAATTTTCCATTTAAGATCTCCCAACATAAATGTACCTATCTTGGAGTTTGCATCACGGATACATTTATAGACCTTTTTAAATTTAACTTTTGCTAATTAGCTTCTCCAGATGGAGAAAGATTTTGAGCGCTTGCCTGATGACGCAAGCGTACCGCGGTTCGGATAGAAATAATATAATGTGAACACAGTCCATTGGGGGCAGGGGCAGGGGCGGGGGCAGGGGCAGGGGCAGGGGCGAGCAATCAAACTCGGGTTCGGAACAGGCAATCGAACCAAGTGTGAAAGCACCCTAAGTGTTTAATAGCGACACCTTTTGACAGCTTCAAAAGAGCTTCGTGCAGAGTTTACCGTTACTTACATTAACCCATACAATTTGTATTATGCATTTCCTGAACATGTACTTGCTAACTAATCAAACACTTTATTTGAACAAACTACTGATCTATAAAACACAATCGGTCTTCCGACCTTTTACTATTATATCAATTGATTTTGATATGCGCGAGGGAGAGAGAGCAATACAGCGCTTGTGTTGTTTGAAGACAGTATATGCGCCCTGTCCACTGATCTAAATTATACGTTGTTACGACGACTTATTTGTTCCCTCGTTTTAATAAAACGTGGACACGTTCAACTAATTCCATCCCTCATTTTGATTGTAGCATATGAGCGGTTCATTCATTCATCCTTTGGTTTTGAATCACATGACTCATGGCTCGGTGTATCTACAACAATGAACATTCCTTATGAAACCCAAAAAGCTTTTAGCCTCTGAACTCATGTATGTAAATCAAACTCTCTGCGAGCTAACTGACCAGCCTGGTGCCAGCATGGCTGGGTTAGATGGTTCTCTAACACCTTTTACGAGCCTCTAGACACACTCCAGAACCTAAAATCAACATTCTTCTCCATCAAAGGGACCCACAAAGAGATAACAAAACTTTCTCCTGCTACGTGACACACCCCCACACACACACAAACATCCTTTGTGTTTAACTTAGAGATATTCTTTTTTGATACATGTACAATTCCATTATGCATGTTGATTAGTGTTGTTTTGATCATATAGTCATGATCTTCAAGTGTTTAGCTCTGAAATATATTTTTGAAGAATGTTTCTCCTCTTTCAGCGGCTCATCAAGCTCCTCTGCTAGAGAGATAACGGAAAGCCAACATTTCGACGCACACACATACACAAACTTTGAATATTAAACTTAGAATATAAGCATGTCATATGTATCTCCTATACTCCTGTTTACCAGACAGGTTATATTCGCTTCGTTTATGATGTTTATTTGAATGAACAAACCTTAAATGTGTGTAATTATGCATATCTTATGTAACTTTGTGTATTCCTATAATCTTTCATATGACATGTTTTATATCATTGTAAATCTTGAGACTTAACGGAGTTGAATCTCGATAATAGATTGCAATGATATGATTATTACTATATGAATCGTCTTACTAGAGTATTAAGACAACACCATAACTCCCTCGAGTGGGTGTCTCCCCCAGAGACAAAGAAACTTCTTCCCGCTCTGAAATCTCTGAAGGTGACTGGTTGTTCGCGCCAACAGAGGTGAACCGATCCTTTCCATAAGAGACCCGCACAGAGCTCGCTCTCTCTCTCTCTCCCCTTCGGAAACTCGGAGCACTTTTACGAACCCTCTTCGTCAGCGAGAAGATCCATATGGCTCCCTTTTTGGGAGCGTTCTCTGTTTTACTTTTTCTTTAAGTCTTTTCTTTATTTTCGTCTTCGGACTCTCCCTACGTTCAGCAAAGCAAACGTAGCTGGCAACCTCAACTTTAAAGAGACTTGAACATCCCGCGGCCGCGCTCAACCGAAGCAAGCCCTGCTTTCTTAAAGAAACACACGCACGCTGCTCCTAGGACACACGCACGAACTCGGCGTTCTTCAGCAACAAAGAGAACCATTTTGCAAGATAAGTTTATTGAACTTTTAATGTAATCTGATTTCTTGTTGTCTCTCAAAGGTGACCTGGTCTGTGATTTTGCCTAACTGTGATCTTTTCTTTGATCGCACATGTTAGTTTCACTTTCTCTCATCTCTCCCATTTTCCGGTCTCATCTCCCTCATTGTCCGATCTCTCTCTCTCCCTCATTTTCGTTATTCGTTTAGTCTTGTATTTTGTTTACGTGTTCTGTATATACATACATATTTACTCTGTGTGAATTGTAGTTATGTATTCATTAGTTCAATTATTAAATTTCATATATTCCTGATTGTCTCAATGCTCATTTTACGAAGTCAATGATTTGTTGATCTTAAGCTACATGCTTTATCTTGTTACGATTTCAGTAACCTAATTTTATAAGAACAGGAGAGTTGTTTTCATGGCCAGAAAATAGCTTTCTTTGAATTATAAGAAATAGATAATTTTGTTGAGAAGTTGATGGAATTAATTTTACGACCAGTTTGCGGGACAAACAACTGTTTAATTAATACATTAATTTCCCTTAAAATGTATTCTGATTAATTGATCTGAAAGAGGGACCTTTTGGTATATTAATGATTAAATTATAATTCATTGTAATTGAATATTGATGTATACGAATGGGTCTTCAGCTTCAATAATTTATTAATATTGTAAGAATATCTTTGATTAGATGAATCAACCCAATTCATAATTTTGATTCCCTATAATCATTTGAGCTAAGTCATATTCCTTACAGATTTAACGAATTACAATGTGGCCACAATATTGTAAAACATGCAAAGAAATTGCCGTTTTTCATTTTTTAATAAGCAGGAAAATTTTCCGACTTTACACAAATACCCATTTAAATGCTTAGGATGTTTGCGTTGTAAGAATGAACAGGGAGACTTAAGATTTGAAAACAGTGTCTCGTTAGGCAATGTTTTCTCAGTCAAATCATAACATAAAACCTATTGATTCAATAGAACGCGTGAGCTCACTAGGGAATACCAATATGGCGGCACGGTGGCTTCACTGTTTATGACGTCATGAGCTACCCAGTCATTATATATAGATCAGTGGATCTATCTTCAAACTTGCCTGGATTCATTACAACAAATCTACAGTATGTTGATAAGGAGCTTCAAATGTATATAATTTAAGATCATTCTCAAGATCAGTATGACCAGTGTTTTCTTTTTTTATTTCTTATGGGATATTTTTTTATTTCATGAAGGTATATGCAAGCATCCTTAGTGATTAATCTCTGTAAAAACTGACTGAAGACATCAATGTCACAGTCCAATAGCCAAAGAGAGTATTATCACACAACTCACCTGACAAAGCAAATAAACATTGTCTTTTTAAAGGGATAATTCACCCAAAAATGAAAATCCTGTCATTTACTCATCCTTAAGCTGTTCTAAACATGTATACATTTATTTGTTGTCCTAAACACAAGATAAGATATTTTGAAGAATGTTCATAACCAAAAAGTGCATGGTCCCAATTGACTCCCATAGAATTTTTTCTTACTACTATGGAAGTCAGTGGGGCTCAACAACGGTTTGGTTTTCATCATTATTCAAAATTTCTTGTTTTTTGTTCAGCAACTTGAGGGTGAGTAAATGATGATAGAATTTTCATTTTTGGGTGAACTATCCCTTTATGTATTTTAACACGTATGCAAGGTGCTGAATTTTCTTCAAAAGGCACAATGTACGACATTTTAAAAGCCAGGTCACTGGCAAAAAAAGAAAAAAATTATAATAATAATTATGAATTCTAACATGGTGAATTGTTTATGTTGTAAATTAAACTAAAATGTGAACTGTGTTATTTAAAAGTTGTGTTTGTGTCCCCAGCTGTTGAGAAGAAAAGATGCGAGTTCCACATCACTGTTCATTCCCTTCTGAACCTTTAGACTTTCCCACCGTGCAATTTCTGCACCGATATTTACTGTGGTATTTTGTCCTTTGTTACTAAATCACACAAAACAACAAATCACATGGAAACTAAAAGATTCACAGATGTCACAGATACCTCTATCCAACACTGATCATTTCAGAAAAAGGTTTTAATGTAAATAAAGTCTCATGATACTCACTAAAATACTTTCTAACACAGTATATATGTGACCAACAAGAAACACAAGAAATACCTTTTGGTAGATGTTGTTTTCTTACTGAAGCTTGGCAGTACACCATCTTTTGAACGGTCACTCCTCATAGACACTAAGCTGGACTCAGGTAAGCCGGATCTTTCCCTAATACACAAAGAGCAAACAGAATCGATTTATCGCAGGAGGTCCCACTGTAACTGATATCTACATCTGCTGTACAGTTCTGTTAGCTTACATAGCTACTGCTTTTTTAAGTTAAGTTTTTATAAACAAAAATAAATCCACAACATTGATAATAAACTTCAGTCATTTTCAGTATATGAATCAGAATCAGAATGAGCTTTTATTTGCCAAGTGTGCACAAACAAAAGGAATTTGTTGTGGTTTTACAGGAGCTCTTGGTACATATATGACACAAGAACAGAAGAATATTTAAATAAGACCAAGTGAAAAAATAAATAATAATGTATACATCTGAAACAGAAGACTTATGTACAGATTTGTAAATTATGTACTGTTTAATACAACCATATAAAAAATATGAATATGTATTGTGATGTTTGTACATCTTGTAATAAAATAAAGAAGCAAGCACAGACACAAGTGTGTATTTCTTTCTTCTCTTTTCTACTCTTTTCCTTCCTTCCACTGTCATCTAGTGACTACACAATAACTCTGCAGACACAACATTTCCCCTTTTCTTTGAAGCATTTTGGTTAGGGTACTGTCTTCGAACATTACAACATAATACCATACTCTATTCCATACACTAAGTATTATAGAATTAAAGAATTACTTTAAGAAACAATTTACCTCTTTATATAAAACAAGTTATATTAGCAAAACAAATGGTGTATTAACTCCTAGCACTTTCTTTAAGGAGTGCCTTAATAACATTAAAACTAATCCAAGTAAACAACCAAAACAACAATTGACTGGATTTGAATCATGGACTATTTCATTTTAAGAAGTTGGGCTAATGGAGGCAGCTCTCCGACGCAGAAGAGAACTCCGAGACTGACAAAGCAAGTAAGTGAGAAACAGTGGTGACCATTTTTGGTTCATCTGTTGGTTCACTCGTCTCAGGTAGAGGAGTCGACAGAGACAGTCTGCTGTTGTGTTGTATCTCCCAGGGAGGAATGCAACATCATAGGAATAGCATAACAGATGGGCTGACCACCTAGCAATTCGCATGCCAGCTGTTAAATAAATGAAATGGGCACTAAATAGAACATCTTATTATTATAAAACATTGTAATGTACACTAATCTACATTAGTTTAATGTTGCTGTGGGACAATGTGAAAGACACCTATTAACTTAAATATTAAAATATTATCACTACTATAGTGGAACAACAAAACACAATAGATGGTTTAGAACTTCTAATATTTATTGCACAGACCACAACTGGCCAACAAATAAGTCTAAAAATAAATTATGCTTCTTGAGAAATGTACCAAAAATAAATAAATAGAAATAAAAAATATACATACACATACACTAGTGCATACAATTAAAATTATAAAACTCACACACCTTTACAACTGGTAGACATACTGTATAGCCTACTTGAAGTATTTTCTTCCTCACAGTAGTAAGTTTAACAAAAAGTGCTCTCAATATAATAATACTGAACAATGTACCAACATAAATAATAATAATAAAATATTATAATTTTTATAAGGTTTATAAGGTTTATTTTTATAACCTACAGAGAACGTCATCATCTGAGGTTATTTTAGCCAAATTCTAGCCGTGTTTGCCGCACGTGTTCACAACCGGTCAAACAAAGATGTTTTCTTTGAACATTCCCTGCAGGTTATTTTGGAGTTTTATTTTATAACCATGTTATATAAACTAATCAAAACATTGCATATGATACCAATATGCTACAGAGATTATTCTAATGCTGAAATGTGTAATTTATTTATAAATAAAGTATTTATGCTCGGACACATTCGGTCTCTCTCACGCACTGTCGAGCGCGTTCTCGGACACACTCGGTCTCTCTCGCGCACTGTCGAGCACGCTTGCAGCGTTCGTCTCGCTTTTGCCCAGTCTGGCGCCTCATAAACACACACACACCAGAGAAAATGGCTGAGAGAGAGCCTACTCGGATGAAAACCACTTCAGTGAGCTCAATTATAGTAACGCCAAACGCAGCGTTGTAAAAGAGGAAACGTAATCGGTTACTAACGTAACCTCGGTTCTCTCTAGAAGAGGGAACGAGTATTGCGTAAGTTAGCTTACGGTACGGGTAAAGTCATCTTTTCTCGAGATATGAAGCCAAAAAATTATCCTTAATTTTCATTCATTGTCAACGCAGTGCAGCAGCTAGCAGACCTAGAGCAGGCTATCTAGCGCGCTCATTGGCTGCCCCGCGGCAACTGCATAAGCCTACCAGTGAGCCTGGCCTGACGTCACGCCCAATGAGGGCGCGCGCGCCGTCACAGCCCGCCAGAATGGGGGGTGGCTAGCGTATAAAAGGAGGCTCGGAGGCTTATTCTCTGGTTTTCGTCGACTGAAGCGACATGAGCTCGTGGCGCGAGCACGGCGGGTTACGCAATACTCGTTCCCTCTTCTAGAGAGAACCGAGGTTACGTCAGTAACCGATTACGTTCTCTTACGAGAGGTTCTCTCGTATTGCGTAAGTTAGCTTACGCTACGGGAACCCCTTGTCAACGCCGTGCGCGCCTAGCATCCACAACATGAGTCCCAGGGGAAGCCCGGGGAACACTGATAGGTGGGAAACAGGTGGCCGACAGAGTGGGCCAACACATGTTCATAAGCACACGTTAGGGGGTGTAGAGTGGCTCGGCCGGTCTAACAGATACTGACACAACCCTTTCTGGTGCAGCTCAACCAGGAGAGCTAAATCGAGTAAGTAGCCCGCGCACAATAGTCTGGGCAGGGCATACACACGACTTAGACTGATAGAAGTTTAGCCTGCAGGGCGGGAACTTCCAGGTTATAGAACCTAACAAATGTAGAGGGGGAGGCCCAACCTGCCGCTGTACAAATGTCATGAATGGAAATCCCACTGGACCAAGCCCACGATGAGGCCATGCCTCTGGTGGAATGAGCCCGGATGCCCAAGGGGCACTCCAGGTTTCTGGACGCGTAAGCTGCCGCAATAGCGTCCACTATCCATCTGGACAGACTGTGTTTCGAGGCGGCGAGACCCTTGGTGCGCCCTCAAACGAAACGAAAAGCTGCTCCGAGCGCCTGAAAACGGCGAAGCGCTTGACGTAATTCCTCAGAGCCCTGACAGGGCAGAGGAGGTTACTATCATCCTCGCTGCCGGATGTCGGTAGGGCTGAGAGGGAAATGACCTGCGCTCTGAAAGGAGTGCCCATCACCTTGGGGACGTAACCATGTCTCGGTTTAAGAATGACTATTGAGTCATTAGGACCGAACTCAAGACACGCCGCGTTAACTGATAACGCGTGTAAGTCACCCACGCGTTTAACTGAAGACAGAGCTTTCAGAAAAACGGTTTTGAACGTGAGGTATTTCAGATCCACAGTGTCCAAAGGTTCGAAGGGATAAGCTTTCAGGGCCTCTAGGACCAAAGACAAATCCCAAATCGGAACCGAGGGGGGCCGTGGGGGATTCATCCTCCTGGCTCCTCTGAGGAAGCGGATGATGAATTCATTCCTTCCTAATGCGCGGCCGCGCGCGCGTTTTTTCCCCGTGCACCACTTGTTAAACACAGACCATTTTGACGCATAGAGCCGTCTCGTAGAGGGGGCTCTAGACTGCGTGATCGTGTTCACAACCCCTTTTGGCAAATCAACGAGTATCCGTTGATTCTCCACGCATGCAGAGACCAGCACTCTGGATGGGATCGAACTGCGGGCTTGAGAGAGAAGGTCTCTTCTCACCGGGATCGGCCATGGGGCTGAGTCTGCCAGCCGCATTAATTCCTAGTCTGTGGGATATGAGTTCTTCCTCTGACTGCACTAGAATCAACCAGTTGTCCAAATAGTTCAGAATTCGCATGCCCTGTGTTCTCAGGGGAGCCAGGGCCGAGTCCATGCACTTCGTGAATATACGGGGTGCCAAAGACAGGCCGAACGGGAGGACGGTGTATTGATATACCTGACCGTCGAAGGCGAATCTCAAGAATGGCCTGTGACGGGGTATAATCTGAATCTGAAAGTATGCGTCTTTCAGATCGAGAGAGATAAACCAGTCCTTCGGGCGGATTTGCACGAGGATTTGTCTGGTTGTGAGCATTTTGAACGGCCGTCTCATGAGAGCTTTGTTCAAATATCTCAGATCTAATATGGGTCTGAGAGCTCCGTCCTTCTTGGGAACGAGGAAATAACGGCTGTAAAAGCCCGTCTCGGTCAGGGAAGGATGCACTCGTTCTATCGCCCCCTTGCACAATAGTTTCGCTATTTCTGTATGAAGCAGATGGGCTGCTTCTGTATTCACTCTCGTCTCGGTCCGTGCTCGAAAGCGAGGGGGACGGCGAGCGAACTGCAGCGAATAGCCCCGTTTCACAATGTTCAGCACCCATTCCGACATGCCCGGGATAGCCTCCCACGCTTTTGCATGCATGGCTAGGGGTCGAATGGCCTCTGGGTCCCGGCCGCTGCACTGCGTGGGATAGGGGACTCAGAGGAATTCGTGCGGTGCGCGCGCTGTTGATGCTGGGGAACGGGAGCTCGCTGATAAGCGATAACTGGCTGGACAGCACTCAATGACTCGGTCACTTGGGACAGAGAACATTTTACAGTGAGAAACCCGTGATGCGAGACCGGCGTGGGCGTTAATGTGTTTACCAGTAAGTGTGAGCGCTCGCAGGCGGGCACAGGGCTTACATTCATAACACGGCCAGTGGTGGGGAGCTTTATGTGATCTAACCCCCGAGGCAGTTGTGAGACAGAGCGGGCAATGTGTAGGTGTGGGCACTGGATCGTGGGCACATTTCCTACATTTGACACTCAAGCGGCGCGTGCCCGCTTTATTAGAGTGTGCTCTGTGGGGTACACAGGGGAGATTGTGCTTGTGTGTAGGTGTGAACACTGGGGTGTGGGCACATTTACTACACTCATAACTAGGCCTGTCACGATAACAAATTTTGCTGGACGATAAATTGTCCAAGAAATTATCGCGATAAACGATAATATTGTCGTTCTGAGACCATTTTCATTTCATATAATTATAATGGCATAATAATGCAGGTACACCTTTTCAACGATCTATAAACTTTTATTTCTAAAGAATATTAAACATTGAAAACGGAAAACATTTTAAATATCCCAAAAAATGAACAAAACAACCAAAAACAATGAAAGCAATGGACTCTTAGTGTCTGTTAACAAAATAAATGTCTGTTAATAAATAAAATGAAACAAAATTGCACTTCAAAAAATATTAAACATTAGGCTTTAGACATTATTAAATAGTGATACATTCCATAACAGGCAAAACTGACAGTTAGGACCTTTGTAAACAAATAAAAAAAAGCCTCAACAAGCCATATCGCACAATTTTGCACTGTTACTCCTGTTACTTTGTCCTCCTGTTACTTTGTCAAGTGATTGTGTACTGTCGGGAAGGCATGCTACGCACTGAAAATACTTGGTTAGGATTAGGGGTGAGGAGTGCGTGCGTATTACACGCCATAAAGAGCGTATCATATGCACGCAAAAACTATTTTTGGCGTATAAATGGCACGAGAAATAACATTCGTGGTATAGATACGCATTTTCATGTGATCGGGCTCGCTGTCGCAACTCACAACTAGCGTCTTCTCTCTCTCCCGGCAGTAGCCGCAAACACTCCCGCCGGCGCTTTCCCATACAAAGACCATGTGACTGAGCGCCGCGGCGCCGCCTTCTCACACAAAGACCATGCAACTGACAACAAGAGGGTTCACTCCTCCTATACGCTAAAGAACCGAGCGAGAGTGGTCATCCAGTCTCTTTGGTAGAGAGAGAGAGACGAGGAAAACAAACAAGCATGCAAATGGAATTATCGCGGCCGGAAAAATTATCGAGCTCGTTTTTTTTTATCGTGCGATTAATCGACTTATCGACTATCGCGACAGGCCTACTCATAACACCGTCGGCGTGAGCCGGATAACCAGACTTTTTACTCTTTTTGAGATTTCTCTGGGTCGCCGTGAGTGCAGGCGAGACACCGCTGACTCGTTGGCTGCGGTGAACACTACTGCAGTAGCCTTTTCTAAGGGGACTGGCAGAGGTAAATATGTGCGTTTTGACGGCGGTCCAGCCGCGGCGGGACCCAACCGTCTTTTCCTCCCTGCGCATGCTAGGAGGACTTCGCAGGCTCGGGCTTCAGCGAGATCTTAGGCCGGGGGCCCCGAGGGGGAGGCGGCCTGCGCTGGCTGGATGAGCGCGACCTGTTGCTGCGAAGACGGAGGTCGAGACGAGCGCTGTGTAGAGCTGCGTGCAGGAGGCTGTGCTTGAGAGCGGCCTGCAGCGGAACTCGAGCGGCGCGGCAGGAAGAGGTTCATGGCCTGCAACGCTTTCTGTACCTCCGAAAAACGATCCACGATGCCGCTTACAGCAGGGCCGAAGAGGCCGGTGGGGGAGAGCGGGGCGTTGAGGAAGACGGACCGCTCAGACTCACCCATGTCTGCGAGCGTTAGCCACAGATGGCGCTCGGTGACTGTAAGCGAGGCCATGGATCTCCCGATGGCTTGGGCTGCGGTCTTGGTAGCGCGAAGAGAGAGGTCCGTCGCGCTGCGCAAGTCCGTCAAGGCGGTGTGACTCGGGCCTTTCTCGTCCAGTTGGCGGAGGACATCAGCCTGGAGTATTTGGAGAAGCGCCATTGTGTGCAGGGCGGAAGCAGCCTGTCCAGCGGCAGAGAAGGCGCGGCTGACGAGTGCTGACGTAGTCCTGCAGGCTTTCGACGGGAGGGCAGACTTTGAGCGCCATCTCGCGGATGGGGGACAAAGGTGCGCTGCGACCGCCTGTTCCACCAGGGGACTCTGAACATACCCCTTTTCCGTGGCTCCGTCCATGTGAGAGAGAGTCGAGGAGACTGGGGAGCGGAGTCTCGCGGAGAAAGGAGCGTTCCAGGATTTGGAAAGCTCAGTGTGGAGCTCGGGCAGGAAGGGTGCTGGCCTAGAGGCAGGCGCTTGGCGGCGGCTAGGCAGAAAACACCCGTCGAGCCTGTTAGGCGCGGGCGCCTTCGGTGGTGACCATTCGAGGCCTAAGTGCTCGACAGCCTGAGTGAGGAGGCGGAGAAACTCGTTGTCCACACTGGCGCGGGCCCGGCCAGATTCCTGGGTCGAAGAGGAGGTGGAGCGGTGAAATCCGGACCACTCTTCGCTGTCCGAAGCCAGGATAGAGCAGCTGTCAATGATGGCGTCCTCATCCGCTTCATCCCCTGAGGCGACGGCAGTGCGGGCAGGAGCCGGCAGCTGCGCGTCGGGAAGCGGGGGCGGAGAGGGAGAGAGCGAGGCTTGCGGGAGAGGCTCTGGCGAAAACCTGGCTGGCCCATCAGACTCCGGTTGTCTCTGTGAGCGGCGTTTCTTCTTACGCGGCCCAGAGACAGGCGGAGTGGCAGTATCAGCGTCGAACAAGGCGAGTTGAGCCCGCAGGGTCGACATCGGCATTTCTTCGCAAAGCTTGCAGCCGCCCGAAGACATGGCGGTGGCTGCATGGTCACGTCCCAGGCAGAGAGCGCAGATCACGTGGCGGTCCCTGTCGCTGAGATGGGCTCGGCACGAGCCGCAGGAAATACGAGGCATTTTGCAACAAACGCCTCGGCTCTTTTAGTAGAAGTGTGTCGCGGCGGCGAACACACAGCAGAAGCGCTAGTAAAAGGATACTGTCGCCGGATAGCGAAGCAGGCACGGATGGCTGAAGGCGGCGAAGACGGCCGGCTCCTCAGACGCTTTCCTCGGCTTGCAGGCGCTTGTTTCGACGGCGGCGGCTTCTCTCAGAGTGCAGCGATGCGGAGAGCTTCGCTGAAGAGACGAAAAATCAGAGAATAAGCCTCCGAGCCTCCTTTTATACGCTAGCCACCCCCCATTCTGGCGGAACGTGACGCATGGGCGTGACGTCACGCCAGGCTCACTGGTAGGCTTATGCAGTTGCCGCGGGGCAGCCAATGAGCGCGCTAGATAGCCTGCTCTAGGTCTGCTAGCTTCTGCACTGCGTTGACAATGAATAAAAATTGAGGATAATTTTTTGGCTTCATATCTCGAGAAAAGATGACTTTACCTGTAGCGTAAGCTAACTTATGCAATACGAGAGAACCTCTCGTAAGAGAACAGTAATTTGTTTGATTATACGTTACTGAAAAAAATAACGGCGTTTATTTATAACGCCGTTATTCCCATCACTGGTCATGAGGAGCAGGTGCGTGCATGACAGCAACTACATTATCAGGGTCTGGATATAATCCCTCTTTAGAAATCGTGTGCCCCAAAAATTTCAAGGTTTGCAGCTCATATTTACATTTCTACATATTTAGTTTCAGACCAGCCTTGTTCAGACAGTGAAGTACAACTTTTATGTGAGTGTCATGGATGTCCTCTGCGTCGACGCAAACAATTAGGTCATCCAAGTAGGCTTGAACACCTGGCAATCTGTGCAGTGTAGCCGTCATCATCGTCTGGAAAGCAGGCACGGCCGAAGCCAGTCCATACGGGACATGTTAATAATGGAACAGCTCGTCCTGGGTAATAAATGCCATTAAATCTCGACTTTCAGGGTGCATATATCACCTGGTGATATATTGAGGCCAGGTCTATGGTTGAGAACACTGTCGCCCCACACAGTTCTGCCAACAGTTCCTCTATATGGGGCAAAGGTGTGGCTATCTACAACTCAGGGTTTCCGTTGTCCGGTAATTGCCGGACATTGGCTGGAAAAAAAATGAAATGTCCGACAAAATTAAATCTCTCCGGTCAAATTGTCAGATTAAAATTGCCTAATAATCCCGCCCCCCTAACACAATCTGAATTTGAGAATAAGCCTAAAATGTATAAAGCAAAAATACACCGACCTTTGGCTATGTTATAAAGGAACAGGCTCTACCGTTTGAAAGTTATTAAACATTATTACATGGCTTGGTTGAATTCCAATGTGGAATGCGGTCTGTTATTTCTTGATATCAGACCGCTGCTAAGCACTAGCGGAGCCAGGATTTTGATTGTAGGTGGGCCTCCAGAAAACTGGATCGGCCAGTTAAAATAAGCCAAAAATTAAATAAATAAATAAAAACGGGTTCCCCTTCATCTCCGTTTCAGCGCTTTTCTGGGCACTGAGGACAGTGACTCAGTAGCCTACCTGAATTTAATGCATAATTAGCATAGGTAAAAAAAAATAATAATAAAATAAAAAAAACACTTAAACAGGATTTTTTTGTTGCTTTTTTAATACAATTATAATTTCATTTAATTATTGTTTAATAAAATTATAGGCCTATTATTTTTAGTTTATTAACAGCAACAACAGCTGTAAAGATGAAGTTGACGATCGCCATCTCCGTAGTGAACGCGCCTACAGAGAGAAATGCACATCATGGATTACATAATCAGAGAGTAGCCTAGCCTATTTCTTTTCGTTTTAAATTGTTAAAAAGACATTTCAAGCTTTCTTAAGATATATTTCATGTCTGTGAGGCCTACGCTGAGTTTCATTAAATTAGGATGAGATGCGCTCAGTTCACGAGCAATGCAAGCGCCGTCATGATTAGGCCTATCGTCTGCTATATTTGCTTCTTATTTATTAAATCCAGGCAATTGGTCGATAAAAAAATTATTAAAATTAAGATACAATTTATACAAAACGAAATTCACTTAAAAAAAGTCTTTCTACAAAACAAAACTTAATTAAGTGGTCAAAATCATGTCTGACCCGCTCCATGTCTCTCGATATTGTGCATCCTATCTTACACGTGCGGTTCACTTTTCATAATCAAAATTAAAAAATAACATTATCATATTTTAACAAATATTAAACTAAATAAGCTTATTTAATGGCTACAACACGTATAGTAGACATAGACTCTCTATTTGTACAAATTGGTGCACATTAATTTTATTATGAATTTTGCACACATAAGTTGAAAGGCATTTGTTTGTGCATGCATAGCAAAACATATCTGCAACATTTATCAAGTTCACTGATAATTATGCGTGCATTTATGAATTATTATCTTAATGAATAATGAAACAAGGACGAAGCATATAAAATGCGTTGTTTGTTTAGAATGGAATGGATCGCAAATAGATCCGAATGAAGAAACGAACCATAGTAGATTTTTTTTTTTTCGTCTATTTGAAAGATAGGCTAATAAACATGTTGCATTCGGCCTGATTATGTCATTTTTTAAGTTACATAGCCTGCCTCCAGTTTTCCTCAACTTGACTAATTAAGAGGCGATACTTGACCGGCATATCATAAAAATGTCCGGAAAACGAAATCTCTGCCGGTCACTTTGACCGGCACCATTTTTTTCTAGCGGAAACTCTGCTACAACTATAGCCTTATAAGGCTCCATCAAATCAACACACATGCGAATTCCACCTCCCTCTTTGTGTCACTACAATTGGGGAGACCCATGGAGATGCATCCACCCGTTCAATTATGTCATGCTCCAACAGGTTTTTCAGTTCATCTGAAACTACTTGCCTAACTGACAATGGCAGTCTTCTCAATTTTTGCTGAACAGGAATGAAACCTTTTTTTACTTTCACTTTTTGTATATGAATCCACTTGCGCATCCTACACTATGCACTGGCAGTATTTCAGAATTCTCATTTGTAATCACAGTATCGCCTTCAATACGGCCATGAAGTGCTTTCAGAAGATTCATTCCCAACGAAGGTGAGTCTGACTTTACTATGTAGAACGTGCCCGCTGCTGTACTACCATCATGGAAGACGTCTGTAGAAAAACAGCCCAGCACTGGAATAATCTCTTTGGAATAAGAAACTAATTTTACAGTTGCTGGATTGAGAGTGCATGAAGCAAAATGTTTAGGGTAAATGCTCTCGGGCAGTGTGGATACTGATGAGCCCGTGTCCACAATTAACTCCACTGGTTGACAATGTCCATAATTCTTTTAATTTGCACTGAACAGAGAATTTTGTCTGTCATGTTTTGGGTTTGTTCATGTCATGTTTTCATGTCTGTCATGTGATTCCCTGTTTGTCATGTGATCCTACCATGTGTCTTGTCATTGGTTAATTGTCTGATCATTGTTCACAGGTGTCCCTTGTCTTGTCATTAGTCTGTGTATTATGCTCATGTTTGTCATGTGTCGTTGGTCAAGTATTGTTTCCTGTAAACCACTGTGAGTCCTTTTCATGTTCATGTGTTTGAGTTTTCATGCCACGCCATGTTTTTGTTTCATGTTTGGTTTTGTTTATAATAAACTGCACTTGAGTTCTCATTTACACTTGCCTCCAGTGGATCACTTTACACCATCTTAGGATAATTCATGTATAATACAGTGAGCTCTGGTATAACAATCTCACGCACCTGTTTCTGTGATGATCGGCAAACTTTGGCAAAGTGCCCAATTTTTCCACATGAATTGCACACTGCTTTGATGGCTGGACATGAAGGTTTTTTTAGCCAGATGGTTGTTGGATCCGCAATGGTAACATGAACGCCGCTGTCTCGCATTGGTAACTGACCGATCTGACGAAGGGGAAGGTATTGTCTTTCTGTCCCTTTGTTTTACATTCCAGTGACTCTGTATGGCCCGTACTTGTGAAGTACCTGAAAGAATCTCTGAGTTCTTTAATGCGGTCTCCATTTGCACTGCTATTGAGAGCTTTATTCAGTGTGAGGTCTGGTTCGAGCAAAAGTCTGTCCCGAATGCATGAATTAGCTGCTCGCGTAACATTTGTTCTTCCATTTCTCCGAAATCACATGCAACCGTAAGCTCCCGTAAAGTAGCCAGGAACTGATTAATAGTTTCATCAGTCCGCTGTGTCCTTTGACTAAATTTGTGTCTCTCGGCGACAACATTAACTGCAGGAACGAAATATCTTCTAAAATATCACTATTCATTCCCTTTTGAACCTTTAGACTTTCCCACCGTGCGTGCACCAATATTTACTGTGGTCTTTATAATTTGGTCAAACAATTATCAAACCAGCAGATTACCTCTATCCAACACTGATCATTTCATAAAAAGGTTTTAATGTAAATAAAGTTTCATGATACTCACTGAAATACTTTCTAACACAGTAAATATGTGACCAACAAGAAACACAAGAAATACCTTTTGGTAGATGTTGTTTTCTTACTGAAGCTTGGCAGTACACCATCTTTTGAACGGTCACTCCTCATAGACACTAAGCTGGACTCAGGTGAGCCGGATATTTCCCTAATACACAAAGAGCAAAGAGAATCGATTTATTGCAGGAGGTCCCACTGTAACTGATATCTACATCTGCTATACAGTTCTGTTAGCTTACTGTACATAGCTACTGCTTTTTTAAGTTATAAAATAAATCCACAACATTGATAATAAACTTCAGTCGTTTTCAATGTATGAATCAGAATCAGAATGAGCTTTTATTTGCCAAGTGTGCGCAAACACAAGGAATTTGTTGTGGTTTTACAGGAGCTCTTGGTACATACATACATATAAATAAACATACATATATGACACAAGAGGGAAGAATATTTAAGACCAAGTGAAGAAATAAATAATAATGTATACATCTGAAACAGAACAAAAAACGCATGTACAGATTTGTAAATGATTGTATATGTATTGTGAGGTTTGTACATCTTGTAATAAATTAAAGAAGCAAGCACAGACACAAGTGTGTATTTCTTTCTTCTCTTTTCTACTCTTTTCCTTCCTTCCACTGTCATCTAGTGACTACACAATAACTCTGCAGACACAACATTTCCCCTTTTCTTTGAAGCATTTTGGTTAGGGTACTGTCTTCGAACATTACAACATAATACCATACTCTATTCCATACACTAAGTATTATAGAATTAAAGAATTACTTTAAGAAACAATTTACGTCTTTATATAAAACAAGTTATATTAGCAAAACAAATGATGTATTAACTCCTAGCACTTTATTTAAGGAGTGCCTTAATAACTTTAAAACTAATCCAAGTAAACAACCAAAACAACAATTGACTGGACTATTTCAGCACCATTGCATCTATTTATTTCTCTAACACAAAGTCCTTCAACCAAGCTGGTTGTTTAAGAACTCTCACACTTCTAGGACCCGTTGGGTAGCTCTTCAGGTACGATAGGAGCAGGTGCAGGCCGTTTTGTCGTTCAGCTGACATGTCAAACATGAGGCAATCAGAGTTTCTACACTTCTGCCCATTTTTGGTCACCAGTAGAGCTCGCGAAACCTTTGTTTTGTCCGTACATTGCCTTGGTGTCCTTTGTGAGCTAAATTCACTAGTCTTGTACGCAGAGACAATGGAACTAATAGGCAGTGATCCCCTCGCATAATTAGCGGACCCTCCACAGAAAGCTCATGTCTGATGTGAAAGTAAGGATCTAGTTCTTGTTTCACTGACTTCTTGTTTTTAGGCCAGCCATTCTTGATCTGTGCACAAAGTTAGGCTAACTGGAGGCAGCTCTCCGATGAAGAAGAGACCTCAGAGACTGACAAAGCAAGTAAGTGAGAAACAGTGGTGACCATTTCTGGTTCATCTGTTGGTTCACTCGTTTCAGGTAGAGGAGTCGACAGAGACAGTCTGCTGTTGTGTTGTGTCTCCCAGGGTGGAATGCAACATCACAGGAACAGCATAACAGATGGGCTGACCACCTAGCAATTCGCATGCCAGCTCTACCTGTGCCTTTTAATGAAAGAAGCGTTGTAAGGGCTTGGTGGTCAGTGCGCAGAACTAAATGTCTACCCCAGAGATACGTCCTCCATTTTTCATTACTCCACACACAAGCCAGTGCTTCCTTTCTTTGAGCTGACGAAAGAGTTTGGGAGGCAAATGCCAGTATGCGCTCAGTACCATCAGCGTGTAGCTGAGAAAGGACTCCTCCCACACCGTAATCAGAAGCATCAGTACTCACGCAAGTTGGCAAATGGTGATCGAATAGAGCTAGAATGGGGCTCTTTGATGAGAGTGTCTTCAGGGTGGTAAAACTTTGATCAGTCCAGAGAAAGTTCACGTCAGTGGAGGTTCTCAAAACTTCACGCAGGGGTTCAACCACTGTTGCGTAGTCAGGTAGAAATGTACTATACCAAGACGTAAGGGCCAGGAATGAGCGCAGTGAGGCCGTGTCATGAGGAGCAGGCGCGTGCACGACAGCAACTACATTATCAGGGTCTGGATGTAATCCCTCTTTAGAAATCGTGTGAATTGTTTCACACTATAGTTTATTATTCAACTATAGTGAATAGTTTCATCAGCCCTGCGACAACATTAACTGCAGGAACGAAATATCTTAAAAAATATCACTGTTCATTCCCTTTTGAACCTTTTAACTTTCCCACCGTGCAATTTCTGCACCAATAGGCCTACTTACTTTGGTCTTTTGTCCTTTGTAACTAAATCACACAAAACAACAAATCACATGGAAACTAAAAGATTCACAGATGTCTTTATAATTTGGTCAAACAATTATAAAACCAGCAGATTACCTCTATCCAACACTGATCATTTCAGAAAAAGGTTTTAATGTAAATAAAGTCTCATGATACTCACTAAAATACTTTCTAACACAGTAAATATGTGACCAACAAGAAACACAAGAAATACCTTTGGGTAGATGTTGTTTTCTTACTGAAGCTTGGCAGTACACCATCTTTTGAACGGTCACTCCTCATAGACACTAGGCTGGACTCAGGTGAGCCGGATATTTCCCTAATACACAAAGAGCAAACAGAATCGATTTATTGCAGGAGGTCCCACTGTAACTGATATCTACATCTGCTATACAGTTCTGTTAGCTTACATAGCTACTGCTTTTTTAAGTTAAAGGGATGGTTTGGAGTAAAATCAACCTAGGGTCCTTTGCACCATGACCTCGAGCCAAACTCTGTACTCATAAAACGAGGCATTGGAAAGTTTATGAGTACATCAGGAGTTTATTTAAATAACACTTGCCAGGACTTGTACGTGCTTTTCCCAAACCACTGAAGTGACGTCGACGCCCGGGTTAGCAGTAGCATGAGCCGTCAGGCAAGTGTTATTTAAATAAACTCCTGATGCACTTAAAAACTTTCCAATGCCTTGTTTTATGTACAGAACCTATTTGTACTACTGTAGAAGTTTGGTACCATTCAGGGCATTATTATTGGGGTAATTTACTGTGTGTGTGTGTGTGGGGGGGGGGGTACTCTGAACCATCCCTTTAAGGAAGTGACATAGGATTTTGAGATTCTGTATATGGCCATTTTACCCACCGAGCTGCTGTTATTCAACTATGCCAAGGTAAACTTGGTTTTGCATTCTATCACCCCTTTAAGAACTACAGTAATGCAGGGATCTAGAATACACTGATACACACAGAACCTTGTGTTTTTGACACTGTAAATGCAATAAGACGATAACGAGAATTTAGTTTAGTGCATGCGCTGTGACAACTGGCTGTCTGTGCATTGCGTTTAGGCGCTCATCAAATTTAAACTGGCAAGGCACGCCACGTCTCTCATACACAGTTTGAAAGCGGCTGAAATCACAGTAACAAGTATCTTGCAGGTGTCGATGATGGATATTGCTTATATTGGATAGCATCCTCGATGTCGGATTAATTTAGCAAGGTGATCTATGGTGAAGGTGGACATCACGATAACAATTAAGGGGTGAGTGAAACTTGTTTACAGGTCCCGCCGTGGTCACATTTATGCCACATTCATTTTGCAAACAGGTTATTCAGTCCTTGATGGCATCAGAGGTGTTATATTCGCTAGTTAGATCACAATTTTTGCAATGCAATAAGACCCCCCTCTCGATCTGTTATGCTCTTGAGATGCTATTTTGCTGGAGCTGTCATGGAAGCCTATCATGCCAGAGACGTCACGGACCGTTGAAGCTCAAGATGGCTGAACCCTAGTAACAAAACAACAAACTAACATCACTGTTTTCCCCCCTTGTAACTACTTCAGCAGTTTTAAGTGTCCTACCACATATAACAAAGATAACACATCTGTTATTTTACCTTTACCTCCTATTTCGTTTCAGTTCCCCTTTAAAGACGAAGTTTGGTTTAGTGGTGATGGCAAACCTTGTTTCCCGAAACATTTATTCAACCAATATGCTAAATTGATGCACGGGTTGGAACATGCATCAGAATGGGTGGTGGTAACTTTTGTTTTGGAAAAAAAAGCAAAAAAAAAAGAAAAGCAAAAAAGATGTTTGCTTTGGATATTGTTTGGAAGACCCCATTTATGGGAATGGAAGGGGTTAAACAATGAGTGCTATCAACTGAGTTGTGTTCTTTTTTATCTAACATTTATGTTTAGGTAAAAGCAGCTCAAGGAAAGGCAGCTGATACATCTGCACAGCAGCATACATACACTGCTATGTATTTCAGCTTTAGTGGAGATAATGGTGAAAAGTACAGTTTTATACCAAATGCTTCAAATGTCTCTAATTATGAGGATCAATTTAAAGATGCATATCCAAAACCAAAGAAATTTGATGATGACACAACGAGCAGAAGTTACAGCAAAACTTATTAATTGAGTTAAGAGATGTTTTTTCCATTCTATACCATTATATAATATTTCTTGTTTTTACTGTGGTGACTGAGGGTCTGATTTAATGTCGGGAGTGTAATAACAGTGTTTATTCATTCAGCCCGGCTTCAGATAAAAATCTTTACTTGCTTGCTAATAATTAAGATTAAGAGAGTGATCACCACCTTTTGAACGGTCACAGAGTCTGATCTTTCACTAATGACAAAGAGCAGAAGGAAAAAACACTTTACTACAAAACTTCCTCTGCATCAATCAAGACATTTGATGTTCCAAATGGTAATTATATACAGTTTAACAAAAACTATATGAATCATTATTTCTATCTTAACCGCAGACATTAACTTTGGACACACCAGTTATCTTTTGCGGTATTTCACATTTGATTTGCCAAAAGTTCTTTTTTTTTCACTCCACAGAGATTCGATTGGATGGAAACAAGTTGTTTGTTCTAGAATTACTGTAAATTGTGTAAAACATTAGGAAGTCCTAAACTAAAGTTCTGCGCACAACAATAGTGAGAGAAACACTCCTTGTTAGGGTTTTGTTCCCCACAGGGAAAACCTGAAACTCCAGTAGTGTTTAAAATGATTGTGTGAAAACGGCTGCAGTCTTACCTCTGTTTCTCTGAGAGACTCATCTTAGAGAGAGAGTCCTTTCCTCGCTCCTCCGACATTACTGCAGTTAAACCAGTGCAAGCAGATCAGCACTGGTTTGAAAAACAGTCAGCTCAACATGACCTGGAGATGACAATATGTTAATGAGAGGTTACAAACAAATATACGGCCATGTAGAGATCGTTCATTAAGGGATAATTCACGACCAGTTGTAATTTTAAAGCACAGCATGGAGGCAAAGAACCACATGACATAAAGCAGAGTGCATTCAAATTGTTTCATGCAGCTAGCTGTGGATTTCCCAGTACTGACAATTTAAAGCTGTTATTGATTTTTGCCGTGCAATATTTGACCTGAAGGGTACAGTTTTATTTTTTTCCATCACCTTTACAGCTAGTTAGATCATTCTGCCTGCTTTGACGAATCAGACACAGAGATGAAGTATTGCATAAGATTACATTTATTTGAATGAATGAATCATAGCAGTTATTTAAATTCATTATCGAGGTTGGGGGGGCATATCTCTATTAACTGAGCATTAGAGAGTAATATAGCTAATGTAGCCATTCAGTAGCGAAGCATCTTTATTAATAAGTTGCAGGGAAGCGTTGCTAACATTGCTGGCTTAAAACTACTGGATACATTCTAAATCATAAACTTAATCTTAAACATTTTCTAAATGTCTAAAATCAAATCTAATCTAAATGTCTTAGAGACATATTGCAGATGAGCAACTACAACTGGCAGATGTAAATGTAGACATCTAAAACATGTCTCTGTGATGTAGGCCTACATGTGCTATTAGGGAAATTGAAGAACATTAAGAAATGGACATTATAATTAGGCTACTGTGTTTAAAACTTGAGGTGGCAAACTGAACTCATTTAAAGTTCATAACTTTCTGTATTGCAGTGTAATATTTTTTTTACACTCATTTATTTCCAAAATTGCTCATTACTTTATTAAATTATTTTTCTTTTTTTTTTATTTGATCATTGCCCCAAGTTCACAATCTATTGAGAAAAATGTATTATACACCGAATATATATATATATATATAATTAATATCTGTGTGAACCAAAATATTATATTCAGCAGATTATTAGTATTAGTATTATTAATTATGTTTGGCATAAACGAACATTCACTATGAGATTTATCTGTTTTATCCCTGTATAGGTCTATTTTATAAAATAGCCTACTTTCGATTTCGAATTATCACAACCGCCCGAAATGAAAAAAGAACCCCTTCTGAAACGTATTATTCGTTTAAAATAACCCTTTCGAATAAACTTCATGTTTTAACTTTCATCGCCTTCAAAATATTTATTCGTGTAAGTTAATTTCTAGCAGCTTCTGCGTCTGTTCGGGGTAGCAGGCCTATAATACTTCCGGGATAAAACAGGCCTACTTTAACTTCGAATCTTAAATTACGGTGATAAACAGTATAAAATCAATACTATATTTCCCAAAATAACAAATCAATAAAGCTAAAACTTACTTTAAGTCTGAAGAGAATTTAGACTTAGATTTCTTTTCTGTCCTTCACAGTGTTCGCTTGTCACATGTAGGCTACGAGTCCAAAGCAAAGTCCAGTATCTGGAGGAAGAGATTTGTCGACTGCTCATAAACTTTGTTAACGATTAACTGATCAATATGACATTCTCCTTTTGCGGAAACATGAGGCAACGCTCGCGCTGAGAAATGTGGTGATGGAGGTATGGCACCGCGGTCAAGCCAGCCGCGGTTTGAAAATACACGGTCAAGCCAGCCGCCAAAAAAAAAAAGCGTGTGCGCCTATTACTATGAATACGGTAATTTCAGTAACAGCAGAGAGAACGCGCTTTCAGAGCGCTTGAGTTGCCCAGATCTCTCTCTCTCTCTCTCTCTCTCTCTCTCTCTCTCTCTCTCTCTCTCTCTCTCTCTCTCTCTCTCTCTCTCTCTCTCTCTCTCTCTTTTTTTTCTTCTTCTTATCTATCTATCTATCTATCTATCTATCTATCTATCTATCTATCTATCTATCTATCTGTTTTCTTTATTTTTTCTCTCTCTTTCTCTCTCTCTCTCTCTCTTTTTCTATATTTTTCTTCTTTATCTATCTATCTATCTATCTTTTTTCTTTCTTCTCTCTCTCTCTCTCTCTCTATCTCTCTCTCTCTCTTTTTTCTTCTTATCTATCTATCTATCTATCTATCTATCTATCTATCTATCTATCTTTTTTATTTCTTTCTTTTTTTCTATCTATCTATCTATCTATCTATCTATCTTTTTTCTTTCCTCTCTCTCTCTCTCTCTCTCTCTCTTTTTTTTCTTTTTTTCTATCTTTTTCTTCTTGTTTATCTATCTATCTATCTATCTATCTATCTATCTATGTTTTCTTTATTTTTTCTCTCTCTTTCTCTCTTTCTCTCTCTCTCTCTCTCTCTTTATTTTTTCTATATTTATCTTCTTCTTTATCTATCTATCTATCTATCTTTTTCTTTCTTTTCTCTCTCTCTCTCTCTCTTTCTTTCTTTTTTCTTTTTTTTCTATATTTTTCTTCTTCTTCTCTATCTATCTATCTATCTATCTATCTTTTTTCTTTCTTTCTTTTTTCTGTGAGAGACTATATAATAAGAGATGCCATATTTCGAGAGTTTTTGTACTTTGTTATCCTTTTAATATACATGTTGTCATTGCAAGTTGTGTATTTCTTTGACTAATGTTTTTTATTTTTCTTTGTAGGTCACATCTAGAGAATTTTATGTAGAGGTTTACAACATAATTATTTGCAAAAAAAAGCAGTAAAATAAAGTATACATTCTTTCTAAATACATCTTTTGGTTTTTGTTTTCATATATATTTTTTACTACATTAAAAGTTTCTGGAATTCAATGTCCCACCTAGTATGCACACCTCATTTGAAACCATTGTACCGCAGCATTTTGGAGATACGTCAATTTATTTGACTTTGGAGGCCTATAAAGTCCACATTTCTAATAAGTAGAAAAAACGAATGGCCATTTCTTATAGGGGACGTCCCATACAGTATACACACCTCATATCAAAACATTTTACTGTAGCATTTTGGAGTTATGTCACATTTTGCTACTTTAGAGGCATATAAAGACCTCATTTCTAATAAGTAGAAAAAACGAATGGCCATTTCTTATAGGGGACGTCCCATACAGTATACACACCTCATATCAAAGCATTTTACTGTAGCATTTTGGAGTTATGTCACATTTTGCTACTTTAGAGGCCTATAAAGACCTCATTTCTAATAAGTAGAAAAAACGAATGGCCATTTCTTATTGGGGACGTCCCATACAGTATGCACACCTCATATCAAAACATTTTACTGTAGCATTTTGGAGATATGTCACATTTTACTATTTTAGAGGTCTATAAAGACCTCATTAGTAAAAAGTAGAAACAACTAATGGCCATTTCTTATAGGGGACGTCCCATACAGTATGCATACCTCATATCAAACAATTTTACTGTAGCATTTTGGAGTTATGTCACATTTTGCTACTTTAGAGGCCTATAAACACCTCATTTCTAATAAGTAGAAAAAACGAATGGCCATTTCTTATTGGCGACGTCCCATACAGTATGCACACATCATATCAAAACATTTTACTGTAGCATTTTGGAGATATGTCACATTTTACTATTTTAGAGGTCTATAAAGACCTCATTAGTAAAAAGTAGAAACAACTAATGGCCATTTCTTATAGGGGACATCCCATACAGTATGCATACCTCATATCAAACAATTTTACTGTAGCATTTTGGAGATATGTCACATTTTACTATTTTAGAGGCCTATAAACACCTCATTTCTAATAAGTAGAAAAAACGAATGGCCATTTCTTATAGGGGACGTCCCATACAGTATGCACACCTCATATCAAAACATTTTACTGTAGCATTTTGGAGATATGTCACATTTTACTATTTTAGAGGTCTATAAAGACCTCATTAGTAAAAAGTAGAAACAACTAATGGCCATTTCTTATAGGGGACATCCCATACAGTATGCATACCTCATATCAAACAATTTTACTGTAGCATTTTGGAGATATGTCACATTTTACTATTTTAGAGGTCTATAAAGACCTCATTAGTAAAAAGTAGAAACAACTAATGGCCATTTCTTATAGGGGACGTCCCATACAGTATGCATACCTCATATCAAACAATTTTACTGTAGCATTTTGGAGTTATGTCACTACTTTAGAGGCCTATAAAGTTCTCATTTCTAAAAAGTAGAAAAAAAACTGATGGCCATTTCTTATAGGGGACGTCCCATACAGTATACACGCCTCATATCAAAACATTTTACTGTAGCATTTTGGAGTCATTTCACATTTTGCTACTTTAGAGGCCTGTAAAGACCTAATTTCTAATAAGTAGAAAAAACGAATGGCCATTTCTTATAGGGGACGTCCCATACAGTATGCACACCTCATATCAAAACATTTTACTGTAGCATTTTGGAGATATGTCACATTTTACTATCAGAGGCATATAAAGACTTCATTTCTAATAAGTAGAAAAAACGAATGGCCATTTCTTATACGGGACGTCCCATACAGTATGCACACCTCATATCAAACCATTTTACTGTAGCATTTTGGAGATATGTCACATTTTACTATCAGAGGCATATAAAGACTTCATTTCTAATAAGTAGAAAAAACGAATGGCCATTTCTTATAGGGGACGTCCCATACAGTATGCACACCTCATATCAAAACATTTTACTGCAGCATTTTGGAGTTATGTCACATTTTGCTACTTTAGAGGCATATAAAGACCTCATTTCTAATAAGTAGAAAAAACGAATGGCCATTTCTTATAGGGGACGTCCCATACAGTATGTACACCTCATATCAAAACATTTTACTGCAGCATTTTGGAGTTATGTCACATTTTGCTACTTTAGAGGCATATAAAGACCTCATTTCTAATAAGTAGAAAAAACGAATGGCCATTTCTTATAGGGGACACCCCATACAATATGCACACCTCATATCAAAGCATTTTACTGCAGCGTTTTGGAGTTATGTCACATTTTACAACTTTAGAGGCCTATAAAGATCTCATTTCTAATAAGTAGAAAAAACGAATGGCCATTTCCTATAGGGCACACCCCATAGAGTATGTACGCCTCATATCGAAACATTTTACTGCAGCATTTTGGAGTTATGTCACATTTTACTACTTTAGAGGCCTATAAACACCTCATTTCTAATAAGTAGAAAAAACTAATGGCCATTTCTCAAAGGGGACGTCCCATACAGTATGCACACCTCATATCAAAACATTTTACTGCAGCATTTTGGAGATATGTCACATTTTGCTAATTCAGAGGCCTATAAACACCTCATTTCTAATAAGTAGAAAAAACTAATGGTCAGCTATTATAGGGGACGTCCCATATAGTATGCACACCTCATATCAAAGCATTTTACTGTAGCGTTTTGGAGTTTTGTCACACTTTACTACTTTAGAGGCCTATAAAGACCTCATTTCTAATAAGTAGAAAAAACTAATGGTCAGTTCTTATAGGGGACGTCCCATACAGTATGCACGCCTCATATCAAAACATTTTACTGTAGCATTTTGGAGATATGTCACACTTTACTACTTTATAGGCCTATAAAGACCTCATTTCTAATAAGTAGAAAAAACTAATGGCCATTTCTCAAAGGGGACGTCCCATACAGTATGCACACCTCATATCAAAACATTTTACTGCAGCATTTTGGAGATATGTCACATTTTGCTAATTCAGAGGCCTATAAACACCTCATTTCTAATAAGTAGAAAAAACTAATGGTCAGCTATTATAGGGGACGTCCCATATAGTATGCACACCTCATATCAAAGCATTTTACTGTAGCGTTTTGGAGTTTTGTCACACTTTACTACTTTAGAGGCCTATAAAGACCTCATTTCTAATAAGTAGAAAAAAGTAATGGTCAGTTCTTATAGGGGACGTCCCATACAGTATGCACACCTCATATCAAAGCATTTTACTGTAGCGTTTTGGAGATATGTCACACTTTACTACTTTAGAGGCCTATAAAGACCTCATTTCTAATAAGTAGAAAAAACTAATGGTCAGTTCTTATAGGGGACGTCCCATACAGTATGTACACCTCATATCAAACCATTTTACTGTAGCATTTTGGAGATATGTCACATTTTACTATTTTAGAGGCATATAAAGACCTAATTTCTAATAAGTAGAAAAAACTAATGGCCATTTCTTATAGGGGACGTCCCATACAGTATTGTACACCTCATATCAAAACATTTTACTGTATCATTTTGGAGATATGTCACATTTTACTACTTTAGAGGCCTATAAAGTTCTCATTTCTAAAAAGTAGAAAAAACTGATGGTCAGTTCTTATAGGGGACGTCCCATACAGTATGCACACCTCATATCAAAACATTTTACTGCAGCATTTTGGAGTTTTGTCATATTTTACTACTTTAGAGGCCTATAAAACCCTCTTTTCTAATAAGTAGAAAAAACTAATGGTCAGTTTTTACAGGGGACGTCCCATACAGTATGCACACCTCATATCAAAACATTTTACTGCAGCATTTTGGAGTAACTTCACATTTTACTACTTCAGAGGCCTATAAAGACCTCATTTCTAATAAGTAGAAAAAACTAATGGTCAGTTCTTATAGGGGACGTCCCATACAGTATGCACACATCATATCAAAACATTTTACTGCAGCATTTTGGAGTAACTTCACATTTTACTACTTTAGAGGCCTATAAAGACCTCATTTCTAATAAGAAGAAAAAAGTAATGGTCAGTTTTTACGGGGGACGTCCCATACAGTATGCACACCTCATATCAAAACATTTTACTGCAGCATTTTGGAGTAACTTCACATTTTACTACTTCAGAGGCCTATAAAGACCTCATTTCTAATAAGTAGAAAAAAGTAATGGTCAGTTTTTACGGGTGACGCCCCATACAGTATGCACACCTCATATCAAAACATTTTACTGCAGCATTTTGGAGTTTTGTCACATTTTACTACTTCAGAGGCCTATAAAGACCTCATTTCTAATAAGTAGAGAAAACTAATGGTCAGTTCTTATAGGGGACATCCCATACAGTATGTACACCTCATATCAAAACATTTTACTGCAGCATTTTGGAGTAACTTCACATTTTACTACTTCAGAGGCCTATAAAGACCTCATTTCTAATAAGTAGAGAAAACTAATGGTCAGTTCTTATAGGGGACATCCCATACAGTATGCACACCTCATATCAAAACATTTTACTGCAGCATTTTGGAGTAACTTCACATTTTACTACTTCAGAGGCCTATAAAGACCTCATTTCTAATAAGTAGAAAAAAAGTAATGGTCAGTTTTTACGGGGGACGCCCCATACAGTATGCACACCTCATATCAAAACATTTTACTGCAGCATTTTGGAGTTTTGTCACATTTTACTACTTCAGAGGCCTATAAAGACCTCATTTCTAATAAGTAGAGAAAACTAATGGTCAGTTCTTATAGGGGACATCCCATACAGTATGCACACCTCATATCAAAACATTTTACTGCAGCATTTTGGAGTAACTTCACATTTTACTACTTTAGAGGCCTATAAACACCTCATTTCTAATAAGAAGAAAAAAGTAATGGTCAGTTTTTACGGGGGACGTCCCATACAGTATGCACACCTCATATCAAAACATTTTACTGCAGCATTTTGGAGTAACTTCACATTTTACTACTTCAGAGGCCTATAAAGACCTCATTTCTAATAAGTAGAAAAAAGTAATGGTCAGTTTTTACGGGGGACGTCCCATACAGTATGCACACCTCATATCAAAACATTTTACTGCAGCGTTTTGGAGTTTTGTCACATTTTACTACTTCAGAGGCCTATAAAGACCTCATTTCTAATAAGTAGAGAAAACTAATGGTCAGTTCTTATAGGGGACGTCCCATACAGTATGCACACATCATATCAAAACATTTTACTGCAGCATTTTGGAGTTTTGTCACATTTTACTACTTCAGAGGCCTATAAAGACCTCATTTCTAATAAGTAGAGAAAACTAATGGTCAGTTCTTATAGGGGACGTCCCATACAGTATGCACACATCATATCAAAACATTTTACTGCAGCATTTTGGAGTTTTGTCACATTTTACTACTTCAGAGGCCTATAAAGACCTCATTTCTAATAAGTAGAGAAAACTAATGGTCAGTTCTTATAGGGGACATCCCATACAGTATGCACACCTCATATCAAAACATTTTACTGCAGCATTTTGGAGTTTTGTCACATTTTACTACTTCAGAGGCCTATAAAGACCTCATTTCTGATAAGTAGAGAAAACTAATGGTCAGTTCTTATAGGGGACGTCCCATACAGTATGCACACATCATATCAAAACATTTTACTGCAGCATTTTGGAGTTTTGTCACATTTTACTACTTCAGAGGCCTATAAAGACCTCATTTCTAATAAGTAGAGAAAACTAATGGTCAGTTCTTATAGGGGACGTCCCATACAGTATGCACACATCATATCAAAACATTTTACTGCAGCGTTTTGGAGTTTTGTCACATTTTACTACTTCAGAGGCCTATAAAGACCTCATTTCTAATAAGTAGAAAAAAGTAATGGTCAGTTTTTACGGGGGACGTCCCATACAGTATGCACACATCATATCAAAACATTTTACTGCAGCGTTTTGGAGTTTTGTCACATTTTACTACTTCAGAGGCCTATAAAGACCTCATTTCTAATAAGTAGAGAAAAGTAATGGTCAGTTCTTAAAGGGGACGTCCCATACAGTATACACACCTCATATCAAAACATTTTACTGCAGCATTTTGGAGATATGTCACATTATTTGACTATAGATGCCTATAAAGACCTCATTTCAAATAAGTAGAAAAAACTAATGGTCAGTTCTTATAGGGGACGTCCCATACAGTATGCACACCTCATATCAAAACATTTTACTGCAGCATTTTGGAGATATGTCACATTATTTGACTATAGATGCCTATAAAGACCTAATGGTCAGTTCTTATAGGGGACGTCCCATACAGTATACACACCTCATATCAAAGCATTTTACTGCAGCATTTTGGAGATATGTCACATTATTTGACTATAGATGCCTATAAAGACCTCATTTCAAATAAGTAGAAAAAACGAATGGTCAGTTCTTAAAGGGGACGTCCCATACAGTATACACACCTCATATCAAAGCATTTTACTGCAGCATTTTGGAGATATGTCACATTATTTGACTATAGATGCCTATAAAGACCTCATTTCAAATAAGTAGAAAAAACTAATGGTCAGTTCTTATAGGGGACGTCCCATACAGTATGCACACCTCATATCAAAGCATTTTACTGCAGCGTTTTGGAGATATGTCACATTATTTGACTATAGATGCCTATAAAGACCTCATTTCAAATAAGTAGAAAAAACTAATGATCAGTTCTTATAGGGGACGTCCCATACAGTATGCACACCTCATATCAAAGCATTTTACTGCAGCATTTTGGAGATATGTCACATTATTTGACTATAGATGCCTATAAAGACCTCATTTCAAATAAGTAGAAAAAACTAATAGTCAGTTCTTATAGGGGACGTCCCATACAGTATACACACCTCATATCAAAACATTTTACTGCAGCATTTTGGAGATATGTCACATTATTTGACTATAGATGCCTATAAAGACCTCATTTCAAATAAGTAGAAAAAACTAATGGTCAGTTCTTAAAGGGGACGTCCCATACAGTATACACACCTCATATCAAAGCATTTTACTGCAGAGTTTTGGAGTTATATCACATTTTACTACTTCAAAGGCCTATAAAGACCTCATTTCTAATAAGTAGAAAAAAGTAATGGTCAGTTCTTAAAGGGGACGTCCCATACAGTATACACACCTCATATCAAAACATTTTACTGCAGCATTTTGGAGATATTTCACAATATTTGACTATAGATGCCTATAAAGACCTCATTTCAAATAAGTAGAAAAAACTAATGGTCAGTCCTTATAGGGGACGTCCCATACAGTATACACACCTCATATCAAAGCATTTTACTGCAGCATTTTGGAGTTATATCACATTTTACTACTTCAGAGGCCTATAAAGACCTCATTTCAAATAAGTAGAAAAAACTAATGGTCAGTTCTTAAAGGGGACGTCCCATAAAGTATGCACACCTCATATCAAAGCATTTTACTGCAGCATTTTGGAGATATGTCACATTATTTGACTATAGATGCCTATAAAGACCTCATTTCAAATAAGTAGAAAAAACGAATGGTCAGTTCTTATAGGGGACGTCCCATACAGTATGCACACCTCATATCAAAACATTTTACTGCAGAGTTTTGGAGATATGTCACATTATTTGACTATAGATGCCTATAAAGACCTCATTTCAAATAAGTAGAAAAAACTAATGGTCAGTTCTTATAGGGGACGTCCCATACAGTATGCACACCTCATATCAAAACATTTTACTGCAGCATTTTGGAGATATGTCACATTATTTGACTATAGATGCCTATAAAGACCTAATGGTCAGTTCTTATAGGGGACGTCCCATACAGTATACACACCTCATATCAAAGCATTTTACTGCAGCATTTTGGAGATATGTCACATTATTTGACTATAGATGCCTATAAAGACCTCATTTCAAATAAGTAGAAAAAACGAATGGTCAGTTCTTAAAGGGGACGTCCCATACAGTATACACACCTCATATCAAAGCATTTTACTGCAGCATTTTGGAGATATGTCACATTATTTGACTATAGATGCCTATAAAGACCTCATTTCAAATAAGTAGAAAAAACTAATGGTCAGTTCTTATAGGGGACGTCCCATACAGTATGCACACCTCATATCAAAGCATTTTACTGCAGCGTTTTGGAGATATGTCACATTATTTGACTATAGATGCCTATAAAGACCTCATTTCAAATAAGTAGAAAAAACTAATGATCAGTTCTTATAGGGGACGTCCCATACAGTATGCACACCTCATATCAAAGCATTTTACTGCAGCATTTTGGAGATATGTCACATTATTTGACTATAGATGCCTATAAAGACCTCATTTCAAATAAGTAGAAAAAACTAATAGTCAGTTCTTATAGGGGACGTCCCATACAGTATACACACCTCATATCAAAACATTTTACTGCAGCATTTTGGAGATATGTCACATTATTTGACTATAGATGCCTATAAAGACCTCATTTCAAATAAGTAGAAAAAACTAATGGTCAGTTCTTAAAGGGGACGTCCCATACAGTATACACACCTCATATCAAAGCATTTTACTGCAGAGTTTTGGAGTTATATCACATTTTACTACTTCAGAGGCCTATAAAGACCTCATTTCTAATAAGTAGAAAAAAGTAATGGTCAGTTCTTAAAGGGGACGTCCCATACAGTATACACACCTCATATCAAAACATTTTACTGCAGCATTTTGGAGATATTTCACAATATTTGACTATAGATGCCTATAAAGACCTCATTTCAAATAAGTAGAAAAAACTAATGGTCAGTTCTTATAGGGGACGTCCCATACAGTATACACACCTCATATCAAAGCATTTTACTGCAGCATTTTGGAGTTATATCACATTTTACTACTTCAGAGGCCTATAAAGACCTCATTTCAAATAAGTAGAAAAAACTAATGGTCAGTTCTTAAAGGGGACGTCCCATACAGTATGCACACCTCATATCAAAGCATTTTACTGCAGCATTTTGGAGATATGTCACATTATTTGACTATAGATGCCTATAAAGACCTCATTTCAAATAAGTAGAAAAAACGAATGGTCAGTTCTTATAGGGGACGTCCCATACAGTATGCACACCTCATATCAAAACATTTTACTGCAGAGTTTTGGAGATATGTCACATTATTTGACTATAGATGCCTATAAAGACCTAATTTCAAATAAGTAGAAAAAACTAATGGTCAGTTCTTATAGGGGACGTCCCATACAGTATGCACACCTCATATCAAAACATTTTACTGCAGCATTTTGGAGATATGTCACATTATTTGACTATAGATGCCTATAAAGACCTAATGGTCAGTTCTTATAGGGGACGTCCCATACAGTATACACACCTCATATCAAAGCATTTTACTGCAGCATTTTGGAGATATGTCACATTATTTGACTATAGATGCCTATAAAGACCTCATTTCAAATAAGTAGAAAAAACGAATGGTCAGTTCTTAAAGGGGACGTCCCATACAGTATACACACCTCATATCAAAGCATTTTACTGCAGCATTTTGGAGATATGTCACATTATTTGACTATAGATGCCTATAAAGACCTCATTTCAAATAAGTAGAAAAAACGAATGGTCAGTTCTTATAGGGGACGTCCCATACAGTATGCACACCTCATATCAAAGCATTTTACTGCAGCGTTTTGGAGATATGTCACATTATTTGACTATAGATGCCTATAAAGACCTCATTTCAAATAAGTAGAAAAAACTAATGATCAGTTCTTATAGGGGACGTCCCATACAGTATGCACACCTCATATCAAAGCATTTTACTGCAGCATTTTGGAGATATGTCACATTATTTGACTATAGATGCCTATAAAGACCTCATTTCAAATAAGTAGAAAAAACTAATAGTCAGTTCTTATAGGGGACGTCCCATACAGTATACACACCTCATATCAAAACATTTTACTGCAGCATTTTGGAGATATGTCACATTATTTGACTATAGATGCCTATAAAGACCTCATTTCAAATAAGTAGAAAAAACTAATGGTCAGTTCTTAAAGGGGACGTCCCATACAGTATACACACCTCATATCAAAGCATTTTACTGCAGAGTTTTGGAGTTATATCACATTTTACTACTTCAGAGGCCTATAAAGACCTCATTTCTAATAAGTAGAAAAAAGTAATGGTCAGTTCTTAAAGGGGACGTCCCATACAGTATACACACCTCATATCAAAACATTTTACTGCAGCATTTTGGAGATATTTCACAATATTTGACTATAGATGCCTATAAAGACCTCATTTCAAATAAGTAGAAAAAACTAATGGTCAGTTCTTATAGGGGACGTCCCATACAGTATACACACCTCATATCAAAGCATTTTACTGCAGCATTTTGGAGTTATATCACATTTTACTACTTCAGATGCCTATAAAGACCTCATTTCAAATAAGTAGAAAAAACTAATGGTCAGTTCTTAAAGGGGACGTCCCATACAGTATGCACACCTCATATCAAAGCATTTTACTGCAGCATTTTGGAGATATGTCACATTATTTGACTATAGATGCCTATAAAGACCTCATTTCAAATAAGTAGAAAAAACGAATGGTCAGTTCTTATAGGGGACGTCCCATACAGTATGCACACCTCATATCAAAACATTTTACTGCAGAGTTTTGGAGATATGTCACATTATTTGACTATAGATGCCTATAAAGACCTCATTTCAAATAAGTAGAAAAAACGAATGGTCATTTCTTATAGGGGACGTCCCATACAGTATGCACACCTCATATCAAAACATTTTACTGCAGAGTTTTGGAGATATGTCACATTATTTGACTATAGATGCCTATAAAGACCTCATTTCAAATAAGTAGAAAAAACTAATAGTCAGTTCTTATAGGGGACGTCCCATACAGTATACACACCTCATATCAAAACATTTTACTGCAGCATTTTGGAGATATGTCACATTATTTGACTATAGATGCCTATAAAGACCTCATTTCAAATAAGTAGAAAAAACTAATGGTCAGTTCTTAAAGGGGACGTCCCATACAGTATACACACCTCATATCAAAGCATTTTACTGCAGAGTTTTGGAGTTATATCACATTTTACTACTTCAGAGGCCTATAAAGACCTCATTTCTAATAAGTAGAAAAAAGTAATGGTCAGTTCTTAAAGGGGACGTCCCATACAGTATACACACCTCATATCAAAACATTTTACTGCAGCATTTTGGAGATATTTCACAATATTTGACTATAGATGCCTATAAAGACCTCATTTCAAATAAGTAGAAAAAACTAATGGTCAGTTCTTAAAGTGGACGTCCCATACAGTATACACACCTCATATCAAAACATTTTACTGCAGCGTTTTGGAGTTATATCACATTTTACTACTTCAGAGGCCTATAAAGACCTCATTTCTAATAAGTAGAAAAAAGTAATGGTCATTTCTTATAGGGGACGTCCCATACAGTATGCACACCTCATATCAAAACATTTTACTGCAGCATTTTGGAGTTATATCACATTTTACTACTTCAGAGGCCTATAAAGACCTCATTTCTAATAAGTAGAAAAAAGTAATGGTCATTTCTTATAGGGGACGTCCCATACAGTATGCACACCTCATATCAAAGCATTTTACTGCAGCATTTTGGAGTTATATCACATTTTACTACTTCAGAGGCCTATAAAGACCTCATTTCAAATAAGTAGAAAAAACTAATGGTCAGTTCTTATAGGGGACGTCCCATACAGTATACACACCTCATATCAAAGCATTTTACTGCAGCATTTTGGAGTTATATCACATTTTACTACTTCAGAGGCCTATGAAGACCTCATTTCAAATAAGTAGAAAAAACTAATGGTCAGTTCTTAAAGGGGACGTCCCATACAGTATGCACGCCTCATATCAAAGCATTTTACTGCAGCATTTTGGAGATATGTCACATTATTTGACTATAGATTGTCAGGGTTCTGCCCTGTCAGCTTTGTCTGTGTTGTCTTTGTTTCATGTCTCTATGTTTGTGTTGTGCTTTAACACATGGCTGTGTCTTTGTTTGTGTTTGCCATGTGCTCCTCTGTCCTTTCCTCCTTGTTTCCCGTTACCACGCCCCCTTGTTTAGTTGAGTCCTTGTTTGAGTGTTAGCACCTGTCGTCTCGTTAAGTCCTTGTTTGTCTGAGTGTGCTCACCTGTTCCTCATGTTCTTAGCTCCCTTTATATGTTTGCTCTTTCCCTCTTGTATTTGCCAGTTCGTTAATTGTTGTACCACAGAGTACTATGTTGTCTCAGTATCGTTTTGCTCAAGTCTGGTTTCTCTCAAGTCTTTAGTGTTTTGTTGTAGAAGTTTGTCAGTGCTCTGGTTACTGCCATTGGCTTTGTCCGTCTTGTTCTCTGTTCCAGTCCTGTCTTAATCCTGTCCAGCGAGCAGCCTTGTTCTGAGCCTGAGATACCTGAGTGTCAAGCTGTAAGAAGTCAAGCTGTAAGAAGTTCCTGTCTGGCTTTGGCTGGTTACCTCTGGTCTCACTCTGATCTGCCATTTCTTCACTCCGGCCTACGGATACCTCATTACATCTGCTGCTCTGCTGTTGGCATTGTCTCATCTCTACCTATTGTTTGGATTGCTACCTTCTCCTACCTCGTCGTGTTATCTGTTTATCAATAAAGCTGTTAATTGTCATCCTGCATTTGAGTTCTCCTTCACAGATCCATAACAGAATGAACTGGCCACTACAGGACTCAGCAGGATGAGCATCAAGGTCCTGCCACCCGCCAACATGCAAGAGAGATTGGCCCGTCATTGTAGTCTCACCGCTCTTCGCCAGGATGGCTTAGGAGTTGGGGGCTTTGCCCAGATGTTTTGGACCTGGTCTAGGGGGCTAGATTATAATGATGCAGCTCTCAAGGATATCTTTAACTCCTGCCTGGATGACCCCTTGCCTGCATGGGAGATGGATTCTCTCCGTGTTCTGGATTTCTGGGGTTTCGTTAGTTACCTTGGTAATCGCAGTAAGTGGGGAATGCCGCCAAGCCCACCTGCATCTGCCTTCAACTTTCCCCGCCTGTCTCGTCACATTTATGATCCTCCTTTGGCTTCTACGAGAAGACTGAGATCCAGACGGAATAGGGCAGTCCAGTTCACCACATCAACCTCAGAGCCAGTCAAACCAACCCTCACCACTTCTCAGAAATCCAGGTCAGTCCCTATCACTTCAAGATCTGACTCACTATCTGTTATTCAAGACACAGCTAAGTCAACTGCTGCCATCTCTCAGTCAACTATGCCAATCACTTCAAGATCTGAATTACTATCTGTTATTCAAGACACAGCTAAGTCAACTGCTGCCATCTCTGTCAACTATGCCAATCACTTCAAGATCTGAATTACTATCTGTTATTCAAGACACAGCTAAGTCAACTGCTGCCATCTCTCAGTCAACTATGCCAATCACTTCAAGATCTGACTCACTATCTGTTATTCAAGACACCGCTAAGTCAACTGCTGCCATCTCTCAGTCAACTATGCCAATCACTTCAAGATCTGAATTACTATCTGCTATTCAAGACACAGCCAAATCAACTGCTGTCGTCTCTCAGACAGATATGCCAGTTCCAGTCATTTCAAGATTTGAGGTACCATCTGTTACTCAAGACACAGTCAAATCTACTGCTATCACCTCTCAGACAATAACGCCAGTCAATTCAAGATCTGAGTCTCCATCTGTTCTCCATGACACAGCCAAGTCAACCGATGTCTTCCCTCAGTCAATTATGCCTGTTCCAGTCATCTCTGAGTCTGTCGACTTAACCTCTGTTTTCCCTGTTACTAACGAGAACTATCCTGTGTCTTCAGAGCCTGTTCAATCTGTTTCAGTCAGTGCTGATTCTACGAGGGTTACTGCTTCTCCGCCTGGGTTGGCCGAGTTGGCTACAGATACTACAGAAGGAGCCCAGCAAGCAGTATCAGCTCGTCGCAAGAGAAAGAGGAGAGGGGTACGTGCTGAACAGTCTACATTTCTCCATTCCCAAGCCCCAGATCCAATGGTTTCTGAGGTGTCAAGCCAAGTGAGTTCTATTCCCATGCCGTTGATAAGCGATGTCATTCCCACAGAGACAACCTCTACCAGTCCTGTTATGTTTACTGATCCCAGTCCTAAGATGCCTATTGTCATTGCTGCAGAGGCTTTATCTGAACTTCTAACTAGTCTTGTCAAGATCCTAGAGATGCCTGTTAATCCTGTCTTGTCCACTAGTTCCAAGCCTGCTATTGAGAGGGCGTTAACTGAGCCCACTGCTGTTAATGAGCGGGCGTTTCCCGAGCCCGCTGCTGCTACAGAGAGGGCGTTTCCCGAGCCCGCTGCCGCTACAGAGAGGGCGTTTCCCGAGCCCGCTGCTGCTACAGAGAGGGCGTTTCCCGAGCCCGCTGCTGCTACAGAGAGGGCGTTTCCCGAGCCCGCTGCTGCTACAGAGAGGGCGTTTCCTGAGCCCCCTGCCGCTACAGAGAGGGCGTTTCCCGTGCCCGCTGCAGCTACAGAGAGGGCGTTTCCCGTGCCCGCTGCCGCTACAGAGAGGGCGTTTCCCGAGCCCGCTGCCGCTACAGAAAGGGCGTTTCCTGAGCCCTCTGCCGCTACAGAGAGGGCGTTTCCCGAGCCCGCTGCTGCTACAGAGAGGGCGTTTCCTGAGCCCGCTGATGCATCTGAAAGCGCTGTCCCAGAGTCCGCTGACGCTACTGAAAGCGCTGTCCCAGAGTCCGCAGATGCGACTGAAAGCGCTGTCCCAGAGTCCGCTGATGCGACAGAAAGCGCTGTCCCAGCGCCCCCTGATGCGACAGAAAGCGCTGTCCCTGAGCCCGCTGATGCATCTGAAAGCGCTGTCCCAGAGCCCACAGATGCGACTGAAAGCGTTGTCCCAGAGTCCGCAGATGCTACTGAAAGCACTTTCCCAGAGTCCGCTGACGCTACTGAAAGCGCTGTCCCAGAGCCCGCTGATGCAACTGAAAGCGCTGTCCCAGAGTCCGCTGATGCTACTGAAAGTGCAGTCCCAGCGCCCGCTGATGCTACTGAAAGGGCTGTCCCAAAGCCCGCTGAAGCTACAGAAAGCACTGTTTTCAAGCCTTCTGCTCCAGTCTGCACAGCCCAGGAGGGTGTCCCCGTGCACGTCTGCACAGCCCAGGAGGGCGTCCCCGAGTCAGTCCCTGTGCATGTCTGCACAGCCCAGGAGGGTGTCCCCGTGCACATCTGCACAGCCCAGGAGGGCGTCCCCGAGTCAGTCCCCGTGCACGTCTGCACAGCCCAGGAGGGTGTCCCCGTGCACGTCTGCACAGACCAGGAGGGCGTCCCCGAGTCAGTCCCCTTACCTGTTTCCAAGACTTTCCCCGATCCTACCAGCCCTGTCTTCGCCCCCAGACCTGTCAAGCCCCCTTGGAGGCCCAGACCAGCTAGGCCAGTTCCTGGTTCCCAGAGTGCCTCTAATCAAGTTCCCATTCCCCCCATCCCACCCTCTGTGTTTCCTGGTTATGGTTCCCCTAAGCTGGCACCTTTGTCAGCCTTGAACTTTTTTCCCGGTTCTGTTCCCAACCGCCCCGTCCCTCCCTCTGTGTTCCCTGGTCAGTTTGGGACTTCAATGTTTTCACCCCACCCACCTCCCCAGTTGTTGCCCCCGTGGACTTCTATGCCTGTTTTGGACGCCTGGAGGCGTCCATTAGAGAGGGGGTACTGTCAGGGTTCTGCCCTGTCAGCTTTGTCTGTGTTGTCTTTGTTTCATGTCTCTATGTTTGTGTTGTGCTTTAACACATGGCTGTGTCATTGTTTGTGTTTGCCATGTGCTCCTCTGTCCTTTCCTCCTTGTTTCCCGTTACCACGCCCCCTTGTTTAGTTGAGTCCTTGTTTGAGTGTTAGCACCTGTCGTCTCGTTAAGTCCTTGTTTGTCTGAGTGTGCTCACCTGTTCCTCATGTTCTTAGCTCCCTTTATATGTTTGCTCTTTCCCTCTTGTATTTGCCAGTTCGTTAATTGTTGTACCACAGAGTACTATGTTGTCTCAGTATCGTTTTGCTCAAGTCTGGTTTCTCTCAAGTCTTTAGTGTTTTGTTGTAGAAGTTTGTCAGTGCTCTGGTTACTGCCATTGGCTTTGTCCGTCTTGTTCTCTGTTCCAGTCCTGTCTTAATCCTGTCCAGCGAGCAGCCTTGTTCTGAGCCTGAGATACCTGAGTGTCAAGCTGTAAGAAGTCAAGCTGTAAGAAGTTCCTGTCTGGCTTTGGCTGGTTACCTCTGGTCTCTCTCTGATCTGCCATTTCTTCACTCCGGCCTACGGATACCTCATTACATCTGCTGCTCTGCTGTTGGCATTGTCTCATCTCTACCTATTGTTTGGATTGCTACCTTCTCCTACCTCGTCGTGTTATCTGTTTATCAATAAAGCTGTTAATTGTCATCCTGCATTTGAGTTCTCCTTCACAGATCCATAACAATAGATGCCTATAAAGACCTCATTTCAAATAAGTAGAAAAAACTAATGGTCAGTTCTTATAGGGGACGTCCCATACAGTATACACACCTCATATCAAAGCATTTTACTGCAGCATTTTGGAGTTATATCACATTTTACTACTTCAGAGGCCTATAAAGACCATTTCAAATAAGTAGAAAAAACTAATGGTCAGTTCTTATAGGGGACGTCCCATACAGTATGCACACCTCATATCAAAACATTTTACTGCAGCATTTTGGAGATATGTCACATTATTTGACTATAGATGCCTATAAAGACCTCATTTCAAATAAGTAGAAAAAATTAATGGTCATTTCTTATAGGGGACGTCCCATACAGTATACACACCTCATATCAAAGCATTTTACTACAGCATTTTGGAGATATTTCACAATATTTGACTATAGATGCCTATAAAGACCTCATTTCAAATAAGTAGAAAAAACTAATGGTCAGTTCTTAAAGGGGACGTCCCATACAGTATACACACCTCATATCAAAACATTTTACTGCAGCGTTTTGGAGTTATATCACATTTTACTACTTCAGAGGCCTATAAAGACCTCATTTCTAATAAGTAGAAAAAACTAATGGTCAGTTCTTAAAGGGGACGTCCCATACAGTATACACACCTCATATCAAAACATTTTACTGCACCGTTTTGGAGTTATATCACATTTTACTACTTCAGAGGCCTATAAAGACCTCATTTCAAATAAGTAGAAAAAACTAATGGTCAGTTCTTAAAGGGGACGTCCCATACAGTATACACACCTCATATCAAAGCATTTTACTGCAGAGTTTTGGAGTTATATCACATTTTACTACTTCAGAGGCCTATAAAGACCTCATTTCTAATAAGTAGAAAAAAGTAATGGTCAGTTCTTAAAGGGGACGTCCCATACAGTATACACACCTCATATCAAAACATTTTACTGCAGCATTTTGGAGATATTTCACAATATTTGACTATAGATGCCTATAAAGACCTCATTTCAAATAAGTAGAAAAAACTAATGGTCAGTTCTTAAAGTGGACGTCCCATACAGTATACACACCTCATATCAAAACATTTTACTGCAGCGTTTTGGAGTTATATCACATTTTACTACTTCAGAGGCCTATAAAGACCTCATTTCTAATAAGTAGAAAAAAGTAATGGTCATTTCTTATAGGGGACGTCCCATACAGTATGCACACCTCATATCAAAACATTTTACTGCAGCATTTTGGAGTTATATCACATTTTACTACTTCAGAGGCCTATAAAGACCTCATTTCTAATAAGTAGAAAAAAGTAATGGTCATTTCTTATAGGGGACGTCCCATACAGTATGCACACCTCATATCAAAGCATTTTACTGCAGCATTTTGGAGTTATATCACATTTTACTACTTCAGAGGCCTATAAAGACCTCATTTCAAATAAGTAGAAAAAACTAATGGTCAGTTCTTATAGGGGACGTCCCATACAGTATACACACCTCATATCAAAGCATTTTACTGCAGCATTTTGGAGTTATATCACATTTTACTACTTCAGAGGCCTATAAAGACCTCATTTCAAATAAGTAGAAAAAACTAATGGTCAGTTCTTAAAGGGGACGTCCCATACAGTATGCACGCCTCATATCAAAGCATTTTACTGCAGCATTTTGGAGATATGTCACATTATTTGACTATAGATGCCTATAAAGACCTCATTTCAAATAAGTAGAAAAAACTAATGGTCAGTTCTTATAGGGGACGTCCCATACAGTATACACACCTCATATCAAAGCATTTTACTGCAGCATTTTGGAGTTATATCACATTTTACTACTTCAGAGGCCTATAAAGACCTCATTTCAAATAAGTAGAAAAAACTAATGGTCAGTTCTTATAGGGGACGTCCCATACAGTATGCACACCTCATATCAAAACATTTTACTGCAGCATTTTGGAGATATGTCACATTATTTGACTATAGATGCCTATAAAGACCTCATTTCAAATAAGTAGAAAAAATTAATGGTCATTTCTTATAGGGGACGTCCCATACAGTATACACACCTCATATCAAAGCATTTTACTACAGCATTTTGGAGATATTTCACAATATTTGACTATAGATGCCTATAAAGACCTCATTTCAAATAAGTAGAAAAAACTAATGGTCAGTTCTTAAAGGGGACGTCCCATACAGTATACACACCTCATATCAAAACATTTTACTGCAGCGTTTTGGAGTTATATCACATTTTACTACTTCAGAGGCCTATAAAGACCTCATTTCTAATAAGTAGAAAAAACTAATGGTCAGTTCTTAAAGGGGACGTCCCATACAGTATACACACCTCATATCAAAACATTTTACTGCACCGTTTTGGAGTTATATCACATTTTACTACTTCAGAGGCCTATAAAGACCTCATTTCTAATAAGTAGAAAAAACTAATGGTCAGTTCTTATAGGGGACGTCCCATACAGTATACACACCTCATATCAAAACATTTTACTGCAGCATTTTGGAGTTATATCACATTTTACTACTTCAGAGGCCTATAAAGACCTCATTTCTAATAAGTAGAAAAAACTAATGATCAGTTCTTATAGGGGACGTCCCATACAGTATACACACCTCATATCAAAACATTTTACTGCAGCATTTTGGAGATATGACACATTATTTGACTATTGATGCCTCTAAAGACCTTATTTCTAATAAGTAGAAAAAAAATGATGGTCAGTTTCTATAGGGGACGTCTCATACAGTATACACACCTTATATTTAACCAATTTACTGTAGCATTTTGGAGATATGACACATTATTCGACTTCAGAGGCCTATAACGACCTCATCTGTAATAAGTAGAAAAAACTAATGGTTAGTTTCTATAGGGGACGTCCCATACAGTATACACACCTTATATTTAACCAATTTACTATAGCATTTTGGAGATATGACACATTATTAGACTTCAAACGCCTATAAAGACCTCATTTCTAATAAGTAGAAAAAGGTTATGGTCAGTTTCTATAGGGGACGTCCCATACAGTATGCACATCTCATATCTAACCATTTTACTGCAGCATTTTGGAGATATGTCACATTAAGTGACTTCAGAGGTGTATAAAGACTATTAGCTTCTCACACAAGAAATTGTACAGTACATACTTTACTGACAAGTTTTATACTTTTTTTTTAATAATTTCCATTTATTAACTGAAACACTATAGGATTATTTTTTTTTAAACATGCAATTTGTTTATTTGAGCCATTTGTTTTATGAACAACATCAACTTTTAGAAACTTGTCACAAAAGACCACACACATGCACAAACATAAATAAAAAAGCCATGTATTCCTTATACCCTGTTAATAAAAAAAATATATACAATAAAATCTTCACTTTACATGGCTAATTTAAATAGACAATTTTAAATGGTAGTGAAACAATAAACAATGTAATAATCAAAGCAATGAAAAATTAAACTGAAACCACAAGATATTTCACACATTTGTTGCATGGGTCCTATAAAGAAAAATTAAACATACTTTCCATAGAGTAATTTTACTTCCTAAATTGAATTCAAGAAAAAGTCAATTCTTTTTTAGATTTAGCCAGTACAATTGTGGCACTTCCAGTCATCATCCCCAGTAATGGCATTTTGCGGTATTTTCACACAGTTAGGATGATACCACCCCTTGCACAAAGAACATTCAACCATTACTTCACTGCAGTGTGCAGTCCTGCATATGCAGTACACATTCACATGTGTTTGTCCTGAATTTGCTGCACCAACTCTTGGCTCTGTTTTAAAATGGATTTGGCCTTTCCTGAAGGAAGTTAGAAGTTCTGTCCTCAACCGGCCCTCACGGAACTTGCAGTTTTCTGGCCTCAGGTTGCAGCACAATGCAAATGCAAAAGCAATTGCAAACAAACCACAGTTACTACCATTCGACTGATGTTGGACAGCAGGATAAATAACCGTAAATTGGTCTTCCTTTGGCCTAAGTAACCATGACAAAATTTGTTTGTCTTTGTTGTTCAGCACTGTTGAAAGACTATCATAAATGCAAACCTGATTGTTCCGGCAAAACAGGTTGCTAGCAGTTACCCAGTGGTTGTCCCCAGTGTGTAACATTTGTACAAATGGGCTGCTTGGAGTACCCACAATCCCTCCATTATGTAAAACACTAAATAAAACACTTGACTGAAAGCCATGAATGTGAGGGTACTCGCTTGCAAGCAAGTATGATGCGAAATCCATCTCATCAGAGCTAAGCCAGTGGAACGGATGAAGAACAGCAGTCATTTTGCTACGTTTTGGGACCTGTGGAGGCCGTTGTAGTCTTGCTGCTGATTTTTTTTGTGAGGGGTCTGCTCCTTGCCAGCATGGTCCATAGTTCTTATTTACAGACGTTGTTGTACTCCCAGGTTTTTTTGGTATGCCAGTGCTCCTTAAAGGTTCCTGTGGAACAGATATGTGTATTTTCAAAGTGTGATAGCTAGCTAGATAGATAGATAGATATTAACTCATCAATTATTCACCTTAAAAAAGTGTTAATTCTTATTGAAGTCATACCTTATCTGACTTGGGTCCAGTCGAGCTGGTGTCTGTCACTGTCTTCGGTCCCTTCAAACCCGTTTTGCGTCCTTTGACTGGAGCCTAAACCATTCACATCACATACAGGAAGATAATGCTCACTGGAAACACTGGAAAACTCTTTACACCATGACTTTCAGTATGACATTGAAGTCATACCTTATCTGACTTGGGTCCAGTCGAGCTGGTGTCTGTCACTGTCTTCGGTCCCTCCAAACCCGTTTTGCGTCCTTTGACTGGAGCCTAAACCATTCACATCACATACAGGAAGATATGGCTCACTGGAAACACTGGAAAACTCTTTACACCATGACTTTCAGTATGACATTGAAGTCATACCTTATCTGACTTGGGTCCAGTCGAGCTGGTGTCTGTCACTGTCTTCGGTCCCTCCAAACCCGTTTTGCGTCCTTTGACTGGAGCCTATACCATTCACATCACATACAGGAAGATATGGCTCACTGGATACACTGGAAAACTCTTTACACCATGACTTTCAGTATGACATTGAAGTCATACCTTATCTGACTTGGGTCCAGTCGAGCTGGTGTCTGTCACTGTCTTCGGTCCCTTCAAACCCGTTTTGCGTCCTTTGACTGGAGCCTAAACCATTCACATCACATACAGGAAGATAATGCTCACTGGAAACACTGGAAAACTCTTTACACCATGACTTTCACTATGACATTGAAGTCATACCTTATCTGACTTGGGTCCAGTCGAGCTGGTGTCTGTCACTGTCTTCGGTCCCTCCAAACCCGTTTTGCGTCCTTTGACTGGAGCCTAAACCATTCACATCACATACAGGAAGATAATGCTCACTGGATACACTGGAAAACTCTTTACACCATGACTTTCACTATGACATTGAAGTCATACCTTATCTGACTTGGGTCCAGTCGAGCTGGTGTCTGTCACTGTCTTCGGTCCCTCCAAACCCGTTTTGCGTCCTTTGACTGGAGCCTAAACCATTCACATCACATACAGGAAGATAATGCTCACTGGAAACACTGGAAAACTCTTTACACCATGACTTTCACTATGACATTGAAGTCATACCTTATCTGACTTGGGTCCAGTCGAGCTGGTGTCTGTCACTGTCTTCGGTCCCTCCAAACCCGTTTTGCGTCCTTTGACTGGAGCCTATACCATTCACATCACATACAGGAAGATAATGCTCACTGGATACACTGGAAAACTCTTTACACCATGACTTTCACTATGACATTGAAGTCATACCTTATCTGACTTGGGTCCAGTCGAGCTGGTGTCTGTCACTGTCTTCGGTCCCTCCAAACCCGTTTTGCGTCCTTTGACTGAAGCCTAAACCATTCACATCACATACAGGAAGATAATGCTCACTGGAAACACTGGAAAACTCTTTACACCATGACTTTCACTATGACATTGAAGTCATACCTTATCTGACTTGGGTCCAGTCGAGCTGGTGTCTGTCACTGTCTTCGGTCCCTCCAAACCCGTTTTGCGTCCTTTGACTGGAGCCTAAACCATTCACATCACATACACTAAAATTAGATTAGTGGCTTCAAAAATTATAAATTTATTAGGGCATTTATATTTCAAATCTGGTTTCGGAATATTATTAAATAAAACGGAATACATTTTAAATGTTAAAAACTATAATATAAACAGTAGCCATGTTTTTATTTAAAATCTTAAGGAACAATGAAGTGTGATAATATTTTATATGATACTGCAATACCACTTTGGTTGTCTTGAATGGGAAACCCTTCTTTATTGGCGACACATAGATGCCTTTCTTGGAAGGCTTCCTTTCTCTCCAGCGTTCAACATTTATCCTGTATGTCTTAAATAAAGCAGATTCATTGGAAGGATTACTTAAGAAATAAGTGCAGGTAAGTACTTATACTGAAGGTACAAATTTCAATAAACTTACTTTTCTCTTGCGTGTAGAGTCAGAGAACTCCATTAAGAGAGCATTATGAGTCTGCTGGTAAATCTGCACAAAGTCATCAAGCCTTGTGAGACGACGTCTGTACCCTGTGTCTTGTTGTCCTCAGTGTAGTTCTACATTATTGGATAAAATAATTACTGAGAGTTAAAGAGTGCACATTTTATGCATGTCATTTTGGACAAGTTATGTATTCACTGTGTAAGATATTATCAGACATGTACCTGTGTGCCTGACTGACTGCAACGCATAAAAATCTTGGACAAATGTTTGTAGGCTGGTCCTTTTCCATGGCGGCCAAGATCACCTATATTAAAGTAACTAATTTAGATCTTAAAATGCATTATGATGAGTAACCACAACATATTATTTACCGCAGTGAACACAAAGTAATGGATCAAATATGCCATATCATATTTTATTTCTCAACAATGAGGTATTATATGTTGATTTAAGATTATATATATTTTTTGTTTAACGTTATGGCTGTAACAATGTCAAATATTTGCCATTGTTCAAATCCCACAACCTCACCCCAAGCAATCCTCAAAAATAAGTTGTCACTTACCCAGCATGAGACCAGACCACAAAACTGCCTGAGGTAGGAAATATTTGACAAGGTTAGGCATGAAAGTAGGTGAATGATACTCATTTGGCTCCCCCTTTTCATCCACAGGTGCGTTTGCCACTATTTCCGCAAAATGACTTTGAAATGTTGTGGGTCCCATGGTGATCTGCAAATGAACAGATACTTTCAGTCTGTATTTAAGCAAACAAACATCTGGATTATTAAGTGTGGTTGATGCTATATGAAATCATGAGTGACGATTTTTGAGGCCCATATGTCATCACATAAAGCCAATGCTACATGGCACTTCATGCTGTGTCACTCAAATTAGCAACAGTGCCCTAACATAATTGCAGCGTCAAGCTAACATCATACACCATGATATAAATATGTTATAACTACATTGAAGTGAACCAGAAACATACAGCTGTACACTGCACAAATCAGACAAACCTCAAAGTCATTTTCTGCATTTTCTGCATGGTCACTGCTTTCATAAAAGCCAATTGTTTGCAACCTGTTCTGAAGGTTTTGGAAGTGTTTTTCCACGTTGTCACCACTCTGAGGACTTGAGAACAGGACTGCCATGCTTGTAATGATGTCATCCATTTCCATCAGTGTGGCAGCACTTGTCAGGAGGCCAAAAAGATGCATGGACAGTCTGTAATGTTTGGGGGAACTGACAAACACGATAAATGTAAGTTTAATATGTATTACAGACAAAAACCATGAATACCTCTCAGAAGAAAACAAAAGTTGATCTTTGTCATGCGTACATTTAACATGTTAAAATTGTCTTTGAGTTTTTGGTTCTCTTTGTAACGTAAAGTAACATTACAGACCTTCAATACACAGGCAGAAGTAATTAGCTATGTTGTAACATGCATAATTTTTGGTAACACTTTTATTTTACAGTATCATTGTTACAGTTACTATAGTAATACCTATGAATTATACTATAATAACATGCAATTAAATACTAAACCAAACCAAAGCCTAACCCTATAGTAAGTACATAATTACTTAATATGATTTAGTACTCAAATGTATAATTGCAGTGTAACAAAGACACCTTAAAAATAAAGTGTAACCTAATTTTTATTTAAAGACAATTATTGAACTCCTTTCAGTACTTTAAACAATTTTGATAGTAACTACTTTTGTGAGTTTGTGGTTATATGGTTCACCTTTTAAAGAATAGTTCCACTGTAAACCATGTCCGTTCAATTGTTTATTCCAAAGTTAATTAATTATTTTATGTGACTAACCATGTATGACAACACAATACATATAATCAACTTACTGTTTCCTGCAGAACACTTTTGCATTCTTCATGATGTGGCTTAGGCAGCGATGAAGAATTGGCATATTCATGACCTCTTTCAACTGTCCAGTGACAATGTCATAGTACACACTGAGCAAGCTCTCCAAAGAAAGTTTACAAAAAGTGTAGGCAACAGCTTGCATCAGAACAAGGGACCCATCACACATAATCATCACAGGTCTCCTCACAGATTTCCTTCCAAACAATTTGTAGTAATCTGTTTGAAATGACTCCATAAAAAATAACACTGATGCAGTGGTGTGTTGGCAGGTGACATACGTTGCAACAGGGATAGGGGAGGATCCTTTAATAGGATGCCTAACCACCAACTCATACACATAAAAAGGTGCTGATTTCCCTCGTGCTTTTTGTACAATGCTTCCTGTGGCGTCAATATACACAATATCATCCTTGCATCGTTGATGGAACAGTCTGATTGTGTTTTTGGACCACAACATGACTCCTTTGGGGTGTAAGAGCACCTTTTGGAGAACTTCATTGTCTTCATCCATTTTGTCCTCCACCATTTTGAGAAGACTTAGTATTTCGTTTTCATGTCTTCTGCATTTCTTTCGAGTCATGTAGGCTATGTTTTTGAGGACTGCAGCTGTAGGTGCCTGGTCTCTGCATCCTGATTCAAAGACTTCAGGTTGGATTTTGTCCAGACACTGCAAATGTAAGGCCCTTGGAAGCACTGATTCGAGTTGTTTTCCAAAAATGTCTTTGTTATCAGCCCGTACATATCTTCTTTTTAATTCTTCCATACTGTGACAGACCTCCTCTCCCTGAAAGGTCACCCAGGCCTTGAGGGTACTCTCATCCCTCACAGTGACCTCTACACAAACTGGGCAATCTGAAAATGTGCAGTATCCCAGGCAATTAAATAAAGGCCCTTTTCTTTTGGACATTTTATTTTTCACAGTGTGCCTTTTAAAAGCAATGCTGCAGTATGGATGGACAGATTGTACTCCTTTTGAGATTATATTTGTCCACTGCAGATCTTTAAACTGGTGTCCAACCTGTCGTTTTCTCAGGTCGCTCCACTCCTTAGTTTCCATAAAAAAAAAACATGGGCCTGTCGGCAGCTTATGCCGAAAAAAGAGGCTATCTGGAGCACTATTTTCAGAAGATGTTTCTGATGCTTGGCTTGAATCCTGTCTCTCAGTGAGCTAAATGAAAGAAAAAAGTTGTTAAATATAATAACTGTAGTTCAGTGTAAATACTGTTTTCCTGCAAGTCCTACGAATGAAGGAACTTCATATTGATGTAGAACATGGTTAAAATTGTAACTTTTGTTGGTAAACATCATTAAATCATGTTGATTTAGTTGTATGTTAGTACATGAACCACATTTTTGGGTGTTTACAATTGCAATAAACACTTCATACTCTCAATAAATATATTTAGTAATGCTTTTTGTTTTGTGGTTTTACTGTTATTACATGGAATTAAGTGTCTTTATGAGAGATAAAACACTTTTTTTTATAGTGTTTAATGTTGTTTAAAGAACAATTGATTCTGTGTTTGTTTCTTTCAGAACTGTTTACGTTATCAGGACAAGTTCAGACTTGAATTCTACAGTTTGCCAAAAACATAGCAAATATAATTAATGTTTTTGCATTAATAGCAAAATAAAAAAATGTCCGACAGCATTTATACTACTTTCCAAAGGAGGAAAAAATACAAAGAGAGATTGATTACCTTGGTCAGAAGAAAGAAAGATGTAAATATTGCCATCACACCCTTAAGCCCTATATTACAAACACCCTTACTGCAGCATTAATTTCTTATCTTTTTCAGGTAATTTATTGCCAAGGTAATATAACACAAATTATAGCGTTTTAAATGTGTATTACAGATTTTAAAGCTTTTAGATGGTACTTGGCTGGCCAGAGTATACTTCTGGATGGTGTCGTGGAAATTTTAAACTGTATATTAAACTAACCATGTTTCTAACATCTAACCTTATTTAACATCTAACAATGGAACAGGATGTACTATACGAAACCAATGGAAAACTTGTGTCTTTGACCATGTGCATATGTATGTAAAAATAACACAGTTTTGGGAAATGAAACTAGACAGTCTGTTAGAATCTTGTGATTACAGATGAAGTCATCGCAAGATCAGAGTTTGCTTTGCCTAGTAACATAGGGGTTTGCATATGAAGAACCAATCAAATAGTGGGGAAATTATGTAATGCAGCCTGACATTATGTCATACCTCTATACTATAAAAACTGTTGTATATGTGTTTTACGGTGGGATGTCTCAATGGAATTTGTCTGAGATCCTCCGGCCTTGATTCTTCTTGGGAGAGTTTCTCTGAGAACTGCTCGAAGACTCTCCCGGCCGTTATTAAAGCATTTAAAGGACATTTGCTGAAAGTCTGTCTGTTAATTACTGCTGCGCAGCAGGTCAGTTTAGGGAATCAAGTAAGTTAGAGTGAGAAACTCGGCCAGTTGTCGACTGAAGACGCAAGAGCTAGAGTATAAAGGTTATTAAGTGTCGATTTGTAGACGCTCTGTGTCGATGAGTAGACGCAACAGTTTTATTATTTATTAAGTGTCGATTAGTAGACGCTCTGTGTCGATGAGTAGACGCAACAGTTTTATTTTAGATAGTCAGGTTAAGGAAATTCCTTTACAATGGTTAAAAGGTTAAGTTTTAAATGATCACACAAATGACAACATTCTTATACACCAGGTGAATGCTCCCTACATATCAAAGTTGATGAGTTGCTTAAAAAAGGTTTTACCTTGGATGAAGAAGACTCAGCCTCCACAAGATCCTTGGCCTCATACTCAATGTTGGTGTCAGGTGCAGTATCAGGACTTCCCAGAGGAGAACACTTACATGCACAGTGGAAAAAAATGAGTAAACATTGTTGTTGGACCACAACAGTGTGCGATTGAACAATGTTAAATGAATTGCAACGTCATATTGTGTTCTTCAGTCTCAGACATCAAATTGCTACATTGAACAAAGGTTTTACCTTGGATGAAGAAGACTCAACCTCCACAAGATCCTTGGCCTCATACTCAATGTTGGTGTCAAGTGCAGTATCAGGACTTCCCAGAGGAGAACACTTAGATGCACAGTGGAAAAAAATTAGTAAACATTGTTGTTGGACCACAACAGTGTGCGATTGAACAATGTTAAATGAATTGCAATGTCATATTGTGTTCTTCAGTCTCAGACATCAAATTGCTACATTGAACAAAGGCTTTACCTTGGATGAAGAAGACTCAACCTCCACAAGATCCTTGGCCTCATACTCAATGTTGGTGTCAAGTGCAGTATCAGGACTTCCCAGAGGAGAACACTTAGATGCACAGTGGAAAAAAATTAGTAAACATTGTTGTTGGACCACAACAGTGTGCGATTGAACAATGTTAAATTAATTGCAATGTCATATTATTGTGTTCTTCAGTCTCAGACATCAAATTGCTACATTGAACAAAGGTTTTACCTTGGATGAAGAAGACTCAACCTCCACAAGATCCTTGGCCTCATACTCAATGTTGGTGTCAGGTACAGTATCAAGACTTCCCAGAGGAGAACACTTAGATGCACAGTGGAAAAAAATTAGTAAACATTGTTGTTGGACCACAACAGTGTGCGATTGAACAATGTTAAATTAATTGCAATGTCATATTATTGTGTTCTTCAGTCTCAGACATCAAATTGCTACATTGAACAAAGGTTTTACCTTGGATGAAGAAGACTCAACCTCCACAAGATCCTTGGCCTCATACTCAATGTTGGTGTCAGGTACAGTATCAAGACTTCCCAGAGGAGAACACTTAGATGCACAGTGGAAAAAAATGAGTAAACATTGTTGTTGGAACACAACAGTGTGCGATTGAACAATGTTAAATGAATTGCAATGTCATATTGTGTTCTTCAGTCTCAGACATCAAATTGCTACATTGAACAAAGGCTTTACCTTGGATGAAGAAGACTCAACCTCCACAAGATCCTTGGCCTCATACTCAATGTTGGTGTCAAGTGCAGTATCAGGACTTCCCAGAGGAGAACACTTAGATGCACAGTGGAAAAAAATGAGCCAACATTGTTGTTAGACCACAACAGTGTGCGATTGAACAATGTTAAATGAATTGCAACGTCATATTATTGTGTTCTTCAGTCTCAGACATCAAATTGCTACATTGAACAAAGGTTTTACCTTGGATGAAGAAGACTCAACCTCCACAAGATCCTTGGCCTCATACTCAATGTTGGTGTCAGGTGCAGTATCAGGACTTCCCAGAGGAGAACACTTAGATGCACAGTGGAAAAAAATGAGTCAACATTGTTGTTGGACCACAACAGTGTGCGATTGAACAATGTTAAATGAATTGCAACGTCATATTATTGTGTTCTTCAGTCTCAGACATCAAATTGCTACATTGAACAAAGGTTTTACCTTGGATGAAGAAGACTCAACCTCCACAAGATCCTTGGCCTCATACTCAATGTTGGTGTCAGGTGCAGTATCAGGACTTCCCAGAGGAGAACACTTAGATGCACAGTGGAAAAAAATGAGTCAACATTGTTGTTAGACCACAACAGTGTGCGATTGAACAATGTTAAATGAATTGCAACGTCATATTATTGTGTTCTTCAGTCTCAGACATCAAATTGCTACATTGAACAAAGGTTTTACCTTGGATGAAGAAGACTCAACCTCCACAAGATCCTTGGCCTCATACTCAATGTTGGTGTCAAGTGCAGTATCAGGACTTCCCAGAGGAGAACACTTAGATGCACAGTGGAAAAAAATTAGTAAACATTGTTGTTGGACCACAACAGTGTGCGATTGAACAATGTTAAATGAATTGCAATGTCATATTGTGTTCTTCAGTCTCAGACATCAAATTGCTACATTGAACAAAGGCTTTACCTTGGATGAAGAAGACTCAACCTCCACAAGATCCTTGGCCTCATACTCAATGTTGGTGTCAAGTGCAGTATCAGGACTTCCCAGAGGAGAACACTTAGATGCACAGTGGAAAAAAAATGAGTAAACATTGTTGTTGGAACACAACAGTGTGCGATTGAACAATGTTAAATGAATTGCAATGTCATATTGTGTTCTTCAGTCTCAGACATCAAATTGCTACATTGAACAAAGGTTTTACCTTGGATGAAGAAGACTCAACCTCCACAAGATCCTTGGCCTCATACTCAATGTTGGTGTCAGGTACAGTATCAAGACTTCCCAGAGGAGAACACTTAGATGCACAGTGGAAAAAAATTAGTAAACATTGTTGTTGGACCACAACAGTGTGCGATTGAACAATGTTAAATTAATTGCAATGTCATATTATTGTGTTCTTCAGTCTCAGACATCAAATTGCTACATTGAACAAAGGTTTTACCTTGGATGAAGAAGACTCAACCTCCACAAGATCCTTGGCCTCATACTCAATGTTGGTGTCAGGTACAGTATCAAGACTTCCCAGAGGAGAACACTTAGATGCACAGTGGAAAAAAATGAGTAAACATTGTTGTTGGAACACAACAGTGTGCGATTGAACAATGTTAAATGAATTGCAATGTCATATTGTGTTCTTCAGTCTCAGACATCAAATTGCTACATTGAACAAAGGCTTTACCTTGGATGAAGAAGACTCAACCTCCACAAGATCCTTGGCCTCATACTCAATGTTGGTGTCAAGTGCAGTATCAGGACTTCCCAGAGGAGAACACTTAGATGCACAGTGGAAAAAAATGAGCCAACATTGTTGTTAGACCACAACAGTGTGCGATTGAACAATGTTAAATGAATTGCAACGTCATATTATTGTGTTCTTCAGTCTCAGACATCAAATTGCTACATTGAACAAAGGTTTTACCTTGGATGAAGAAGACTCAACCTCCACAAGATCCTTGGCCTCATACTCAATGTTGGTGTCAGGTGCAGTATCAGGACTTCCCAGAGGAGAACACTTAGATGCACAGTGGAAAAAAATGAGTCAACATTGTTGTTGGACCACAACAGTGTGCGATTGAACAATGTTAAATGAATTGCAACGTCATATTATTGTGTTCTTCAGTCTCAGACATCAAATTGCTACATTGAACAAAGGTTTTACCTTGGATGAAGAAGACTCAACCTCCACAAGATCCTTGGCCTCATACTCAATGTTGGTGTCAGGTGCAGTATCAGGACTTCCCAGAGGAGAACACTTAGATGCACAGTGGAAAAAAATGAGTCAACATTGTTGTTAGACCACAACAGTGTGCGATTGAACAATGTTAAATGAATTGCAACGTCATATTATTGTGTTCTTCAGTCTCAGACATCAAATTGCTACATTGAACAAAGGTTTTACCTTGGATGAAGAAGACTCAACCTCCACAAGATCCTTGGCCTCATACTCAATGTTGGTGTCAAGTGCAGTATCAGGACTTCCCAGAGGAGAACACTTAGATGCACAGTGGAAAAAAATTAGTAAACATTGTTGTTGGACCACAACAGTGTGCGATTGAACAATGTTAAATGAATTGCAATGTCATATTGTGTTCTTCAGTCTCAGACATCAAATTGCTACATTGAACAAAGGCTTTACCTTGGATGAAGAAGACTCAACCTCCACAAGATCCTTGGCCTCATACTCAATGTTGGTGTCAAGTGCAGTATCAGGACTTCCCAGAGGAGAACACTTAGATGCACAGTGGAAAAAAAATGAGTAAACATTGTTGTTGGAACACAACAGTGTGCGATTGAACAATGTTAAATGAATTGCAATGTCATATTGTGTTCTTCAGTCTCAGACATCAAATTGCTACATTGAACAAAGGTTTTACCTTGGATGAAGAAGACTCAACCTCCACAAGATCCTTGGCCTCATACTCAATGTTGGTGTCAAGTGCAGTATCAGGACTTCCCAGAGGAGAACACTTAGATGCACAGTGGAAAAAAATGAGTAAACATTGTTGTTGGAACACAACAGTGTGCGATTGAACAATGTTAAATGAATTGCAATGTCATATTGTGTTCTTCAGTCTCAGACATCAAAATGCTACATTGAACAAAGGTTTTACCTTGGATGAAGAAGACTCAACCTCCACAAGATCCTTGGCCTCATACTCAATGTTGGTGTCAGGTGCAGTATCAGGACTTCCCAGAGGAGAACACTTAGATGCACAGTGGAAAAAAATGAGTCAACATTGTTGTTAGACCACAACAGTGTGCGATTGAACAATGTTAAATGAATTGCAACGTCATATTATTGTGTTCTTCAGTCTCAGACATCAAATTGCTACATTGAACAAAGGTTTTACCTTGGATGAAGAAGACTCAACCTCCACAAGATCCTTGGCCTCATACTCAATGTTGGTGTCAAGTGCAGTATCAGGACTTCCCAGAGGAGAACACTTAGATGCACAGTGGAAAAAAATGAGTCAACATTGTTGTTAGACCACAACAGTGTGCGATTGAACAATGTTAAATGAATTGCAACGTCATATTATTGTGTTCTTCAGTCTCAGACATCAAATTGCTACATTGAACAAAGGTTTTACCTTGGATGAAGAAGACTCAACCTCCACAAGATCCTTGGCCTCATACTCAATGTTGGTGTCAGGTGCAGTATCAGGACTTCCCAGAGGAGAACACTTAGATGCACAGTGGAAAAAAATTAGTAAACATTGTTGTTGGACCACAACAGTGTGCGATTGAACAATGTTAAATTAATTGCAATGTCATATTGTGTTCTTCAGTCTCAGACATCAAAATGCTAAAATGTTGATGTCTGAAAAAAAATAAACCTAAAATGATAAAAATATTCAAACCAAAAAAGCAACAATAAGGAACAACATAGGGACAATTATTTGCTGAAAATGGACTGAATCTACAATTTTAGGTGCATTTAACAAAGCAACAACCTTGGGTGACAGAGACTCTGCATCCAATACATCTCTGTCCTCAGACTCTCTGTTGCTTCCCAGAGTAATGAAAGGCCTGCCCAGGGTAGAAGGCTTAGATATGAAGAGGAAAAAAAAAAAAAAAAAAAAAGTTATTAGGGCACAACACCCGACATGCACAGAAAACTTTTAAGTAGAATTTAAGTAGTATAATATAATATACTGTAATATAATATAATATAATGTAATATAATATAATATAACACTGCATTACAACAACAACCTTGGGGGTCGGAGACTCTGCCTCCAACACATCTCTCTCCTCTGCACTGCCTTCAGGAGGCTCCTTATACAATGAGCCGTTCAACCAGAGACAAACAATTATTTTATTTTTTATTTGTAACAATTTTTATTTACAACAATTTTGTTATTGTTAATAAATAACTTTATCATTTATATTTTGGTAACAATATTACCTTCAAGTGTGCAAAAAAAATGTTCCTTAGTCGTATCCTATTTGATAATGAATTTGGAACCTGCAAAGACGTGCAAATTGTTGCCCAGGTGCCATCAGAATGATACGCACTTTCTTCCGTAGCACAGCCATGTATAACGTTCTGTATGTCTTGCAAAGTGAGCGTAATTTTACGACTCTGTGTAGAGAAAAGTAAACAAAAAATGTTTAAATTCCTTTTTTTTTATAAATAAAAAAAATATGTGTTGCCAATTCAAATGTCAAATATAGTAATATAACTACCGAATAGCCTGATGAAAATGTTACGTACCTTCCCAAAATGTTTAAAACAGTATCTTCTGAAATGTACAATAATGAAAGATTTTTTGTAAACAACATGGCAATATTAAAACAATAGTTAATGAAGAAATATCTATCAAAGTAGCTACAGTTAAAGCATCAATTAATTATATAAAAAGGTTAACAACTTACTTACCGCTCTTTCTGTCGCCTCATGATGCTGTTTTAAAGGCTAAAAGAAGGGAATCTAATGCAATGCACCCGCCCTCACCTAAATTCACCTACATGTTTTGCAAAAAATGTTTTCAAGCTATTAAACGTTTTAAATTGACGTTTAAAAAAATCTGTAACTTTAAAGTAAGTAATACTAATAAATGTTATCGTTACTATTATTATGATTAGAATTATTTTGTAAAAGCACCCGTTTCTTTTTCATGCGCTGATCATGCAGTGATTCGGCCAATCAAGACACAGTGCGCATTTAGAGGATAGACTGAACGGCCCGCCTTGCAGGTGCGATCATGAGTTGATCATGCATCAGAAGAGCCAAAGAGAATGCAACGTCAGATGATGCTGCATGTCATAAAACTTTCTAAACTTGTTTTTCTATTTGAGTGCAACACAAAAGAACTGTATAAGTGTTTTTCCCTATTACTTTACAATACTTTCAAGATTTGTGTTTAAAACTATAAGCTAAAAAAATAATAATAATACAAGTACTTAAAAAAAAAAAAAATGTAAAGGAAAACAAAGTGAAAATGCTACATTGAAAACACTGTTAGCATGTAAACTAAAATATATAATTATAAAAAAATATCCTCCTTATAACCAGAAAAAAAATATTTTTGAATTTATTAATTTGTCATGTCAAAGGTCTTTATACACCTCTGAAGTCAATTAATGTGACATATCTTCAAAATGCTGCTGTAAAATAGTTTCATATGAGGTGTGTATACTGTATGGGACGTGCTGAATTAAACCTGACCATTGTTTTTTTCTACTTATTACAAATGAGGTCTTTATAGGCCTTTAAAGTTGAAAATTTCCCATATTTCCAAAATGCTACACTAAATTGGATTCATATGTGTGTATACTGTCCTGTATTAAACCTGTCCATTATTTTTTTCTACTTATTAGAAATGAGTTACTTATACACCTCTGAAGTTGATTAATGTGACATATCTCCAAAATGCTGCAGTAAAATGCTTTGATATGAGGTGTGCATACTGTATGGGACGTCCTGTATTAAACCTGACCATTATTTTTGTCTACTTAATAGAAATTAGGTCTTTATAGGCATCTAAAGTCAAATAATGTGACATATCTCCAAAACGCTGCAGTAAAATGTTTTGATATGAGGTGTGTATACTGTATGGGACGTCCCCTATAAGAACTGACCATTACTTTTTTCTACTTATTTGAAATGAGGTCTTTATAGGCCTCTGAAGTAGTAAAATGTGACATATCTCCAAAGCTCTGCAGTAAAATGCTTTGATATGAGGTGTGCATACTGTATGGGACGTCCCCTATAATAAATGACCATTAGTTTTTTCTACTTATTTGAAATTAGGTCTTTATAGGCATCTATAGTCAAATAATGTGACATATCTCCAAAACGCTGCAGTAAAATGTTTTGATATGAGGTGTGTATACTGTATGGGACGTCCCCTATAAGAACTGACCATTAGTTTTTTCTACTTATTTGAAATTAGGTCTTTATAGGCATCTATAGTCAAATAATGTGACATATCTCCAAAACGCTGCAGTAAAATGTTTTGATATGAGGTGTGTATACTGTATGGGACGTCCCCTATAAGAACTGACCATTAGTTTTTTCTACTTATTTGAAATTAGGTCTTTATAGGCATCTATAGTCAAATAATGTGACATATCTCCAAAGCTCTGCAGTAAAATGTTTTGATATGAGGTGTGCATACTGTATGGGACGTCCCCTATAATAAATGACCATTAGTTTTTTCTACTTATTTGAAATTAGGTCTTTATAGGCATCTATAGTCAAATAATGTGACATATCTCCAAAACGCTGCAGTAAAATGTTTTGATATGAGGTGTGCATACTGTATGGGACGTCCCCTATAAGAACTGACCATTACTTTTTTCTACTTATTTGAAATGAGGTCTTTATAGGCCTCTGAAGTAGTAAAATGTGACATATCTCCAAAGCTCTGCAGTAAAATGTTTTGATATGAGGTGTGTATACTGTATGGGACGTCCCCTATAAGAACTTACCATTACTTTTTTCTACTTATTTGAAATGAGGTCTTTATAGGCCTCTGAAGTAGTAAAATGTGACATATCTCCAAAGCTCTGCAGTAAAATGCTTTGATATGAGGTGTGCATACTGTATGGGACGTCCCCTATAATAAATGACCATTAGTTTTTTCTACTTATTTGAAATTAGGTCTTTATAGGCATCTATAGTCAAATAATGTGACATATCTCCAAAACGCTGCAGTAAAATGTTTTGATATGAGGTGTGCATACTGTATGGGACGTCCCCTATAAGAACTGACCATTCGTTTTTTCTACTTATTTGAAATTAGGTCTTTATAGGCATCTATAGTCAAATAATGTGACATATCTCCAAAACGCTGCAGTAAAATGTTTTGATATGAGGTGTGTATACTGTATGGGACGTCCCCTATAAGAACTGACCATTAGTTTTTTCTACTTATTTGAAATTAGGTCTTTATAGGCATCTATAGTCAAATAATGTGACATATCTCCAAAACGCTGCAGTAAAATGCTTTGATATGAGGTGTGCATACTGTATGGGACGTCCCCTATAATAAATGACCATTAGTTTTTTCTACTTATTAGAAATGAGGTCTTTATAGGCATCTATAGTCAAATAATGTGACATATCTCCAAAACGCTGCAGTAAAATGTTTTGATATGAGGTGTGCATACTGTATGGGACGTCCCCTATAAGAACTGACCATTCGTTTTTTCTACTTATTAGAAATGAGGTCTTTATAGGCATCTATAGTCAAATAATGTGACATATCTCCAAAACTCTGCAGTAAAATGCTTTGATATGAGGTGTGCATACTGTATGGGACGTCCCCTATAAGAACTGACCATTAGTTTTTTCTACTTATTTGAAATGAGGTCTTTATAGGCATCTATAGTCAAATAATGTGACATATCTCCAAAACGCTGCAGTAAAATGTTTTGATATGAGGTGTGCATACTGTATGGGACGTCCCCTATAAGAACTGACCATTCGTTTTTTCTACTTATTTGAAATGAGGTCTTTATAGGCATCTATAGTCAAATAATGTGACATATCTCCAAAACTCTGCAGTAAAATGTTTTGATATGAGGTGTGCATACTGTATGGGACGTCCCCTATAAGAACTGACCATTCGTTTTTTCTACTTATTTGAAATGAGGTCTTTATAGGCATCTATAGTCAAATAATGTGACATATCTCCAAAATGCTGCAGTAAAATGTTTTGATATGAGGTGTGCATACTGTATGGGACGTCCCCTTTAAGAACTGACCATTAGTTTTTTCTACTTATTTGAAATGAGGTCTTTATAGGCATCTATAGTCAAATAATGTGACATATCTCCAAAACGCTGCAGTAAAATGTTTTGATATGAGGTGTGCATACTGTATGGGACGTCCCCTATAAGAACTGACCATTCGTTTTTTCTACTTATTTGAAATGAGGTCTTTATAGGCATCTATAGTCAAATAATGTGACATATCTCCAAAACGCTGCAGTAAAATGCTTTGATATGAGGTGTGCATACTGTATGGGACGTCCCCTATAAGAACTGACCATTCGTTTTTTCTACTTATTTGAAATGAGGTCTTTATAGGCATCTATAGTCAAATAATGTGACATATCTCCAAAATGCTGCAGTAAAATGTTTTGATATGAGGTGTGCATACTGTATGGGACGTCCCCTTTAAGAACTGACCATTAGTTTTTTCTACTTATTTGAAATGAGGTCTTTATAGGCATCTATAGTCAAATAATGTGACATATCTCCAAAACGCTGCAGTAAAATGCTTTGATATGAGGTGTGCATACTGTATGGGACGTCCCCTATAAGAACTGACCATTCGTTTTTTCTACTTATTTGAAATGAGGTCTTTATAGGCATCTATAGTCAAATAATGTGACATATCTCCAAAATGCTGCAGTAAAATGTTTTGATATGAGGTGTGCATACTGTATGGGACGTCCCCTTTAAGAACTGACCATTCGTTTTTTCTACTTATTTGAAATGAGGTCTTTATAGGCATCTATAGTCAAATAATGTGACATATCTCCAAAACGCTGCAGTAAAATGTTTTGATATGAGGTGTGCATACTGTATGGGACGTCCCCTATAAGAACTGACCATTCGTTTTTTCTACTTATTTGAAATGAGGTCTTTATATGCATCTATAGTCAAATAATGTGACATATCTCCAAAACGCTGCAGTAAAATGCTTTGATATGAGGTGTGTATACTGTATGGGACGTCCCCTATAAGAACTGACCATTCGTTTTTTCTACTTATTTGAAATTAGGTCTTTATAGGCATCTATAGTCAAATAATGTGACATATCTCCAAAACGCTGCAGTAAAATGCTTTGATATGAGGTGTGTATACTGTATGGGACGTCCCCTAAAAGAACTGACCATTCGTTTTTTCTACTTATTTGAAATTAGGTCTTTATAGGCATCTATAGTCAAATAATGTGACATATCTCCAAAACGCTGCAGTAAAATGCTTTGATATGAGGTGTGTATACTGTATGGGACGTCCCCTATAAGAACTGACCATTACTTTTTTCTACTTATTTGAAATGAGGTCTTTATAGGCCTCTGAAGTAGTAAAATGTGACATATCTCCAAAACTCTGCAGTAAAATGTTTTGATATGAGGTGTGTATACTGTATGGGACGTCCCCTATAAGAACTGACCATTCGTTTTTTTCTACTTATTTGAAATGAGGTCTTTATAGGCATCTATAGTCAAATAATGTGACATATCTCCAAAATGCTGCAGTAAAATGCTTTGATATGAGGTGTGTATACTGTATGGGACGTCCCCTTTAAGAACTGACCATTAGTTTTTTCTACTTATTAGAAATGAGGTCTTTATAGGCATCTATAGTCAAATAATGTGACATATCTCCAAAACGCTGCAGTAAAATGTTTTGATATGAGGTGTGTATACTGTATGGGACGTCCCCTATAAGAACTGACCATTAGTTTTTTCTACTTATTAGAAATGAGGTCTTTATAGGCATCTATAGTCAAATAATGTGACATATCTCCAAAATGCTGCAGTAAAATGTTTTGATATGAGGTGTGTATACTGTATGGGACGTCCCCTATAAGAACTGACCATTACTTTTTTCTACTTATTTGAAATGAGGTCTTTATAGGCATCTATAGTCAAATAATGTGACATATCTCCAAAACTCTGCAGTAAAATGTTTTGATATGAGGTGTGTATACTGTATGGGACGTCCCCTATAAGAACTGACCATTAGTTTTTTCTACTTATTAGAAATGAGGTCTTTATAGGCATCTATAGTCAAATAATGTGACATATCTCCAAAATGCTGCAGTAAAATGTTTTGATATGATGTGTGTATACTGTATGGGACGTCCCCTATAAGAACTGACCATTACTTTTTTCTACTTATTTGAAATGAGGTCTTTATAGGCATCTATAGTCAAATAATGTGACATATCTCCAAAACTCTGCAGTAAAATGTTTTGATATGAGGTGTGTATACTGTATGGGACGTCCCCTATAAGAACTGACCATTACTTTTTTCTACTTATTTGAAATGAGGTCTTTATAGGCATCTATAGTCAAATAATGTGACATATCTCCAAAACTCTGCAGTAAAATGCTTTGATATGAGGTGTGTATACTGTATGGGACGTCCCCTATAAGAACTGACCATTAGTTTTTTCTACTTATTAGAAATGAGGTCTTTATAGGCATCTATAGTCAAATAATGTGACATATCTCCAAAATGCTGCAGTAAAATGTTTTGATATGAGGTGTGTATACTGTATGGGACGTCCCCTATAAGAACTGACCATTACTTTTTTCTACTTATTTGAAATGAGGTCTTTATAGGCATCTATAGTCAAATAATGTGACATATCTCCAAAACGCTGCAGTAAAATGTTTTGATATGAGGTGTGTATACTGTATGGGACGTCCCCTATAAGAACTGACCATTAGTTTTTTCTACTTATTAGAAATGAGGTCTTTATAGGCATCTATAGTCAAATAATGTGACATATCTCCAAAATGCTGCAGTAAAATGTTTTGATATGAGGTGTGTATACTGTATGGGACGTCCCCTATAAGAACTGACCATTACTTTTTTCTACTTATTTGAAATGAGGTCTTTATAGGCATCTATAGTCAAATAATGTGACATATCTCCAAAACTCTGCAGTAAAATGTTTTGATATGAGGTGTGTATACTGTATGGGACGTCCCCTATAAGAAATGACCATTAGTTTTTTCTACTTATTTGAAATTAGGTCTTTATAGGCATCTATAGTCAAATAATGTGACATATCTCCAAAATGCTGCAGTAAAATGCTTTGATATGAGGTGTGCATACTGTATGGGACGTCCCCTTTAAGAACCGACCATTAGTTTTTTCTACTTATTAGAAACGAGGTCTTTATAGGCCTCTGAAGTAGTAAAATGTGACATATCTCCAAAATGCTGCAGTAAAATAATTTGATATGAGGTGTGTATACTAGGTGGGACATTGAATTACAGAAACTTTTAGTATAGTAAAAGAATATATCTGAAAAAGCAAATACAATAGATGTATTTAGAAAGAATGTACTTTATTTTACTTTTTTTTTTCCAAATAATTATGTTGTAAACCTCTACATAAAAATTCTCTAGATGTGACCTATAAAGAAAAAAAAAAAACATTAGTCAAAGAAATACACAACTTGCAAAGACAACATGAGTGTAAATTAAAAGGATAACAGAGTAAAGTACAAAAACTCTTGAAATATGACATCTTATTATATCATCTCTCACAGATAGATAGATAGATAGATAGAGAGAGAGAGAGAGAGAGAGAGAAAAAAAGAAAGAAAGAAAAAAGATAGATAGATAGGATAAATAGATAGATAGAAAGAAAGAGAGAAAATAAAGAAAAAAGATAGATAGATAGATAGATAGATAGATAGATAGATAGAGAGAGGAAAAAGAAAGAAAGAAAAAAGATAGACAGATAGGATAGATTGAATGAAAGAGAGAAAAGAAAGAAAGAAAGAAAAAAGATAGATAGATAGATAGATAGATAGATAGATAGATAGATAGATAGATAGATAGATAGATAGATAGATAGATAGAGAAAAAGAAAGAAAGAAAAAAGATAGATAGATAGGATAAATAGATAAATAGAAAGAAAGAAAGAGAGAAAATAAAGAAAAAAGATAGATAGATAGATAGATAGATAGATAGATAAATAGAAAAAAGATAGATAGAAAAAGAAAGAAAGAAAAAAGATAGATATATAGATAGATAGATAGATAGATAGATAGATAGATAGATAGATAGATAGATAGAGAGAAAAAAAGAAAGAAAGAAAAAAGATAGATAGATAGATAGATAGATAGATAGATAGGATAAATAGATAGATAGAAAGAAAGAGAGAAAATAAAGAAAAAAGATAGATAGATAGATAGATAGATAGAGAGAGAAAGAGAAAGAGAAAGAGAAAAAAGAAAGAGAGAGAGAAAGAGAAAAAAGAAAGGAGAGAGAGAGAGAGAGAGAGAGAGAGAGAGAGAGAGAGAGAGAGAGAGAGAGAGAGAGAGAGAGAGAGAGATCTGGACAACTCAAGCGCTCTGAAAGCGCGTTCTCTCTGCTGTTACTGAAATGACCGTATTCATAGTAATAGGCGCACACGCTTTTTTTTTTTGGCGGCTGGCTTGACCGTGTATTTTCAAACCGCGGCTGGCTTGACCGCAGTCCTCTAGGTTATGGATTTGAATGTTCATTTATAGGCTATTGACAACTTTGACTAAATTTGTTTACGACGCCGCCGTTGTTTATGCTCACTGGGAAACGCGAAGCTAACGTTATCTTGCTATTATTGCGTCCTTGTATGGGAGCTATAGTTATAGTTATAACCTCAGGTGGCGAAACGATTTTAAGACAATGTTGCTCTTTTTCTGCATTCTGTTCTGCAATATATAAAATCATTTATCTAACTTGGTGACATTACACATTGAAGTATCAGTAAAACTTAACTTTGTTTTTAGTGACTACTTTGACTTTCCTTTATGCCGGAAGGGAGGGGAGGAGGGAGGAGACGGGATGAGGAGGAGGGAGGGTCTAGCTAGCCTCCGTTTTGTTTGACAACAATTCGAATGTCAACACTCCTGGCATCACTTAGAGCAGTGGTTCTCAATTCCAGTCCTCGTGACCCACTGCTCTGCACATTTTGCATGTCTCTCTTATCTGACACACTCAGTTCAGTTCATGGAGTCTCTCCTAATGAGCTGATGATCTTGTTCAGGTGTGTTAAATAAGGGAGACATACAAAATGTGCAGAGCAGTGGGTCACGAGGACTGGAATTGAGAACCACTGACTTAGAGCACCTTTAACACAACCTCTGGTCATGAGTGTCCTATGTATGTTTGTTTTTTCGGTATGTATGTAAGTTGCATAACCTTCGACTAACTAACACGCATTTCCAACAGTCCAAACAGAAGTCCACATGGGTGTGATTTAGGGTTGGGCGATAAAACGGTATTGGAATTTATCGACGGTACACCATTGTCGGTAACGATATAAAAAACCTTCGATATAGCACTCAATGTTTTCATTAAAATGCACACGCATCACCCGTAGATCTTAGGGGCCGTTTACATATCGTGTCTAAAAACGTGTAGAAGGCGTGGCTGTGCTGCTTTCTCCTCCTGTCCAAAGCGATTGCGCTCCCGTGGCGTCTTTCGTTGCTATGCGACAATGAACTGCGCTCTCCACATCATGTTAACTGAAAGTGTGGTTCCATTTGACCATGATTCATAAGTGGACTGTGAAGTTAAAGATGGCGCGACCACCACAACGTTGCCCAACATCAAATGGCAAACGTAATGAAAGTGGAACGAAACTGCTCTACTCATTATTTTGTGCTTTACGCTCAGTTTGGACCAATGTCAGTGCAGCGCGAGCCGATCTATATCAAGCGACACTGTTACTACACAGCGCTAAGATCCAGTAAAGAAAGCATTTGAATTCGCCACAGAAGTAATAACGTTGCTGCGAGATCTAGTGAGAAGCATTCAAATTTCTAATTTCTAATTAACGGATCAAACAGTGCTGGCATGGAAACCAGGAGAAACATTGTGTCATGAATGAACTCAGGGCCGTTTCTAGGCATAGGCAAACTAGGCGGTCGCCTTGGGCGCAAACAACTGGGGGGTGCCAGTGAGAGCCCCCACTACACCAAGAGATTTTTTTTAATATATATATATATATATATTATTATTATTATTATTATTATTTCTATTCTATTCTATTTGCACTAAGTTCCTGTCTTTTTGGCAAAAAGACGGCCACCACTAAATATCTACAGTGGCATAGGTCATAGGACTTGAGGTGCTTGAAAGTAACTTTTGAGGCATTCGACCCGAGTTCGAATCCGCTTTTTGTCGAGCTCGCTCTTCTCCCTTTTCCCAACACATGAGATGTAAAATATATAGCCTAGCATAAAGGTCTCTAGCGATATATTTTGCCAACAAACTAAAAAAAAACGTGAATAAAAACATCACGAAACCGTGATATGGCTTTGTGCCTTTATAAAACAGCACAAGACTTTAAGTAGCCTATAAAGCCTATATAATATAGGCATTGTGTTTGTACTTGAGGTGCGCACTTTGCTCACGCGATCAGCATGGTGATCTGGTGTTTTCTCCAAAAATAAAAGATCAAGGGTTTATTTCTTGCAAGTGAAGAAATTTGGACAAAAGTATTGTAATTTTCCTATACTATAGTGTAATGTAAAATATACTTTTGAAATATTCATTTTCATTTATACAGTAGGCCTACATTTATAGGCTATATGGATTTTACATCATAGGAATAAATATATAAATCATTATTATATAGGTTCTGCAGGAATCTCGCCTAGGGTGCCAAAAAGGCTAGAAACGACCCTGAATGAACTAGTTATGGACTTTAAGTCCACAGATCAGCAACATTCACCATGGATTTAATGTAGTAACACTAACTATAACCATGAGAGTTTGGCAGGAATAGTAAATTGCTTTCAAGTACATCACACATCTTATTCCAGCACTTCAAAACTCAAATATCATAATATTTAAATGTAATTTTTTTTGTAATGTCTAATGTGATGACCAAAACATTATTTGTTTATCCTTCAAAGATTACCCCCATTTATAAAACTAAAAGTTTCAAGATGTGGGAAAACTCACACTTATTTAAAAATGATTTTTCTTTTAATAAATATATATTTTTTAATTTCTTTCTTTTTGCTGTATCGGAGACATACCGAACCATGACACCACTGTGTCCTATCAAACCGAACCGTGAATTTTGTGAACCATTACACCCCTACTTATTACAGATGTTGATCTACCTCAAAGTTTGCCTTGATTGTTCAGCGTTTATACTTTTACACTGCACACATTGTGACCTCCACCTATTGTGAGAGAAAGTGAAATTTGGTATATTGTGCTGTATGTTATCTTATAAAATATATATTTAAACATAGTAGTAGGTCTATATTAAATACATATAATTTTGTAACTCATTTTATTATTTGCATGTTTTTTTTTTTTAACAAGATCAATGATAATGTGTCAGTTTTTGGGTGAACTACCCTTTTAACAAGTATGAATTAAGTATGTGTGTTAGATGAAACTGTGTTGCTCAATGACTCTGAGTCTTTCAGAACATAGAGGTTGGACATGCTGTCTTTTGTTTACATGCACCTAATCATTGATGTAGGTAATACATACATAAAGGTCATATATACATCATTGATGTAGATCATATATACATCATGTATACATCAAAATGACGCCATGAATTGCTACCACTGTTCGTAGCTCATTGGTACTTCTCTTATTTTTGTTTGTTTGTTCTGTTTTAAGTAATTTCTTCCATTCAGCTTCACTATATATGAACTTCTTGACATCAGAACTTTTTTCAGACTTTCAAGCACTAAGACGTTTATTTTGGACATTCTCAGAAGAGCTGCGATCCTGTACAAGTGCTACAAGAGACGCAAACGAGGGAATCGCTCCGGTGTGCTCGTGAAATTTTGACAGCACAGGTTTAGCACTCCGCTGCCGAGCATTCATCTGGCAAATCTCTGCTCCCTAGCGAATAAAACAGAGCTTTACATCTGCCGGGCTTACAGCTGTTCAGAAAGGGCAGAGACACTGAGTTGTCGGGGAAAATGAGAGGCGCTGGATTATGTACACTTGTACAGTGGCGGTGTACAGACATGACAGTGTTAAAGAAGATGTGCTGCCCTAATTTAGAATCTCTCTTCATTAACTGTAAGCCTTTTTATTAGCCGTGGGAGTTTTACTCATTTGTTTTGGTGAGTGCATACATTCCTTCTGATGCATGAGTGCAGCACTAGCGCTGAGTGCAGCGCTACAACTCCTGGCTGATCAGATCACAAACTGAGCGTCATCATCCTCAGTACAGGCTCCCCTCAGGGCTGTGTCCTGAGTCCTCTGCTGTTCACCCTGATGACACATGACTGCGTCCCTAGGCACGCCACTAACCACATTGTGAAATTTGCGGATGACACAACAGTGGTAGGCCTCATCAGGGATGACAAGGACCTGGCCTACAGAGAGGAGGTGGAGCAGTTGGTGGGCTGGTGCAGAGATAACAGCCTGATCCTGAACGTCGACAAGACCAAAGAACTCATTGTTGACTTCAGGAAGAACCAGCCCAGCCATGCTCCACTACTCATCAACAACATAACTGTGGAGGTGGTCAGCAGCATAAAGTTTCTGGGGGTGTTTATTACACACGATTTCACCTTGTCTGTAAACACTGCATCACTGGTGAAGAGGGCACAACAGCGGATGTACTTCCTACGGAGGATGAGAAGAGCCCATCTGCCCCCACCTATCCTCACCACATTTTACAGAAGCACCAGATAGCATCTTGACCAGCTGTATCTTGGTGTGGTGTGGAGGCTGCAGTGCCTCTGACTGGAAGGACGTGAGAAGAGTGGTGAGGACAGCAGAGAGAATCATCGGCACTTCTCTCCCCTCCATTCAGGACTTTGCAGAGAACCGCTGTGCATCTCGGGCCAGGAAAATCTGCAGCGACTCCTCTCACCCCTCTTACGGTCTGTTTATTCTGCTGGCCTCCGGAAAGAGGTTCCGCAGCATGCGGTGTAGGACCACCAGGTTCTATAACAGCTTTGTCCCCCAAGCCATCAGACTGTTGAACACTTAAAAAATAATACTTAGTGCTGCTGGTCTTACACTAGTCTGCTGTCATACATTTAGATAGATATTTAGATATTTAAATATTTAATCCATTCTGTTATTTGTATATTTATTTATATTCTGTTTACAGAATTTTTGTACAAACATTTACACTGCATTGAAACTGTAAAAACTGTGGCCTATGCAAACGAAATTTCATTCTGTATACACTTGCTGTATACTGAATGACAATAAAGTCTGTCAAGTCAAGTCAAGTCAAACACAGAGCAGCGTCACCAGGACTCTTTCATTATCATTCTCTGTGATTTTAATAAAGCTAATCTCACCTGCTAACTGCCTAAATACAAACAGCATATCAGATGCCCCACCAGAGACAGTAACATACTGGACCATTTCTACACTGCTTTAAAGGATGCGCACCACTCTGCCCCCTGAGCGGCTTTGGGACTCTTTGATCACTGTTTGCAGGGCCGGCCCGAGGCATAAGCGAACTAAGCGGCTGCTTGGGGCCCCCTTGCCACCAGGGGGCCCCCAAGCGAGTTTTTTTTTTTTTTTTTTTTTTTTTACATATTAATTAACTTAAACAAGTTACATAAATGAATGAATGGATTAATAATTCAAGACAATAAAATTCTGATTTCATGATCAATATACCTGCCTACAACTGCTGCTGTGTCTGCCAGTGTTTGAGTCATGCGCATGACCTCGCGTGCATAGACAATTCGTGCGCAAAGTCACGGTAGGCTAATAAGCCATGTCACAAAAATTTGATTTGATCAATGATTTGTCCTTTAAGTTTAATGATATTCAGAACAGAACAAGAATAAAAAAAAAAAACTATAAACAAGCCAAAACGAAATAATTTAAAGCGAAAGTGAAAGCAGCGTTGGTCTCATGTAGGCTACCTCTCTCATTAGAATCAAAATGTTTCAACATTCGCGATGGATTTGGATGGCAAACTATTCTTTATTATAAGCTTCTTTGTACTTCACCCACGTTCCAATATCGAGGGAAAAAATCAATCTCTTCACATGCGCAAAAATGTGCTTGAAATCCAATATCGAGGGAAAAAATCATTCTCTTCACATGCGCAAAAATGTGCTTGAAAACATCACAGTGGAGCGGTGCTTAGGCTACGCACCGCTGAATGGTACGAATTACTGACTATTTAAACAGAGCAGTGTAATTTTATATGTTAGGTTGACTATTTTATTATTATATTTTATTACGGCTATAACGAACAGGCTGCGATGTCATTGCAATGCTGCTGAATATGTTGTGTGTGTGTGTGTGTGTGTGTGTGTGTGTGTGTGTGTGTGTGAGGCGCGGGCGCGGGCGCGATCGAACAGTGGAAACATAAAAACATACTCCGTCATGTTCATACAAGACATCATTCATCATGCAAAGTGTTGCAAAACGTTGGAGGATATTTTGCTAATTATTTTTTTTATATGTTTTGTGACAATTTGTTTTCAGAAGTTTCAAAGAAGTAGTAAAGGAGTAAAGAAAAAGTTAAAACATTTTATTTAAGTATATCTATTTTTTTATTAAGTATTTATTTTGTATTAATACATAACCTCATTGTATTAATTTATAATGTAACATTATAGAGTGACATTGGGTCAATAATCGTCAAGCACAGGTGACTCCGCGTGGTGGGAGGGGGCCCCCAAATCAAATTCTGCTTAGGGCCCCCAAAAGGCTCGGGCCGGCACTGACTGTTTGGTTTATCTTCTACCAGCCTACATGCAGAAACTTAAATCGACTAAGCCTGTAGTACGAACTGTAAAGAGATGGACCAACGAAACGGAGCAGGATTTACAAGCCTGTGTCGACTGCACTGAATAGTGTTTTTGAGGCTGCAGCCACTGATGCAGTCATGCAGTCACACAATGTAGTCAGTGGATGAGCTCACTGACACCGTGACATCCTACATCTGATTCTGTGAGGACATGTGTGTTCCCATCAGGACTTATTTAACATATAAAAACGACAAACCTTGATTTACTGCAAAACTCAAACCGCTTCACCAGGCTAAAGAAGATGCCTACAGGAGTGGGGACAGTGCCTTGTACAAACAGGCCAAATACACAATGAATAGGGGGATAAGATTAGCTAAGAAAAGCTACTCTGAAAAGCTATAAAAAAAAAACAGCTTTCAATGAACAAACCTGCATCAGTGTGGAAGGGCCTGAAAGCCATCACCAGCTACAAGACCCTAGCACTGTGGAGAATCAACTTTTAGCCGACAGTTTGAATGAGATTTACAGCAGGTTTGAAAAGCCTGGTCTCACACCCCACACCGTCTCTCCACACAGCCATCAACACCCCCTCCCTCCCCTTACTACCTCTCAGCCTGCAATTAAGATCTGTGAGGAGGATGTATGCAGAGTCTTCAGGAAACAGAAGATAAAGGGGGTCGCACACCGAACAAGAAGTGCAGCGCCACGTCTTTTAAAAAGTGTAAAGTGTACGCACACCGGCGGAGGCATTTGGCTTATTCGCAGTGCCCAGCTACGACTCAGAACGCTGTTCAAAATCCTGCCGCGCCACAGAGCACCATTTACATAGTTTTATATTAAATTTACATTATATTTGAATCAAATCGTTGTTAATGTACACTGAATTCACCATGCGCTGCAAGATACATTTAGTTTTACATTAATTTACAGAAATCAACTACATGGATGAAGATTGGTGATGTTATTGGATTTTTAGTTGGGATTCTCAATTAACTCTCATAATGGAAGCGACGCGGGCTCGTTTTTCCAGGCGCACTATGCCACGGCTAGATGAAAACAGCTCAACTTTTCAGAATGGCACAAGCGCACTGCAGGTCATTTGACAAAAAACAACCGATCAGCTTCGGCCTTTCCGTAACATCATTGAAAGCTCGGCCGAACAGCTGATCGTAGCTGTACAGGGCGTGTTTTTATTTCTTATCTCCATAAATATATCTAGTAGTAAAGCTAATGCAAGGGCTAGAAATCAATGAATCCTTTGCTGATACTTCCTCGTCATCATGGAGAGCGCAGTTCATGGTAGCATAGAGACAACAGACGCCATGGGAGCGCAAGCGCTTGTAAAAAGGAGAAAGTGGCGCAGCCGCGCTTTCCACGCGTTTTTAGAAGCGCTATGTGAACCTTAGAGAGTTGGCCAAATACGATATTTTTGTCATCCTTGATGAAATTCTTCCTCACATCTGATGTGTGGTGTCTGTTGGTGACGTTCGCCATTTTTAATTCATTTATGGTTAATGCACACTCGAGTAGTCGATTGTTTCCAACAGCGCCGACTAGTGGTTGAAGTAGTCGATATCTAGACTACTTGACTAGTCTGTGCAAGCCCCTAGCATCCTGTGTGCGATACCTGTGAGCTTGTCGTCCGGTGTGTGACCCCCTTTTAGGAAAGCGCCAGGCCCAGACGGTGTCTCATCAGCCTGTCTCAAAGCTTGTGCTGTCCAGCTGTCAATCTTCACACTGATCTTCAACAGATCACTGGAGCAGTGTAAAGTCCCCTCCTGTTTCAAACACTCCACCATCATCCCTGTACCCCAAAAATCACATGACTGAATGACTACAGAACTGTTGCTTTTGACGTCAGTGGTCATTAAGTAATTTGAGAGACGGGTGTTGGCCTATCTGAAGGACATTGGACATTGCTGGACCCTTGCTGGACCTCATGCAGTTTGCTTATCGAGCAAACAGGTCGATGGATGATGCAGTCAACATGGGGCCACACTACATCCTCCAACATGTGGAAAAAACAGGGACTTGTGCAAGGATCCTATTTGTGGACTTTAGCTCAGCATTCAACACCATCATCCCAGATTCCCTCCTGAAGAAACTGACCCAGCTCTCCATTCCCACCTCCATGCCTCGACTGCACTTCTAAAGACCCCTCTGTCAAGCTCCTGATATTTGCAGACTTCAGACAAGCCCCCCCCCCCCCCCCCCGCGAGAAAGAAAACGCTTTTCAACTATGCCATTCCAGACTCTGTCTACGAAGCAAAGCGAAGTAGCAGAGTTTGGTATTACCAGGCTAAGGTTATCCTGCCACAGGCTCAGATGACACAGTTTTACTCGGCTGTTATTGAGTCGGTTCTGTGCACTTCTATAACTGTCTGGTTTGGGTCAGCCAGCAAATCAGATAAAAGAAGACTGCAACGGACTGTTAGGACAGCTGAAAGGATAATTGCCGAAATTTCAGGACTTGTACATCTCCACAGTGAAGAAGCGGGCTGGTAACATCATTACAGACCTTTCTCACCCTTTCTGCCTTCAGACGTTACAGATCTCTGTGCACTAGATCTAGGCATAAAAAAAAAGATCCCACATCTTCCGCTTAAACAGATAACATAACAATTACCACATTTTTATTATTCATCTCTCAGTACCTGAGAGAGAGGCAATAATTAGGTTTTTATGTAAATAGTTGTGTCTGCAGAGGTATTGTGTAGCCACTAGATGGCAGTGGATGGAAGGAAAAGAAAAGAGTAGTAAAGAGAAGAAAGAAATACACACTTGTGTCTGTGCTTGCTTCTTTATTTTATTACAAGATGTACAAACATCACAATACATATACATTTTTTTATATGTTTGTATATACACAGTACATAATGCACAATTCTGTACATAAATCTTCTGTTCTGTTCCAGATGTATACATTATTAATTATTTCTTCTCTTAGTCTTATTTAAATGTTCTTCTGTTTTCGTGTCGTATATGTATGTTTATATGTATGGATGTACCAAGAGCTCCTGTAAAACCACAACAAATTCCTTGTGTGTTTGCGCACACTTGGCAAATAAAAGCTCATTCTGATTCTGATTCATATACTGAAAATGACTCTTTTTTGTTTATAAAAACTTAACTTTAAAAAAAGCAGTAGCTGTGTAAGCTAACAGAACTGTATAGCAGATGTAGATATCAGTTACAGTGGGACCTCCTGCAATAAATCGATTATCTTTGCTCTTTGTGTATTAGGGAAAGATCCGGCTCACCTGAGTCCAGCTTAGTGTCTTTGAGGAGTGACCGTTCAAAAGATGGTGGACAGCCAGAGAAAACACCATCTACCAAAAGGTATTTCTTGTGTTTCTTGTTGGTCACATATTTACTGTGTTAGAAAACATTTCAGTGAGTATCATGAAACTTTATTTACATTTAAAACCTTTTTCCAATGTTGGATAGAGGTATCGGGGACATCTGTGAATCTTTTAGTTTCCTTGTGATTTGTTGTTTTGTGTGATTTAGTAACAAAGGACAAAAGACCACAGTAAATATCGGTGCAGAAATTGCACGGTGGAAAAGTCTAAAGGTTCAAAAGGGAATGAGCAGTGATGTGGAACTGGCATCTTTTCTTCTCAACAGGTGGGGACACAAACAACTTTTAAATAACACAGTTCACATTTTAGTTTAATTTACAACATAAACGATTAACAATGCTTGAATTCATAATTATTATTATTATAATGTTAATAATAAAAAAAAATTGTGCCAGTGACATGGCTTTTAAAATTTTGTACATTGTGCCTTTTGAAGAAAATTCAGCACCTTGCATATGTGTTAAAATACATGAAGGTATAGTTCACCCAAAAATGAAAATTCTGTCATCATTTACTCACCCTCAAGTTGCTGAACAAAAAAGTTTCTATGCTGAACAAAAAAGAAGATATTTTGAATGATGAAAACCAAACTGTTGTTTAGCCCCATTTACTTCCATAGTAGGGAAAAAATAATATGGTCAATTGGGACCATGCACTTTTTGGTTATGAACATTCTTCAAAATATCTTATCTTGTGTTGAGGACAACAAAGAACTGTATACATGTTTAGAACAACTTAAGGATGAGTAAATGTTGACAAAATTGTCATTTTTTGGTGAATTATCCCTTTAAAAAGACAATGTTTATTTGCTTTGTCACGTGAGTTGTGTGATAATATTCTCTTTGGCTATTGCACTGTGACATAGATGTCTTCAGTCAGTTTTTACAGAGATTAATCATGAAATAAAAAAATACCCAATAAGAAATAAAAACAGAAAACACTGCTAATACTGATTTTGAGAATGATCTTATATCGTATACATTTGAAGTTTTTTATCAACATACTGTAAATTTGTTTGCTGTTTCCAGTTCTAGTTTTGTCTAATATTGCAGATGCTGTATTTTATTAGATATACTATAAACAATGACCACATTTATTTTGCTAACAGGATTCAGTATGAGAAAAAAACAGACTTTCAGAGTTTCCGCTTCAAGAAATTCAGAGAAAATCTCATCTGGGTCTTTCAGGTATGGAAAAATATTGTTTATTGTTTACATTTATATTATAATAAACACATGGGTTTTTCAACAAATGTAAAATAGTGTATTTTTATTTTAAAAAAGACAACTAATGAATGTATTAGCATTTCAGTTGTGTACACATCCACATGTCAGCAATGCTAGACTCATATATGTTGGTAGACAAGCAGCTTCATTAAACTTGCAATTATATGTAAACAATATTTAACAACTCTACAATTCTGTATGATTTGTAATTTATGTATGATTTGGGGGCACATTCACATTGACATTCTGTAATGTTAATTTTGCTTACCTTAATTCTGGTATGTGTGTTACATTTACTGCCTTTGTCTAAGAAGTTAACGGCATAATCCAGCAGCAGCAATGCAATAGTGTTAAATTGTGTATAGGCAAACACTTGTTTGTCATTTAATTAGGTACTTTCAATAATTTTACCTAAAATTATTGCATAAATAGTTTGCTCAAGCTAACTGGTGTTCTGCCGTTTTCATTTTTATTTTATATGCTATTTGTAGTTTCACATTATCACAGCTTCATTAATGCTTTTACTTCTGATGTCTGTAATTTGTTTAACCATATGTTTCATATATGGATGTGAATTTGGTTAAATTTTGTTGTTGTACCCATCTTTGTTTTTATGCTTTTAGGACCTTGAGCACAAAATAATTGTATTCCTAAAGAATGAGTTGGAAAAGTTTAAGAAAATACTAAAAAAGGAGAACACCCAATACTTTGTGCAGGACTATAGAGATGACATGAGTAGCATCAAAGAAGCAGCTCTTGATATCACACTGCACTTCCTAAAAAATATGAAGCAAGATAAACTTGTAGATACTCTAAAAGGTAAGAGGCTCATGAACATCTGTCATGTTGTCACTTAAAGTCAGGAGAGAAAAGTAGGATCAAGTATTTTTATTTCTGTTTGTGTGTTTAGATGAGCTTGTATTTATTCATCAACGAAAACTTAAATCGAACCTGAAGAGGAAGTATCGATGTGTGTTTGAAGGAATTGCAAAGCAAGGTGACTCCACAGATCTGAATAAAATCTACACAGATCTCTATATCACTCAGGGTGGCAGTAAACGGGTCAATACAGAACATGAGGTGAGACAGATTGAGATTTCCAGCCGTGCCGAATCACAGGAGATACAGATTGAATGCACAAATTTGTTTGAATCACCTGAACAAGACAAGCAGATTAAAACTGTACTGACACAAGGAGTTGCTGGCATCGGTAAATCCATCTCCAGCCGTGCTGAATCACAAGAGATAAAGATTGAATGCACAAATTTGTGTGAATCACCTGAAAAAGACAAGCAGATTAAAACTGTACTGACACAAGGAGTTGCTGGCATCGGTAAATCCATCTCGGTGCAAAAGTTTATTCTGGATTGGGCCGAAGGAAAAGAAAATCAAGATATCAGCTTCATACTTCCTCTTCCATTCAGAGAGATGAACTTAAAGGAGGAAGAAAATCTAAGCTTGATGAACTTTGTTAGTCAGTTTTTCCCAGAGATAAAAGGACTGAACCTTACAAGAGATGATAAATACAAAGTCCTGTTCATTCTTGATGGATTGGATGAATGTCGCCTTCCTTTAAACTTTAAGGACAATGAGACGTGGCGTGATGTATCGTCACCAGCCTCTCTGGATGTTCTCCTAACGAACCTCATCAAGGGAAATCTTCTTCCTTCTGCTTTCATCTGGATCACCACCAGACCAGCAGCTGCCACTAAGATTCCTCCTGACTGTATCGACCGCGTGACAGAGGTCAGAGGGTTCAATGATGCACAAAAGGAAGAGTACTTCAGAAAAAGATTCACTGATGAGGAAATGGCCAACAGAATCATTGATCACGTTAAACAATCAAAGAGTCTCTTCATCATGTGCCACATCCCAGTCTTCTGTTGGATTGCAGCCACTGTTCTCCAGAACATTTTGGAGAAAATAAATAATAATACAAAAAATCAGACTGAGGACGCCTCTACAACACAGCAGGAATCAAATACCGAAGACATTCCCAAGACTCTGACACAAATGTACACACACTTTCTCCGCTTTCAGATCCATCAGAGCAGACAAAAGTATGATGGAGAAAACAGACCAGATGTTTCCTGGGATAAAGATGCCATCCTTTCACTGGGGAAACTGGCATTTCATCAGCTGGAAAAAAACAACCTGATCTTCTATGACACAGACCTGAAGGACTGTGGTATTGATGCCTCTAAAGCATCAGTGTATTCAGGCATGTGTACACAGATCTTTAAAGAGGAAACGGGAATCATTATTGGTACCATGTACTGCTTTGTTCACATGAGCATTCAAGAGTTTATTGCAGCCCTTTATGCACATCTTTTTCTAGACATCAGCAAGAAAAGTGTGTTTGTTCAAGAGTCTACAGAGCAGGAAAACAAAAATGAAGCCATGGTTGATATGCTGAAAACTGCAGTGGACAAGGCGCTCGAAAGTGACATTGGACATCTGGATCTTTTCCTTCGATTCCTTCTTGGTCTGTCACTTCAGTCTAATTATCCACTTTTACGAGGTCTGTTGACACAGCAAGACAGCAATGACGAGAGCAACAAGGACATAGTTCAGTACATCAAGCAAAAGTTAGGAGAAAATTTATCTCCAGAAAGGTCCATCAATCTGTTCTACTGTCTGAATGAACTGAATGACCAAACTCTGGTTAAAGACATTCAAACACAACTTAGAGTAGGAAGTCTCTCATCTGCTGACCTTTCACCTGCCCAGTGGTCTGCTGTGGCCTTTGTGTTGTTGACATCAGAGGAGGAGCTGGAAGACTTTGAGCTTGAGAAATTTAAGAAATCAGACGAGTGTCTAATTAGACTATCAGGGGTCATCAAAGCCTCCAAAAGAGCTCTGTAAGTCTTTTACTTTTTGTTTTTATCTGCTTTAATTCTTAATTGTATACCATATATGAATGTATACCATCTACTGTATATAGTTAATTTATATCAGTAGTTTTTTCATTTATATATATTTTTTCTAATGAATACAGTGGAAATAAAGCCTAATTTTACTATTTTATTATAATTTTAGTATATAAGTATTATGTAGAAAACTCTGTAATCTGTAATTCTTTTGTAGGCTAAATGACTGTAACTTGACACACAAAAGCTGTTCGGCTCTGGCTGCAGTTCTTGGATCAGATTCCAGTCTGAAAGAGTTGCACATGAACAATAATAATCTGCAGGATACAGGAGTGAAGCTGCTCTGCACTGGACGGGAGATTGTAAAGTGTAAATTGGAGACACTTTGGTAAGTTATTTGATGTAACAATTAGAACAAAGGGAAATATTGTTAATTAATTGTGGTAAATTTTAAATATTATTAAGAATGAACTGATATAGCAGAGGTAATATCTGATTTGACTAATCTGTTCATCCAATGAACATTCAGTATAATCAAGGTCAAGGTGTCTTTTTTTAGTAACCGAGGGTAAATTTGTTGTGCAGACAGGAGATTGAGCAATCCATATTAAAAAAAAAAAAAATCCATAAAACATTAAAACATACAGTAAAACATAAATTATGTAATAATGTCCAGAAGTATAAAAACTCTTAAGAGAAAGGTCATGACAATGTGCCTCTACACACACACTCACCCACCCCCTAAATAGCATAAAGTGCCATGCATAGCAACGAATATCATTTTTTTGCGATTTTTTTTTTTTATAATTCTATTGTTTCAGGTACAAAAGTATTCCTATATTGTCTAGTTATCCACCTAGGGGCCACAAACTGACAACCAGAGTGTAGGAGCTGAAAATCAGCATATAAAGGGTGGGAACAACTTCTAAAAATAGAACTCGCCTTATGCTGCAGCTGGTTAGACCTGCTAGGTTAAGTTGTGGTTCACCTATAATCTTATTAGCCCACGTGACAAATTGGTTCAAAGAATATTTTTTTTCTTCAAAGATAAATTACCAAACCACGACACAAGGGAGAATGACAAGACTGATTCAATAAAAGCCATAGATTTATCAATGTGAAATCTGGAGCATTCTGAGGCAAAACAGACGCTGATGTTGTTTTTTTACACAGTTTCACAGTTCTTTTCAAAATTCAATTTAGAATCAATGACTGTCCCAAGATATTTGTAGCCTTCTACACAATCCACCACCTAGTCTTTAATGGTCATAGTGTCATAACATGAAGCATGAGTTCTAAAATCTATAATCATGTCCTTTGTTTTGGTAGACTCATCACACCAGGTGACAAACTTCTCAATAATAGGGCCATGTCCAGACTCATTGTCGTGTAGCAGAATCTTTTACTCAGACAATTACAGTATCATCTGCAAATTTCAAAATAGTCCTATTTGTGTACTTACTTTGGCACATATAAGTGTATAGAATATAAAGTAAGGGTGAGAGAAAACAGCACTGCGGTGAGCCAGAGGATGAATATAATAAATCGGATAAAATGCCATTTACTTTCACCGTCTGCGTTTTGTTTGTCAAAAAATCCAATATCCAACCCACCAAATTGTGGCTCAACTTAAAATGCTCTATCAGTCTCATCGCTAAAATGTGAGGTTGGATAGTATTAAAATCTGAAGAAGTGTCAATAAACAACAGACTAGCATGAGTCACTTCTAAGAGCATAAAAGATTGAGCAATTGTCCTCAACTCCTCTGTGTGCCCTATAAGCAAACTGTGTAGGGTCAAGAGCTTGCTTGGTTTACCTTACAATGTCTTCACAAGCTTTTCAAGAAGATTTTATTACAAGAGAAGTGAGGCCAACTGGCCTGAGGTCATTTAAAGCCTTGGGACTATTACTTTTATGGATAATAACAGCCCATTTCTATAGGTTAGGTATGCGTTGCAGGTATACAGACATATTAAAGTATCATAAAATATACTTAATTTATATATATAATTTAATTTATTATAACTTAATTTCCTTGCACAATATTTCAACAATAGTTCAACCACGATGGTTTATGACGTCACGCACATGGTGGAGAAATAAATTATTTTAAAGAAACTGAGTTCATTTAACATGTTTAGATGTCAACAATTAAGATGTTTTTCTATAAATTACAGACATGGCATCTGAGGACTAGTTCTAATTTTTCTCAGTTGTTTTGCTTTATTTCCAGATTCAATCATAGGCTCATTCTTACATAGTAGAGCACGTTCGCACATGCGCAGTCTTCAAAAACGGTACTTTAAATCTCTTGACAAACTAAAAGACGTGAATGACATTTGTATGTATTCTAAATAAAAGACACAGGTTGTATTGAATGTCAGCTTGCTTATTTTGCTCAAGATACTGATTTATTAAGTCCACATGTCATGCAAACTAGAAACTATGCTTCTAACCACAAGTCGAGATCTGTCGTTCCAACCAAACAACTTTGCGATGCTGTTTGCGAATGTTCGTTGGAACGATGGTTTCGGGAAACACTGACTTGTTGAACTACGCTGATAACGACGAACATTGTTGACTAACGTTGCTTTTGGGAAACGCAATTGATGTCCGAATTCCTGACATCATACTTTGCTATATACCTACTATAATTTTCATACCAGACCAAGCTGATGCAAGATTCTTTTCACTCATTTTACTCTCTACTTCACATTAATACCTGTCTAGCTTTTACATTTTTTATTTTAACTTCCCTTTTTGCTGCTTCTCTTTGGGCCTCATTTATAAATCTAACGTAGATACGAGCACAGATCCAAGCACAGAAATCATCTTGCCACAGGGTTCACGTGTGATTCATGAGACATTCGTATGCTGCCAATCCCATCCTATGACTGATCGTACATTGATAAATGTGACTCACTCAATGGATGGACGAACTGACAGGAGTGGCCTGACATCTACACTTACATAAATGAAAAACCGAGCATGTATAGTAAAAAGAAACTGAGGGCATATAAACCGTTATATGACTATTACTATGTACTAACACAGGCAAACGTTGCTAATGCAACTACTGGCCTTCACTGTTCCCTCTCTCTACAATTGCACTTATGTTAATTTTATAAAGAGAGACGACACAAAAGGTTTCCTTTATGTTTAGTCTCTGGTCGTTAGTAAACTGCTACTGTAGTTGTACGACTAACAAAGTTAGCTTATGCGCATAAAAAGTTAGCGTTACGTGAGAAATCATTTAGTTCCCCAATTTCTGATTAGGTGGGCATGAATGAGAAATCTTTAGACATGTAATCAAACCATAATCCATACCAACAAAAGACAGACCTGCCAACCTGTACGCATTTTGCGTAGCGGATACGCATTTTGACTTCAAAGTACGCTGGTACGATTTGTCACTCTAAACTACGCAAAAACCTGGTGACGCCTCTGTGCACGCACTGTCCTCAAATCAAGCTACAGCAAAAGAAGAAAAGTTCGACCAATCATAGCGCTGGGTTCATTCCCCAAATAGCAAGCGGGGATGATTGACAGATGCGTAGGCCTATCATTAAAAAGAGACTGAAAATCGACACCAATAAAGATTCCCGCTCGATCCCCCTTCCACTCCCGCGGCCGCCGTCTGACTGATGTCATAAGCGAGGACAGTACAGTACGGTACTTCTGACTCCTGAAGGTAAACGGCCTGGGGTCGATGTGGAAAGTTGATTGTTGAGTTAACTTAATCTTATGGATTCGATGATCACACAAATCGCATGGATTATCTTAAAATACTCCGTTAAGTTATTCATGGTCACTCAGAAAACAGGAAGACATCATTCAGTCATGCAAATAATAAAATGCTCAAGTAATGCTGAACTATAAATCTTATGAAACAAAGTAAAGAGGCCGCACTATGCATATAAAACGTTTATTTTGCACAAACGCGTTTCGGCGTGTGCCTTCTTCAGCGTGCAATCAGGGAAGCTTGTGACCAATCTTAAATACCCACACCCATTGTCATTGACACACCCATCATCGTCATCATCATCAAATAATAATATTAAAGTGATACCGGGACCAATGGTGTCACTATATACTGCAATATAATACTCATAATACATAAAGAGTTTTAACACATTCAATACACACGTGGTATTAACCTGCATTTATAAGAAGCAGCTTAGTGTCAGATCTTCATTCATCCCATGCGGGATGCAAGTGTTCAAATTAAAAATATGCCAAGCCTCTCGCTGCAAGAGGAGGTTCTCACGGTCTCCACCTCTTGGAGGCCGATTGACCAGCTCCAAGCCCATAAATTTGAGCATGTTGGCATTATGTCCCACAGAATTAAAATGTCTTGCAACTGATGATTTATCGTCATTCTTTCTGATGGCACATTTGTGTTCGAAAATTCGGGTTTTCAATTGTCGCTTTGTTTTGCCCACATAAAATAAACCACAAGGACACGTTAGTAGATACACAATAAAAGTTGATAGACATGTGATTCTGCCCTTTATTTTATACACCCTGCCTGTTTTTGGATGTGTGAAGGTATTTTCTGTGATCATAAAATTACAAGCAGCACAATTCAAACATTTGAAATTCCCGTGTGGTATTCTAAAGGGAAAAGGCGAGTGAGTTGGCGCAGGAAGATGCGAGCGCACTAGCTGATCTCTGAGGTTGGGTGCACGTTTATAGCAGCTGCGCGGCGGATCTTGGAACGTGTCGCCCAAGTTCGGGTCACTGCTTAGAATGTGCCAATGGCAATGCACAATATTCTTTAAGCTCTTTGAAATCTGACCATAAGTGGATACACATGTCACTGTAGTGTTAGCGTTATTCTGATCGGTCCGTTTGGTCAACAGATCAGTACGTTGGATGCTGCGTGCGCGCTCCAAACAGTCACGTACTAAATTATATGTGTATCCCCTGTCAATAAATCTTTGACATAATTCATTCGCTTGTCGCTCAAACACCTCATCATCATCACAAATACGGCGTACTCTTAATAGTTGACTGTAGGGCAAACTGCGTTTGAGAGCAGGTGGATGGAAACTCTGGAAATGCAGAAAAGAGTTACGATCCGTTTCTTTACGATAAATTTCAGTGTGTAACACATTCTTTACTTTCCTCACTAAAACATCCAAAAAGGGCAAGAGCGTATCATCATGGGTCAATGTAAATTTGATAGAGGGCAATCTCGTATTAGCAAAACCGTGAAAGGCGGACAATTCCTCTTTTGAACCTGACCACACAAAAAAAATATCATCTATGTATCTGTACCACACTTTTAATTGTTGTTTAAAAGGATTATTGTTATGGATAAAATCCTGTTCAAATTTGCCCATAAATAAGTTTGCATAATTGGGAGCCATGGGAGAACCCATGGCGGTACCCTGGGTTTGTAAGAAAAAATTATTTTGAAACATGAAATAATTTTTCGTTAAAACTTCATTAGCTAATGATAAAATAAACTCTGTATGTGGTACTTCATTTATCTGTAGATAATATTCCAAGGCTGCTAAGCCTGCATCGTGAGGGATATTAGTGTACAAGCTGGTCACATCCATGGAACACAACACATCGGTTGGATTCAACTCTCCAATGCCTGACAATTTCACCAAAAACTCGGTGGTATCTTTTAGAAACGAGGGCAGGTTATGCACTAAATTCTTAATATGGTGATCAACAAATTTAGACAGCGGCTCAGTCACGGTTTGATTTCCAGAAACAATTTGGCGACCAGGCGGATTATCCAACCTTTTGTGAATTTTTGGTAAAGTATAAAACACTGGTCTTAAGGGTTTGGACTGTAGCAAATATTTGTATTCTTTTTCATCAATGATTACATCAGATAGAGCTCTTTTCATTATAGATTTTATCTCTTCACTAAACCTCATAATGGGGTCTCCGTGTAGACGAGCATAAAAGTTAACATCACCAAGCTGTCTCTCAATTTCTTGTACATACGCAGTCCTGTCCTGGATGACAATAGAGCCCCCCTTGTCTGCAGATTTAATCACGATGTCATCATCAGTCATTAATGCATGCAATGCCTCTTTCTCAGAGGTCATAAGATTTTGTCTGATCGAATAGTTACCGGGCTTAAAACAGGAGAAAACATCCTGTTCTACCAGCCGGCAGAACGTTTCTACCGAGGAATTGTTCATGGGAGGAAGAAAAGTGCTCTTAGGTTTAAACAGCGTCTTTTTAGAGACGGGAGAGGGTTCCTCAGATGTGGTAGTCACATGTTGGTTATATTGTCTTACAGTTCCTTTTGAATAGAAAGCCTTAAGACGAATAGATCTAAAAAACTTAAACATTTCTATTTTAGTCACAAAAGGATCATTTGCCTTCACAGGAACGAATGAAAGACCTTTGGATAAAACAGAAAGTTGATCTTGACTTAGCTGTTTAGATGAGATGTTGATGACGTTGTCCTTTAACTCTGTCCTCTTGCGCTTCTTACTCCCCCTCCGCGTCTTGCGGTGCCGCCCTGAGACGTACGGGGAGGTCCTTGGAAAGCCCTGGTGTTGGAGCGTAAAAAACGCCTGCTTGTGGACGAATCGGTGTCAGTACTCCAGTCTCCAGATGAGGCGCTGCTCACGGTATTACATTGCCTTTGTCTTGGTTTCGGCCTACCTCCTCCAGGGCCATGGTTATCCCGAAGCCAGGGGTAGACATTGTTGTTGCGATAATCCATAGTGTCTCTACGATATTTCTCCATTTTTTTATGTTGCGTCTCCGTCTTATAGGCACTTATCTGCGCGTCACACTTCTGTATGAGTTCTTTCAGTTGCGCTGAGGAGAATTTTGTCTTGAGCTGTGCCTCTAGGTCGGCAATCTCCTGGTTAATTGTAGCGAGTTTCTTGTTTTGATTGTCAACAATTAACAGCATCAGATCAAGAGAACACTTATTAAGGATATCGCACCATTTCTTACAGAACTCTGGATCATCCCGACCCAATGTAGGTTCCTTCATTATACGTAATCCTCTGGGTATGCGCTTATTTCTCCAGTACTGGGAGAGTACACTTCCGTGCAGCAGTGCTCTTGTTTCTTTCTTACGTAAATCCTCCAGCTGATTGTATTGCATATCCCAATTATCAGCTGGCGTTTCCATCGTCAGTGTGGGAAAAAGGATTTGCTCAGAGTCTTTTTCGGTGTAGGTGAAAGTGCTTGCTCTCACGTCAGTGAGGCGCTCCACTTCTTCATAGGACATCGTTGGAGGAGCTCCGCTCAATAAAGTACAACAAGTGATAGGGTTGGGAGCAGGCTTCACTCTATGTTTTTTTAGATTTTCAGAGTGCTGGCCTTATATAACACATATGAAACAGAGTAAAGAGGCCGCACTATGCATATAAAACGTTTATTTTGCACAAACGCGTTTCGGCGTGTGCCTTCTTCAGTGTGCAATCAGGGAAGCTTGTGACCAATCTTAAATACCCACACCCATTGTCATTGACACACCCATCATCGTCATCATCATCAAATAATAATATTAAAGTGATACCGGGACCAATGGTGTCACTATATACTGCAATATAATACTCATAATACATAAAGAGTTTTAACACATTCAATACACATGTGGTATTAACCTGCATTTATAAGAAGCAGCTTAGTGTCAGATCTTCATTCATCCCATGCGGGATGCAAGTGTTCAAATTAAAAATATGCCAAGCCTCTCGCTGCAAGAGGAGGTTCTCACGGTCTCCACCTCTTGGAGGCCGATTGACCAGCTCCAAGCCCATAAATTTGAGCATGTTGGCATTATGTCCCACAGAATTAAAATGTCTTGCAACTGATGATTTATCGTCATTCTTTCTGATGGCACATTTGTGTTCGAAAATTCGGGTTTTCAATTGTCGCTTTGTTTTGCCCACATAAAATAAACCACAAGGACACGTTAGTAGATACACAATAAAAGTTGATAGACATGTGATTCTGCCCTTTATTTTATACACCCTGCCTGTTTTTGGATGTGTTAAGGTATTTTCTGTGATCATAAAATTACAAGCAGCACAATTCAAACATTTGAAATTCCCGTGTGGTATTCTAAAGGGAAAAGGCGAGTGAGTTGGCGCAGGAAGATGCGAGCGCACTAGCTGATCTCTGAGGTTGGGTGCACGTTTATAGCAGCTGCGCGGCGGATCTTGGAATGTGTCGCCCAAGTTCGGGTCACTGCTTAGAATGTGCCAATGGCGATGCACAATATTCTTTAAGCTCTTTGAAATCTGACCATAAGTGGATTCACATGTCGCTGTCTAAATTTGTTGATCACCATATTAAGAATTTAGTGCATAACCTGCCCTCGTTTCTAAAAGATACCACCGACTTTTTGGTGAAATTGTCAGGCATTGGAGAGTTGAATCCAACCGATGTGTTGTGTTCCATGGATGTGACCAGCTTGTACACTAATATCCCTCACGATGCAGGCTTAGCAGCCTTGGAATATTATCTACAGATAAATGAAGTACCACATACAGAGTTTATTTTATCATTAGCTAATGAAGTTTTAACGAAAAATTATTTCATGTTTCAAAATAATTTTTTCTTACAAACCCAGGGTACCGCCATGGGTTCTCCCATGGCTCCCAATTATGCAAACTTATTTATGGGCAAATTTGAACAGGATTTTATCCATAACAATAATCCTTTTAAACAACAATTAAAAGTGTGGTACAGATACATAGATGATATTTTTTTTGTGTGGTCAGGTTCAAAAGAGGAATTGTCCGCCTTTCACGGTTTTGCTAATACGAGATTGCCCTCTATCAAATTTACATTGACCCATGATGATACGCTCTTGCCCTTTTTGGATGTTTTAGTGAGGAAAGTAAAGAATGTGTTACACACTGAAATTTATCGTAAAGAAACGGATCGTAACTCTTTTCTGCATTTCCAGAGTTTCCATCCACCTGCTCTCAAACGCAGTTTGCCCTACAGTCAACTATTAAGAGTACGCCGTATTTGTGATGATGATGAGGTGTTTGAGCGACAAGCGAATGAATTATGTCAAAGATTTATTGACAGGGGATACACATATAATTTAGTACGTGACTGTTTGGAGCGCGAACGCAGCATCCAACGTACTGATCTGTTGACCAAACGGACCGATCAGAATAACGCTAACACTACAGTGACATGTGTATCCACTTATGGTCAGATTTCAAAGAGCTTAAAGAATATTGTGCATCGCCATTGGCACATTCTAAGCAGTGACCCGAACTTGGGCGACACGTTCCAAGATCCGCCGCGCAGCTGCTATAAACGTGCACCCAACCTCAGAGATCAGCTAGTGCGCTCGCATCTTCCTGCGCCAACTCACTCGCCTTTTCCCTTTAGAATACCACACGGGAATTTCAAATGTTTGAATTGTGCTGCTTGTAATTTTATGATCACAGAAAATACCTTCACACATCCAAAAACAGGCAGGGTGTATAAAATAAAGGGCAGAATCACATGTCTATCAACTTTTATTGTGTATCTACTAACGTGTCCTTGTGGTTTATTTTATGTGGGCAAAACAAAGCGACAATTGAAAACCCGAATTTTCGAACACAAATGTGCCATCAGAAAGAATGACGATAAATCATCAGTTGCAAGACATTTTAATTCTGTGGGACATAATGCCAACATGCTCAAATTTATGGGCTTGGAGCTGGTCAATCGGCCTCCAAGAGGTGGAGACCGTGAGAACCTCCTCTTGCAGCGAGAGGCTTGGCATATTTTTAATTTGAACACTTGCATCCCGCATGGGATGAATGAAGATCTGACACTAAGCTGCTTCTTATAAATGCAGGTTAATACCACATGTGTATTGAATGTGTTAAAACTCTTTATGTATTATGAGTATTATATTGCAGTATATAGTGACACCATTGGTCCCGGTATCACTTTAATATTATTATTTGATGATGATGACGATGATGGGTGTGTCAATGACAATGGGTGTGGGTATTTAAGATTGGTCACAAGCTTCCCTGATTGCACACTGAAGAAGGCACACGCCGAAACGCGTTTGTGCAAAATAAACGTTTTATATGCATAGTGCGGCCTCTTTACTTTGTTTCATATGTGTTATATAAGGCCAGCACTCTGAAAATCTAAAAAAACATAGAGTGAAGCCTGCTCCCAACCCTATCACTTGTTGAACTATAAATCTTGAAATCGCTATGGCTTAGTGATTATGAAAGTGCTGTGACTTGTGGATTAGCCTACTGATAAGCGCGAGTCTGGAGAAACAGGCGTTTATTTATTCATTCATTCTCAGTGTTGAGAAACGTATGTGTTACGTTATTGTCTTAATTATATCTAAAGTAGCTTACCTAATTATGTTACATATTTATTTTGTATGAAAACTAGCGCGTTAGTTACTTATGGATTAAAAAGTACCGTTGTATCAGTGCTGCGCGAGCTCTCTCTCTCTCAAACACGGACGCGCGCACACAGAGAGAGAAGATCAGTGTAAAATAAAAATTGACGGGCTAAGTTTAAATTTTGTTCTTGCTTGTTTTGTTTTTTTTCTGTCAAAAAGCATTTTGTATTATCCATCCCTGCTTTTAAAATTCGTTAAATGACGGACGTTTACTGTTAACACAGCCCTCATTATATGTCGGATTCTGAACTTATTACGTTACTTTATATTATTTTTAAGTGATTCGTTATGCTATTATTGGACTCCTGTCTATTCATTGTCAACTGTTTTCTATAAATATGTTTGTATTGGCTAACATTTATTCAGTTAATGAGTGTCCTGTTTAAAATGTGCAATGTTCAAATGCAAAGACAGCACGTCACAAATAGAAGCCCTTTTCCCTGTGCTATTTAGTATCATATTTGGATATTGGAAAATAAATAAATTAGCCTATCTTAATTGTACACAATGTTCCTATGTTTTATCTTTTCTTTTTAATCTTTTTTTTAATTTATTTTTACTGTGTTCTAGGGGTTTCTTAATTTTAGACTAGTTGACCAGCACACATTATATGCAATGCAATTATATAACGCATGTGTGTTATATAAATCCTGTGTTTTACTCACCCTCGTGTGCAAAGCAGTCTGGTGTAAAATGACATGCACATAATGTAAAATTTACCTGTTTTCTTGGACACATTCCGTTCATAAATAAAATTACACCACTGCGTACTTAGTGGCACAGATGCTGGAGTTTATGGAGACTTTTATGTTTATTATTAAATAATGTTGACGTAGCTAACACATATCACAAGCTCACGGATTGTAGGTGGTGTTTAGCTCCGACCCAACTCACCATCCTTCACATAGCTTTAGTAATCCTGAAGATATTGAGGTGTGTTTGATTAGGGTTGGAGATAAACTATGCTGTTTATGATTTATGGGGATTATAAAACAAGGAGTGGGTGGACTTTTACCATTATAGGCTGGTTGTTTACACACACTTGTGGAAACACCTGTGTTTAAACTAATAAAAATAAATTTTGCATAATAGGTCCCCTTTAAATTAAATGGTAGCCTATTCAAAACAAGAATGTTTTAAAAACAAAGGAGCTATACATTTATATTAAATTATAAAAAATAAAAAAATGAGGCAAACAAGATGAAATTAATTTATTTAAAGTGAAACTGAATCAGCATTAAGCTCAGAAAGAATACAAACCATTCCATATTCGCGATGTAACATTTGGTTGCTAAACTATTGTTCATTGAAGGGGACCTATTATGCAAAAAATACTTTTATAAGGTGTTTGAACACATATGCGTGTCCACAGTGTGTGTAAACAAGCAGCCTATAATGGTTAAAATCCACCTAATCCTTTTTTTTAAATCCCCATAAATTATAAACATTCTCTCAAAACAAGCGATTCCAGATTTCTCCCTACAATGATGTCAATTTAGGGAGAAATCTGGAATCGCTTGTTTTGAGAGAATGTTTTATGTTTGTTTTTGAGAGACCCGGCCACTGGTGACGATCTCCTATTAGCATAGACACAGCCCTGAGTGAGAAGCACAGAGTCCGCCATTGTTATATTGTTGTTAGAGCAGCTAGTGCAGGGATAGACAACATCGGCCCTGGAGTGCAGCCGTTCTGCATAGTTTAGCTTCAACCCTATCAAACACACCTGAATGTCTTCAGGATTACTAAAGCTACTTGAAGGGAAGGTGAGTTGGGTCGGAGCAAAACTCTGCAGGACAGCAGCACTCAGGACTGACCATCCGTGAGCCTGTGATATGCCTCAGCTACGTAAACATTATAACTGATCTGTTGATGGCTGTAATAATAAACATAAGAGGTCTCCATAAACTCCCATTTCATTTATGAAGGGAATGTGTCCAAGTAAATTCATATACCAGTATGTGAAATTCATTTGACACCAGACTACTTTGCACATGAGGGTTAGAAAACACAGGATTTACACAAAAGTTGATTCTGAAAGATGGATCGATACCAACTTTTCATGATCCAATTTCAATTCATATATTGTGATGTTTACAAGTTGCCTTTCTGAATGTGTTTCGTTGGCAAATCTCAAATGTACAATCAACATTATAGTGTAACGTTGATTCAACAAAAATACCATTGATTATTTTTGTTAATTTCAATATTGATTCCGCATCAGTGATGTAGAATCAATCATAGTGTAATGTTGATTCAATAGCATTACCATTGATTTGTGGTGGAAATCTTAACATTGCTTCACCTTTAACTGAGGGTGCCACAGTGATACTAAAGCAGCATCACTTTTTAACGTTAATTCAATGCAATTAGTTCAGTAAAAACTTGAGTATACCCTTGGTACTAATAAAGACACCTTCACCGTTGACCTAAAAAATTGAACTTTTAACAGTCACTCTAAATTGTCTCAAATAAGGTTTGAATACTTCTCACTGATTAGACAACTCATTTTAATACAAATGGCTCATTCAGGTCAAACTTAAACAGCAACTATATGAGATCAAAAAAAATTATAGACTTTTAAACAGCAGTATTACTAATAGCTGTAAAGTAAAATTCATAACAATCAAATAATCTTTTTCAGGTTGTAGTCTTCTGATCTCTTCTCTACTTCCCACAGTTAATATGGTACAGTTGTGTATCTTCATCATGTTTTGTAATATTTTATTTAGGCTCAGTAAGTGTGATCTAACAGAAGAAAGCTGTTCAGCTCTGGCTTCAGTTCTCAGTTCAGTCTCCAGCATTCTGAAGGATCTTGACCTGAGCTATAATAATCTGCAGGATTCAGGAGTGAAACTGCTCTCTGATGGACTGAAAAATAACTGTAAATTGGAGAAACTCAGGTTAGATGATTTCTAACATATTAAAGGGGAAATGAAGCAGTCAATCAAGTTTACATGATTTACAAAATGGATTTCCACTATAATCAACAATTATATAAGAAACATGATAAATGTAAACATATAAAAGAAAAAAGAAAAAAACGTTATATCTTTCGTGGCCAGGGCGCCGCCATTGTGCAGTATTCTAACATGTGACGTCACGGGGTTGGTTGGCTTTAAAGGCTCTGGGCTGAGTTCAGTAAAACGCAGTGAAAGACATAAAACTTAACATTAAACTACGCATAAAAAGCGTTCATCTGCTACCATATTATCATGTCAAACCTCTCATACATGTTTTCATCACACCGGCTCGTTAACAAGATGCATGTGCTGGTCGAACCAGCGAACAACTAACGTTAGGTACAGTCATTGTTAGCTAACAGCTGTAAGCATGAACTAGCTAAATAACGCTAACTTAGTACCAGACAAAAAGACGACGTCTAACGTTATGTTAACAAACTGCACATGCACACTGTAGATGTTTGTGAAATTATTTTTTATTCAATATAATGTTTTACATTTTACAGACGTTACTATTTACAGGCTATTTGCTAACGTTATAGCTTGTGTGTGTGTGTGTGGACTACTCTTCAATCCTACTCTTCAATAAAAAAAAAGCCGTCTTCCTGCTTCATTCTGTAACATACAGATCTGTATTATGCTATTGTTTTTGATAGTGTTATAAATTTCTTACAGATAATCACGATGATTGCGTTTGTCTTACCGAATGTGGTATCTTCCTGTCAGCAATTACAGTTTTTCTATAAGCTTTTTTTTAATAATGCCGACAGTAAAATGTTGCCAGATATTGCTACGAAAAACAAGCAACAATTATTTTTTTTTAATAATAATCCGAAATAAATTCAAAGCTTGTGTTTTGGAAATAAGATTAATATATCACGAACCCTAACATGCAACTTTCCACTTTAATAACTTCCTAAAGTGTGACATTAAATCAGAAAAACAAGTCCAGAAGACTACTGCCACCTTTCCATTAGATGGATCTGGCAACACTGGATCGCACCCGCGCCCTCACAACGCGCTCTCAAGCCCCGTTCACTGCGCTAGATTCTCGCAGCAAAATGAATTGCAAACACTCATATGAGGTGGTTTAAACGGCTAATTAATCATTCAGAGAGCTTGAAATTTTATTTTTGAATGTAAAAAAATGACCGAGGTCCGGACCTCGGTGACCTCATAGCTGGCTACGGCCATGTATCACCGGCTGTTCGACATAGCGACGTACCACTGCTCGGTTCCCACGCCGTATCGACTCAAATGCATAAGCAATGGGACACACGGGCTCAACAGGTCTTTCAAGTTCGTCTTCCTCCATTTCAAATCAATTGCGTATTCAGTCCGGTCCAGTAACGCTTCACTCTCTTCACTCACCAGCGGAACCAACCAACCCCGTGACGTAGGCTGTGACGTCACTCCAAAATGGCGACTCGCTAGCTAGAAATTACGAAAATAATTTTGTCATATCTGTGGTTTTAACAACTTTTTAAAATAAATTTTTTTGGCAAGGTGATTTTTCTAATATATGTAGCTACTACCAGTGCCAAAACATGGACGTTTCATTTCCCCTTTAAAGGTTTCTGGGCCTTTAGTTTGCCTCTATATCCTATTTTTTCTATTCTCTAATTTGTACAAGAAAGAAATGATAATTCACAAACCATTTCCTTTAGGGCTTAAAATTGTTCAGGTAATTTTAATAATAACTGATTAATAAGCTGAATGTTATATTTTCATTCCTGTTGTAGACTTTCAAACTGTGGTATCACAGAAGAAGGTTATAAAGCTCTGGCTTCAGCTCTGAGATCAAACCCTTCACACTTGATAGAGCTGGATCTCAGAGGAAATGATCCTGGACAATCAGGAGTGAAGGAGCTCGATGATTTACTACAGGTTCAGAAGTGTCAACTCAAGACACTGAGGTGAGTTTAAAAAATATAATGCAGTAGTTCTCTTACGAGAGATACTCTCGTACTGCGTAGAATACGCTAGGGGAAAATCCTTTTCCACGAGAATACTGAAGCCAAAAAATTATCCTTTAATTTTGTATTAATGTAAAACGCGTTGCGGCAGCATACAGACATAGGCGAGGCAGCTCGCGCGCCTATTGGCTGGTCTGCTGGCAACTGCTTAAGCCTATCGAGCGAGACCTAGAGTGACGTCAGACCCAATGAGGGCGCTTCGCGCCCTCTGCGTCACGTCCCGCCGAGACGGGCGTGGCTTAGGTCTATAAATACCGCTCGTAGGCATTATTTCTCTGATTTTTCATCCTTCAGCGAAGCAACTCGCATCGCTGGATCCGAGAAGAAGCCGCGCTGTTGAAGAAGCACCTCAGCGGGACGAGTCGACGAAGCTGCTGGCCGCGCCGCCTTCATCGCCTTCCTGCTGCGCTATCCAGCGCCCATATCCTTTCTTGCACTGTGTGTGTGTGTTCGCCGGCGCGACTCACACTGTCTAAAAGAGCTGCGTCTTTTTCAAGATGCCTGCTTGTGGCTCCTGCAAAGCCACACTCAGCGACGGGGACCGCCATGTCATCTGCGCTTCCTGCCTGGGTCAAGAACATGCAGCTCTCGCGCTCGCTGATGGCGGCTGCCATCACTGCGAGCTGTTGCCATTAGCGACTCTGAGGACTCGCTTGGCACTGTTCAACGAGACTGCGCCCACACCTGCTGTTGTGCCGCGCCGTAAAAAGCGCCGCGCTCAGCGAATCCCGGAGCCCTCTCCCAGCCGTCAAAGCTCGCCGGTGCGCCCGCCTGCTTCTCCGGTTTCATCAGCTTCACTTCCGGACGGACAGCGGCCGCAGTCTGCCGCCGCTTCTGTCGATGACGCTGATGAGATCGACGCGCTGCTACGAGAAGGGGATTCCTGCTCTCTCATAGCATCAGGCAGTGAGGATTGGGCGAGCTCTGAGGATCCCGCCCCCCCTGCCCGTGCTTCTACGGGAAAGAGAGCGAGCATTGAGGCGGAGCTCATGCGCGTGCTCACTCAGGCCACGGCGAGCCTCGGCCCTCGAGTGGATTACGCCTGAGCAGCCTGCTCACAACCGGCTGGACGGCTACTTCCTGCCTGGGGAGCGCGTTTCACCTGCATCCAAGCCAGCGCCTTTTCTTCCTGAGCTTCATGAAGAAGTCGCTAAGTCTTGGGGCTCCCCTTTTTCGGCCAGGACACGATCCTCTGTCTCTTTGGCGTTCTCCGCTGTCGACGACGCAAAGAACAGAGGCTACCACTCCCTACCGCCGGTCGAAGAGGCTATTGCAGCGCACTTATGCCCGCCCTCTGCTGGACGGCGTGCTAAGATGGCGCTGCCCTCAAAAGCCTGCCGCACGACGTCAGCCCTGCTCCGCCGCGCTTTCTCCGCCGCCGGGCAGGCCGCGTCAGCGTTGCACACCATGGCCACGCTCCAGATATACCAGGCCGATCTCCTCCGCCAGCTGGACGAGAGAGGACCTGACGCAATCTGCGTGCCGGACCTGAGGAGCGCTACAGACTTCGCTCTTCGCGCCACCAAGTCAGCAGCACAGGCCATTGGACGGAGCATGGCCTCGCTCACCGTGTCTGAGAGACATCTGTGGCTTACGCTCTCTGACATGACTGAGTCAGAACGCACCGCGTTCCTCGACGCGCCGCTTTCCCCTGCCGGCCTCTTCGGAACCTCGGTCAAAGATTTCGCCGATAGGTTCGCTGAGGTGCAGAAAGCGACCCAGGCCATGAAGCACTTCCTCCCGAAGCGCTCCAGTTCTGCAGCAGGCCGTGCGAAACCGTCTGCTCAGAGCTCACAGCCTAAGCCTCCGCCCGCCGCCTCCTCTTCTCAACGCCGCCAAACCCAGAGCTCGAGACCGCGCTCTCGCTCATCTGGCCGCCGCCCCGCCCCGCGTGGCCCGCGGCAGAAGACTGCGTTGAAGCCAGAGGCCCCGAAATCGTCCTAGCATGCCTAGGAAAGCGACGGTGTCCAAGTCCCGCTGCGGCCGGACTTCCACCAAAGCTTGCCGCTCGTCCAGTTCCAGGAAATGTGACTGGTCCAGCGTATTTAGCAGCCAACAAGCCGGTTCCATTACCCGCTTGCCTGCACACAAAAGCCGTTTTTACGGCTACCCAGATAAATCCCTTAAAGAGTGTATTTTCTGGTGTCCCGGCCATGGCCGACGGTGTTTCATGTGTAGAAAAAATGCCCACTACTCAGTGCCCATTCCTACACACAAGCACAGCCCTTCACACAGGGCCCGCGCACATAAAATCGACTCAGATCGATTGCGCTTCAAATGTAGCAAAAGTGCCCACTACCCAGTGCCCACAAACGCTACTTCCCACATGTCTCACGGTCCCTGTAAATACAGGACCAGTATGCATATGCTCTGCTCACGCGAGCAATGCTGTAAAGGTGGGGTATGTGCCCGCTGCTCTGCGCCCACGCCCACACACAGACATGAAACTAGCCCAGCCCTCCTCCTCTCAGCTAAACACTGCGGAGGAGTCGAGCGCGGGCATTCTGCCCGCTGTTATCAGCGCGCCCCCTGCCTCAGATGTCATGAGCGCGACGCTTATGTCACAGCACACAAAAGCCGCTGTATCGCGAGCCGATCAGAGCGTGCTTCGCATCCAGCCCCTAGCTACTCGCGCACCTGCGTGGGAAAAGCTTCCCGGGGTTTCGAGATGGGTGCTGAACATCATAAAAGAAGGCTATTCGCTGCAGTTTCGCCGACGCCCTCGCCGCTTCATGGCGCGCGTCGAGACCACGGTAGAATCGAAAGTAGCTCATCTACTTCGAGCCGAGATTTTGAAACTGTTGAGCAAAGGGGCTATAGAACCCCCATCTCAAGCTCAAAGCGAAGGGGGGCTTTACAGCAGATACTTCCTGGTGCCCAAAAAAGACGGGGGTCTCAGACCCATACTAGATCTGCGGCAGCTGAACAGAGCGCTTATGAAGCGCCAGTTCAGGATGCTCACAACCAGAAAAATCCTCGCGCACGTCCGCCAGGGGGACTGGTTTGTGTCAATAGATCTAAAGGACGCGTATTTTCAAATACAGATAGCGTCACGTCACAGGCGATTTTTGAGATTCGCCTTCGAGGGCCAAGCATATCAGTACACAGTCCTGCCTTTCGGCTTGTCCCTGGCACCCCGTACATTTACGAAGTGCATGGACGCAGCGCTCGCACCCCTCAGATTACGGGGCATACGAGTGCTGAACTATCTGGACGACTGGCTGATTCTAGCCCAATCTCACTCAGAGCTCGTAGAGCACAGGACCATTTTACTCGATCACCTCGAGAATCTCGGCCTCGCAGTGAACTGGGAAAAGAGCTCGCTTTTCCCCAGACAGATTATATCTTTTCTGGGAATAGAGCTGAACTCGCTACTAATGACAGCACGCCTGTCATCTCAGCGCACACTGGACATTCGGCGCGCAGCCGGCTCGTTCCGCTGCGGCGCGATAGTCCCTCTCAAAGCCTTTCAAAGGATGCTCGGCCTGATGGCCTCAGCATCTTCAGTTCTCCAGTTGGGCCTTCTGCGCATGCGCCCACTGCAGTTCTGGCTCAGAAAGAGAGTACCACGCACAGCGTGGGCCTCCGGTCGGCTTCGCGTCAAGGTCAATCAAGCGTGCATTGCAGCTCTGAAACCTTGGGAGGCAGAAGACTGGTACCAATCAGGTGTAAGCCTGGGGACTTCCTCGAGAGTGATGGTGGTGTCCACGGACGCATCCACCTCGGGATGGGGAGCGCTGCTCGAGGGCAGACCGCTTTTTGGCCAATGGTCAAAGCAGGAGAAGCTCTTACATATCAACTGCCTCGAAATGTTGGCAGTGAGCAAAGCGCTCACGCGCTTTTGTCCCCTCATAAAGGGACACCACGTGCTAATACGTTCAGACAACGTCTCAGTGGTGTCCTACATAAATCGCCAGGGCGGCCTCAGGTCCCTGACTCTGTACAGGCTAACCAGGCGCCTCCTGATATGGGCCCGCAGCAACCTGCTCTCGCTGAGAGCAGCGCACGTGCCAGGGCTTCTAAATATAGGACCAGACAGACTGTCCAGGAACCAGGTTCCGACAGGAGAATGGTCTTTGCACCCACAGACAGTCCAGCTGCTGTGGAAGAAATTCGGCAGAGCGGAAGTAGACCTGTTTGCGTCTCAAGAAAACGCTCACTGTCCAGAATTTTTCTCGAAGAGCAAGGACGCGCTGACCCACGAGTGGCCTCGCCGTCCTCTCTACGCTTTTCCCCCCGTCTCCCTCCTGACTCAGGTGGTAGAACGGGTCAGGGAAGAAGGATGCTCAGTGCTGCTTGTAGCCCCACTTTGGATGAGCCAACCTTGGTTCCCAATTGTGATGCAGTTAGCAAGCACCGCCCCGTGGCCAGTGCCTCTGAGGAGGGATCTCCTCTCTCAAGCCAACGGCTCGATTTGGCATCCTCACCCAGAGCTGTGGTCCCTGCATGTGTGGGCCATCAACGGGTACCCGCTGACCTCCCACAGGGAGTGTTAAACACTATCACACAGGCCAGAGCTCCGTCTACGCGACGTCTCTATGCCTCAAAATGGTCAGTGTTCTCTAGCTGGTGCACAGCTCGTGGTGTGTCACCCCTGCATTGCGGTGTGACGGAGGTTCTCTCCTTCCTACAGGAGCTGTTGGATAAGGGCAGGTCCCCTTCCACGCTCAAAGTCTATGTAGCGGCCATAGCAGTGTTCTCTTCGACCACGCTCGGCCAGTCTATTGGAAGGAACGATTTAGTCATTCGCTTCCTTCGAGGAGCTAAGAGACTGAATCCTCCCAGACCTCCCACAGTCCCTATATGGGACCTTTCTACGGTACTGGAAGCCATGAAAGGTCATCCATTTGAGCCCTTGCAGGAGATTGATCTTAAACACCTGTCTTTCAAGACGGCGTTTCTTCTGGCTCTCGCTTCAGTGAAGCGCATAGGGGACTTACATGCGCTCTCAGTAAGCGCGACGTGCATGGAATTTGGGCCGAATGACTCTAGAGTTATACTCAAACCTAAGCACGGTTATGTTCCTAAATCCCTCAATACACCGTTCAGAGCACAGGTCATTTCCCTGTCTGCCCTGCCGGTCACTGAAGGAAATATGGACGAAAGCTCCCTTTGCCCAGTCAGGGCGTTAAGAGCTTATGTGTCTCGCTCGTCTGTTTTCAGACAGACGGAGCAGCTCTTTGTTTCGTTCAGCGGGCGTTCTAAGGGACTAGCCGCTTCGAAACAGACCCTATCCAGATGGGTAGTGGACGCAATAGCGCTAGCTTACACAACCAAGGGCATGCAGTGCCCGCTGGGTGTCAAAGCGCACTCCACGAGAAGCATGGCTTCATCGTGGGCATGGTCAAGTGGGATTGCCTTGCAAGATATTTGTATGGCGGCAGGCTGGGCCTCTCCGTCTACATTTATAAGGTTTTACAACCTAGAGGTTCCCGCACTACAGGCCAGACTACTGTCGGTCTAGTATGGCCAAAATCTCATAACTGGCGCTGTCAGTTATGCAGCTATTGAGTATTGCAATCCTTGCTCTATGCTGCTATAAGGAAGATAGTGGCTAACCCCCCTCTCTTCCAGGATTCCCTGTGAGTCCCCTGGGTGATTATGTACTGTATGAACTCCGGGCTGTCGCCCTTAAGTCTATGGTATCAGATCCCAGCACGCACGGCGTTTTACAGTAGGTTCCCCTAGCGTATTCTACGCAGTACGAGAGTATCTCTCGTAAGAGAACGTACTCGGTTACTAACGTAACCTCGGTTCTCTCTAGAGAGAGGAACGAGTACTGCGTATCCTGCCGTGCCTGCACGCGCTCTGGTTGCTTCGACGATGAAAAACCAGAGAAATAATGCCTGCGAGCGGTATTTATAGACCTAAGCCACGCCCGTCTCGGCGGGACGTGACGCAGAGGGCGCGAAGCGCCCTCATTGGGTCTGACGTCACTCTAGGTCTCGCTCGATAGGCTTAAGCAGTTGCCAGCAGACCAGCCAATAGGCGCGCGAGCTGCCTCGCCTATGTCTGTATGCTGCCGCAACGCGTTTTACATTAATACAAAATTAAAGGATAATTTTTTGGCTTCAGTATTCTCGTGGAAAAGGATTTTCCCCTAGCGTATTCTACGCAGTACTCGTTCCTCTCTCTAGAGAGAACCGAGGTTACGTTAGTAACCGAGTACGTTTTAAATAAAAATGTTTTAAGTTACTTATAAAATATTATTAATCCGTCACTTTAAAAATAACGTCTCGGGTTATGACTGTAATCCTTCTTCCCTGAGAAAAGGGAACAAGACACTGCGTCCTGAGACACTTTGGGGAAATCCTGAGCGTGACTGATGACTGAAGTACTGTATAATCATGGCAATCGTATTGGCCGACGACAGCCATAACATCACTACTAGTGCGACCAGGAAGTATAAAAGGGTGCCTAGGGAACATGCCATCCACTTCTTCGTCTGAAGGGACTGTGCAGGGAGCCCAGAGGCATGGCAGCGAGACGCAGTGTCTCGTTCCCTTTTCTCAGGGAACAAGGGTTTCAATCATAACCCGAGACGTTTGCCAATCATGGTTGTGACAAGCACAAACACATTTACTACTGGTACGCACCAGGCTGTCAGAAGCACTACCTCCTAAGGCCACTGCCTGAGCTTCATGCTTTAATGAGGGAGCACCTTTGTGATTTCACACGAAGGACTTGACCCAGAGCCAGCTCAAAGGCCTGGACACCACAACCCCGCTTAGAGGGGGGTTCCTTTAAGGGGGTTTGGCCCAGACCCAAAGGGCTCTAGCCTGCTACTTCTCAGGGGGACCAACGTCAACCCCCATACCAGGGAGGCTATCATGCTCTATCAGCTGAAGCCAATAACCTGCTTTCTTTGAAGAATGAACCTGATCACAATCTCTAAATAGAGACAGATACTGCCTCCACGGGGCTATGGGGAGTGGAGGCCTCAGCAGGCTGACTCTCGAAGAAGAGGAGGCCTGCAACACTCACACCAATGTGGTCTCTTGTGTTTTCTCTTACAATGTGGGAAACAGCTAAGCTCAGATATACACCACACAGAGCTCAGGGAGCGAAGGGCCTACAAAACAACTCTCTGTTATGAGAGAGAGGCGTCTTATTTAAAGGGATACTTCAGGATTTAGCATTAAGCTTTGTATTAGTAGAAAACCTGTAGTATTTTCGAATTACCGTGCTTTCCACCCTCATATCCCCCTGAGATGAGAGATTTATGCATTTTTTGTCTGGAAAAAATCCTCCGATGACGCAAAAATCGTCATTTTGCGTCATCGGAGGATTTTCTGGCCAGAGGCTAAAGACTACAGCTAGTAGGAGGGGCTGTCCCGCATGTTTTCAGCTCGCCCATAGGAGGTGGGATCTCACTCACAGAATGTACACAGTATCGGCCGTCTTTCTTTGGAAGCTAAGCTAGCAGGCTCTTGTTCTGTGGAGAAAGCTGAGTAGTAGGAGAAAGCTGAGTATTAGGGGTTACCATCCTCTTTTTCCCGGACATGTCCGGCCGTCGAGATCGTCCAAAATGTCCGGGATTCGGCTTTTGCTTTCTGCAGTCGCCATTCATTGTTTACATGCACACCTTTTGTTTCAATCTAACTGAATTCATTCCGATTGGTGAATCTGAATGTAGTGTTTACATGAACGCTAAACAAGTGATCGGTTGATGTGCGTTTTAACATTGCTAAGAAAATTCCCGCTCCTCCGTGAGAGATAGGAGACCGGCGCGTCTCACTAATGACGCCACCGGCCTCGCGCCGTTCTCCCGCGCCCCTCAGCCTCGTCCTACTCGCCACAGTAAACATGATGAATGGTGACTGTAGAACGCAAAAGCCGAATCCCGGACATTTTGGGCGATCTCGATATCCCGGGCAAACTCGTCACGGAGACTCACAAGTAGCCTAACCTTGTTTTCAACTGCGCTCTCTAACCGGAAGGCGTGGCCTCGTAGAGCAGCGAAGCAAGTGCATTCTGGGAGTTGTTGTCTTTCATCCACATAAGCCAAAAATACATTTTCTGGCTTTTCTCAGTCTAGAAAACTCCAAATTCAAAAATTTCTTCACATTTCTTCTACATAAATGACCTATTTTAAATACACATTCATCTTTCCAGAGGTGAAGTATCCCTTTAACTCAACCTGCAAAGACACAGCTGTTTGCATGGAGCTCTGAGGGATGGAGGCTTCAGCAGGATGACTCAAGAAGAAGAGGATGCCTGCCACATGGAATGCAACTAAGCTCAGATACCTAACACAGAGCGAAGGGTCTAAAGGAAAACTCTCTGTTATGAGAGAGAGGCCTCTTCTCTAACTCTACCTGCAAAGAGTATCTGTTTGCATGGAGGTCTGGGGAATGGAGGCCTCAGCATGACGACTCTTTGATTAGAGGAAGCCTACAACTCCCATATAGCTTAGCAATGAGGTCACAGGTGACATATTCAGCATGACAAACCTTAAAATAAAGGGGAGTACTAAAGTCTGTATCTGGGACAGCCTTGTCGTTTGAGGGAGGCTTTAACTGGAGGCCGGTCACCTTGACACGTCTTGCTTGCTCGGAATATAGAGGCCATAAACCCTGTGAAGGCCTGATATGATTCAACCAGGGGTGAAGTACTCTGCATAATGACCCTCTTAAACGAGGGAAGTACTACCTAGGCTTACCCGGCGGCTATCAGTGAAACAAGGCACTCTGTAGAAATACCCTCTTCACAGAGGGGAGTACTATCTACGCTTCTTTGGAGACAACATAAAGCCCTGTAGGGCTTTGTCACACAATGCTCACTTCAGAGCCCTTGGGAGCTGCTATCACAACGTTATTAGAAGGTTTTACACCCGCTCAACCTGAGGCACTTACTGGAGGCCCAGAGAGGGCCAACAACTCACAAAAGCGCATACAGCTCTGAAAGGAGGTTCCTGAACCAGACTGCTTACATAAACCACTGGTGACATAGCTAGCTTAGCCTTCTTCAGGGGAGGTGCTGGCATCTGCATTTAGAGCAGCCTGATTCTCATGAGGCTCCTCTCTTCAGAGCTAACATCCAAGGATATCTAGGGCATATCCTCGGGCTTGTGCATATAGGCTCTAGGGAGCAACATACTCTTCAAAATGACTCTCTAGAACGAGAGGAGTAACATTAGCTCGACCTGAAGGCCTGTTCACACCGGGACGAATTTTGCGCGCGATATTCGCCGACGTTTAACGCCTCATGACTAAACAAAGGGCGCCAATGTGAGTGTGCACACCGACTCGAAAAACGCCTCGGGTTCGTTTTTTTGGTTTGACGCACCGCGTCAAAAACTATCCGACCAATGAGATTGGAGCTTTTGCTCACATGTCTGGAGCTTCTGAAGTTACAGTAAAACACAACTTGGGGAGCTCAAACACAAAACGGTCTTGCCGAGCACACATACGTAACGGCCAAGTTATACGCCAAGTAGCGTCTACACTGCCGGGAAGAAATAAGACGAGGAAGATGCAAGGCAAGATGAATGTAGAGCTGCTGGTCTCGGTGTCGGAACATAAAGAACTATATGACAAACGCGACAGCGAATACAAAAATCTTGATAAAAGAGAACTGTTATGGAGTGGTATTGCAGAGCAAATGGGCCTTGATGGTGAGTTTCATTTCACTTAATTGCATGTTCACTCGGCTCATCGTCAGCGAAAATCGCTTGGGTGTGAAAACAAAAAACGCGTTGAAAAACGCTGGCGAATAACACGCGCCGATATTCGTCCCGGTGTGTACGGCCCTTGAGACTCAAAATACCAACTTTGACAGTGCATCCTCTCCCAGCAGCTCACCCTCGTCAGCCACTGAGGGCCGCAAGAGATTTACACCTCTCACAAACTCCTCAGCAAGCTCCATCTGAGATCCCCACTATCTCAGTCTCCTCTCTACCTCTTCCCTAGAGAAGAGAGACAGACGAGAGCAGAGCGTTTTCACTAACAAAACGCTCACAGTTCGTGCACGCGGACCCCTCAAGGACCGAGCATGCGAGCTCCTCACCCAGACAGCAGAGGACATGAGTGTCACCAGATGTCTGAAATCTTTTACACGGGTCGGCACACTTCCTGAAGTGCTTGTAAAAAGCCGTGATATTCTCTTCACAGTACCAGCAACACAGTCCCTGAAAAGGGAAACGAAAAGAGGATGACACGTTCTCTAGGCGCCCTTTTATACTTCCTGGTCGCACTAGTAGTGACGTCATGGCTGTCGCTGGCCAATACGATTGCCGTGATAACACAGTACTTCAGTCATCAGTCACACTGAGGTGTTCTCCAAAGCGTCTCAGGACGCAGTGCAAGTTCCCTTTCGAAAGGGAACTAAAGGCTCTTTGAAAAACTTGTGAAAATTCATTATATGGCACGTAATGTCAATGTACTTCCTCTATCTCCAGGTTTTTGAGTCCTCCTGCAGATAAAGCCTGTCAGTATGTGAGAACAATTGTGCGTGATAACCCGTTACTCCTGAGAAAACTGAATCTGAGTGAACGTAAACTAGGAGACACAGGAGTGAATCAGATCGCTGTTCTACTGCAGGATAAACACTGTAAACTCAACACACTGATGTGAGTATTTTACTTGGTCTAATACTTTACATGTAAAATATCTATAAAAATAACATTGTCATTGATCATAAAGAAAGTTTTAAGATTAACTGAAGAGTGTTTCCTTTTTCTTTCTCTTCAGGCTGAATAATAACAGTATTACAGCAGAAGGTTGTGCTGCTCTGACTTCAGCGTTTAATTCAAACCCTTCAAACCTGATAGAGCTGGATCTGAGTGAGAATAAACTAGGAAACTCAGGAATTGAGAAGATCTGTCCTCTGTTGGAAAATACACAATGCAGATTGACAAAACTGAAGTGTGTATTTTTATTTATCCACATTTCAATATGATAATATATATTGTAGTCTTGAAAATGATGAAGATTATTAAGGCTAAAATATTAGTTGCAGTATTATTAAATATTGTACTAAGCACTGTAAGTATGAATTAATATGTAAATCTGTATTAATGAGAAATTCAGTTTAATATGTTTATTTTAAGCTATTATTGGTTCATTTTCATGATTTTAATATGAAAATTTGAAATTTAGTTTGCTTGTTTTTTTAGTGTAGAACATGCACAATTTTTGGTCTGTTCTGATAAATTGTAGAATAACTGAATAATCGTCTGAATGTTACATTTTCCTTTCTGTTCTAGACTCTCAGACTGCAGTATCAGTGAAGAAGGTTATAAAGCTCTGGCTTCAGCTCTGAGATCAAACCCTTCACACCTGATAGAGCTGGATCTCAGAGGAAATGATCCTGGACAATCAGGAGTGAAGGAGCTCGATGATTTACTACAGGATGAACAATGTAAATTAAAGACCAGGTGATTAATGTCTTAAAATATTTCAAATAAGCCAACAAATGTGATATCTGCTATATGAAACTAAGGGGATTGGGAATTGGAGAGGAATTGCAATTAAAGGTTGAGGAATTTACAGCATACCTTTTACTGAAATTCAACAGTCACACAACTATATTTTGTGACACGAACCTTGTGATAAAACATAATTACATAATTTTGACTTTCTGATTAGACTTCTCCCAAACTAATTTGAAAATCAGTTAACACCATTTCTGTCTAATCCCAAAAAATTACATTTTGACAGAATTATCTAAAATACTCTTCTATGTTCTGTAGGTTTTTGAAAAGTGATGCTGCACAGGAAGCGTGTGAGTGTCTCACTAAAGTTCTGGGTAAAAGTCCATTATTACTGACAGAACTGGATCTGAGTGAAGATAAATTAGGAGATATGGATGGAGAGAAGCTCTCTGCTCTTTTGATGGACTCTCATAGCAAAGTGGAGAAAATCAAGTGAGTCAACATAATTTATACATTATAACTTCTTTGTTAATTCATTATATGAGACTATCAATACATGTGTGATCAAAATTGGAGACCTGCTGATCTGATGTGTGTTGAATATGTGCTGAAGTACAATCAGAACAATAATAAATGCTGTGTCTGTGTTTAGGCTGAATAATTGTGAGCTGACAGAGAAAAGCTGTTCAGTTCTAGCTACTGTTCTCTCCTCTAAAACCATCCTGAAAGAGCTGAACCTGAACAACAGCCGTCTGCTGAACTCTGGAGTCAAAGAGATCTGTGAGGGACTGAAGAATCATGTGTGTGAGCTGAAGATACTCAAGTGAGTACATTTCACCACATTTTAAGGATGTTTGATAACTTTTTTGTGCTGATCTAATACTAATATTTTGTTAGTGCTAGGTGCACATTTTAACTATGTTAAAGTTATTAAAATCAACCCAATGTTTACAAGTTTATTGTAATTAATTATACAAATGGTCTGTCTAAATATTCAAATCTGATTGGCTGGAAGTTTTGCAATAAAACAGTTTAATTCACACGTTCAGGTCAGGTTCGTTCTACAGACCCTTTCCAAAAAATTTGAATATCATGGAAAAGTTTATTTATTTCCATAATTCCATTCAAAACTTTAAACTTCCATAGATTATAGATTCAGGGCCCATAACTTAAACGATTTCAAGTATTTAGTTTGGGCTTCCAGATCATAAAACCCACGAAAACCGGATTTCAAAAAAATTAGAATATTACATGAAATCACACAGTAATTACACAGTGATACCATGGTCATTGAACCAGGTTTTGGTTATTTTGGCAGTGTGGGCAGGTGCAAATCCTGCTGGAAAATGAAGTCAGCATCTCCATAAATCTTGTCTGCTGCGGGAAGCATGAAGTGCTCTGGAAATGTCCTGGTAGACGGCTGCGTTGAGTGGACAGCACAGTGGACCAACACCAGCCGATGACATGGCTCCCCAAACCAACACAGACTGTGGAAACTTCACACTGGACTTCAAGCATCTTGGATTGTGTGCCTCTCCATTCTTCCTCCAGACTCTGGGACCTTGGTTTCCAAATGAGATGCAAAATTTGCTCTCATCAGAAAAGAGGACTTTGGTCCACTGTGCTTTATTAAATCCAGAGTCAACACAGCCGTCTACCAGGACATTTTCAGAGCACTTCATGCTTCCTTCATTTTCCAGCAGGATTTGCACCTGCCCACACTGCCAAAATAACCAAAACCTGGTTCAATGACCATGGTATCACTGTGTAATTACTGTGTGATTTCATGTAATATTCAAATTTTTTGAAATCCTGTTTTCGTGGGTTTTATGATCTGGAAGCCCAAATTATGTACAAATAAACAACTAAATACTTGAAATAATTTAAGTTGTGGGCCCTGAATCTATAATCTATGGAAGTTTAACGTTTTGAATGGAATTATGGAAATAAATGAACTTTTCCATGATATTCAAATTTTTTGAAAGGGTCTGTATATTAATGCACTGTTTTCATTTAAGCACACAAACATACATCACTCGCACACAGAGGGCCCTATCATACACCGGCGCAATGTGGCACCAGGCGCAACGCAAGTGTTTTTTGTTAGTTTCAGCCCAACACTGTTATCATTTTCGCGTCCTGCGCCGCGTTGTTTAAAAAGCAAATGCATTTGCGCCCATTTGTGCACCCATGGGCTGCTGGTCTGAAAACGAGGTGTGTTTAGGGGCATTGTTGGTGCGTTGGGTGAATTTGCAACAACTGAAAGACCATCTGACTTCTCAAAGTCTCACTGCCATAGTGATGTGATTGATCTGCAGGCTATTTTCCATAGCTCCTGACGTTACTGGAGTAGCTTTAAAAAATAATAAAAATCGAGGTAGCTACTGACATCACATCTTGTATGCCAAATGATACAAAATCCATGTATACAAAAAAATTCCAAAAGTGGCAAAAAGGCAAAAAAAATAAAATAAATATATATATATATATATATATAAAAAACAATCCGTCTGGAAACAATAGGGCCTTCGCCCTTTCAGGGCTTGGGCCCTAATAACAGATTTGCATAAGAGCGCTCTCTGACAAAGCACAGCAAAACATATGACACTTTGGCATGACACAAACCAAAACTAAGGATAAATTTAAGTCAGAGGGCTAAAATCAGGGTAGAATATGGCCATTTATTTCTAAATTATTACAGTTTTCGATGTAAAAACCAAACTAACGTTATAAGAGCCTGACTCCACCCACTGGCAATATTTGAAATATTTGGGGGCGTGCACCTGAGACCCGCAGTGACGGATTAATTGACAGCTGCTGTCAGACTCTAAAATGGAGAGTGACTGGAGTGACGCAAGTAGCTTGTCAACAGAGCTGTCATTTGAAGTCGAGGACTTTTCTCCCCCACCTTCAGCTGAAGTGGAGGAGGGTGAATTGTTTGTGGACGCAGGGCCAGAGCCATATCAAGTCGAGCCGCTGGCTCAAACTGCGGTCTTAACTTCCGCATCGCGATCGGCATCTGGCGATGCTAGCGAAGCAGCCGTGCAAGGGAGAATGGGGCCAGTGTCTGAGTGGTAAAACATTAGCATTATGGCTAAATTAGGCTAATTCTCATAGCAAATGCTAACGGAACTATCAAAAATTTAAAACCCATGCATTTAGGTTAATTTTGGTACGATTTAGTGTTAATAAAGCGAAAAACATATATTTCAAGTCTCCCTCTACAATTACAAATTATTGTGTCTCAACAGGTGCACCTGTGGGCACTGCAGCTCACTGTCCCTGGTAGAGAATGTTTGTTGTAGGGAGATACCCAAGGTATAGCTATGACATATGACAAGACCAGAGTGTTAAGTCCAGTTAATTCATTTAATAAGTACTATACACAAAACCAGGGTTCATACAGATAAATAGGTAAACAAAAATAAACAAATTAAACTAAATAAAGGTACAAAGTAAAGTGCAGCAGATGCAATGTCATTGTAGAGATTTAAAAATGTTTATAAATACTATTAGTTAATTAACTCACAAACTTCTGAGGTAATTTTCTCCAGGATTATTATTACTATTACGTTATTATTATTCCTCAAGCCCCGTTCATATGTCGCTAGTCTCTGTACTGTGAAGTCGCTTGTGGGTGTTCATAGTGCTGTCGCTCTAATGTGACTGGTAGACTGCACGTCTGGCCATATCAATTCAAAATACCATCACAAGTGATATATACAACTATATCATTTTAATTTGACTAGGATTTAGGCTCAAAAGAAACAGTATGCTGTTGGGAGAGTGTTTTTATATTACCATAGCAGTGTTCAGTGGATTAAATCATTTAGCCTACTGGATTAACGATCGATCAATCAACAGATTAACTCATACTGTCAAAAATTACTAAAACGTCATTCGAATTTGACAAATAATCAATTTTCTTGTCCCTAATAGTCAACATAATGCAGGGGAAACTGTAAAATGAACTGCAGCAGTGCTAAACTTGCATCATAATTACAACACTCGAACTAAATGTGTGAATTAAACTCACTGAGACTGTCGACAGTTTCTTTTCCATGCATCATTTTATTATATCCATGTATGTGGTTACAGTCAAATCATATAAAACAGTGAAATCGCCCTCGAACTCTTCTTGCCTGCACTCGAGACGGTGACGTGAGCTGAGCTCCTCTGAAAGTCTTCTTTCCTATTGGTTGTCGCTCGTGAAAATCGCTTCTCATTTGCATAAAGTTGAAATTTCTGAACTTTTGTCGCGCGTCTCGTGTCGCTTGACACGCCCACATTCTGTCGCCAACGGTCACTGTCGCTCGTGTCGCCGGAAGTCGCCAGCGCTCCATTGAAATGAATGGGATCATGTCGCTTTGTCGCTGGGTGTCGCTGGCGGTGTGAATGGGGCTTCACAGGGTCGCAATACGGCATAAAGTACATGCATCTGATGAGTTTTATCGTTGATGTCAATAGCGCGCGCTCTCTGTAGGCATATTCATATTTTGCTGCTATGTGAAAAAATCCAGCAAAATGCGCCGGTGCGTTTGTCGACCCCAGAGGATTAACTTTAGCCTAACCATAAAAAGTGATTAAAATATATATGATCACTCACATCAAGATGCCGCTGAGGTGGTGGAGTCCATGCAGGAGGAGCAGCAATTGGCACAGCATCCCTTTTCAGTGCGAGCTGTGTGGAGAAGCCCATTTCCACCTCTAATGCGTTGGAGAAGCAATCCCGCGTAAAATGCAGGTTGCACACTTGAGCTCTAGGCGGGAACTCACGGTCTTCCAGGCCAAGTGCATGCAACCACTGGTGCCTAATTTCCAAGTCTGCTGGAAAGCTATGCAGTCCAGCAGTGCTGTTGCAACCAGCAACACTACACCTACGTACCATCCTGACCACTGTACTGAATACAGATAAATCTACGCTAACTTGAAGCTATCCTAACTGATGCAATACTATGCTACTAACTAACTATGCTTCTAACAATACTACACTAACAACTATGCTAATTAACTACCTAGGCTACACAAAATAATCTAAATAACTATATAAATGCTATGCTAAATAAATGCTAAAATACTCTATCCTCAGGATCAACTGAATGCTGGATTGTAAAGTATGTGAAGTTCGTGGCTCTATTGTTGTAGTAAACTTGCACAACGTTCTTGAATGAATAATTTATTAGATGTACGCCGGTCTGTTATTGTATGGACATCGACTTTACATTTTCATACTAAACATGACGTGGAACAAAACGAACAGTGATTGTTTGCATTACATGTCAGTAAGTCCTTGGCTGATATTTTTATTCTTAAATACATGTAAGTGAATGTGTTTTGTCATTTAAGAAACCTTTATAATGATCATGATTCATGTTAGTTGATCTATACCGCACAATGTTAGCACGCACCGCAGTCAGATTTAGGCCTACAACTTGTCAATTCATCCAAAGTGGCCAGTGAAGTGTGAGAAGAATAGAGTAAATTTTATAGTTACCTACACAATGTTTATCTAAACACGTCATTAATTTAAAATTGAAAGGATTGTTATTGCCGCTTCCATAGACATCAATGTGTATTTTACAATCTATAAATGTTGTTGTTGCTAGTACTTATGTGTATTTAATTGTCTATCTAAAATGAAACCTATTTTATTAAACCTAAAATAAGCCTTATGTGGTTGAAAACACTGAATAGTTGTGATATAATGTAACAGTGCTGAGCGCGTCTGTCTCTGGCTCAGAGCCAACCAACGCGCAAACGCAAATTTGAATTTAGAAGTTGATGATCACGTGATCAGAACGTTTTAATCACACTGGTGTGAACAATCATACGCGTCAAAGGGTTAACTAGCGGTCACATGCGGTGATGATGCTTCTTACGTCCGTTTCGGAGAACCACAGGACAAATATTTCAACAGACAGCTGAGGCATTTAAGCGGCACCGAAATCTGCGTTTTGATTCGGTCCGGTTACATTTCGGTTACTTAGGTACTGGTTCCAAATCGGTGCCGGTTTCGGTACCCAACTCTACCCGTAATTAATTAATCATAACTACTGTACAAAGTAAAATTTTATATGAAATTGTATTTTTTCTGTAGACTTTCAGACTGCAGTATCACAGAAGAAGGTTATAAAGCTCTGGCTTCAGCTCTGAAATCAAACCCTTCACACCTGATAGAGCTGGATCTCACAGGAAATGATCCCGGACAATCAGGAGTGAAGGAGCTCGATGATTTACTTCAGGATCAGAAGTGTTCACTGAAAACACTGAGGTGAGTACTATTAAAACAACACTCAATAGTCTTAATACTGTTTTTGCCAAAAGAGAATTCAACTGTCAAAAACACATTTATAAATTAGATTTTGAAAAGACAAAAGGCCGTTTCACAAGATTATGAACATACCCAACTGAAATGGCATGTAAGCTGTGTCCCAATGTGAAGGCTGCATCCTCCGAAGGCCGTATTTGAAGGCCGATTGGCCGCATTTGAAGGCCGATTGGTCCGTGTACGTTTTGATAGTTTGTTTTTTCGTTTGAAACACAAAACAAAATAACGAGAAACCACCTGTTTTTCGTTTGTCGTTTCAAACCAAAAACAAAGAAACGGTAAAAAAAGAGCCGTTCTCCCGTTTTTGGTTCTGAATCCAAAACCGAAAAATGACAAAACCAAAATCAAATAACGGTCCGATTTTGGTTTTTTGAAATTCCTTTTTCCATTTTTCCGTTTGAAGATCTACATTGAAACAGAGCCATAGAGAGAAAGAGTTGCGACACTCTTTGATGTCGCCGCTATGGCTGTCACGTGGTTCATGTAAGCCCCAATAGTTCCAAAACATACGCTGGCTGTCATGTTCTTCTATGGGACAGACAGCAGCGATTGCATTATTGAACGGTAAATATAAAATAAAACACACCCCAAGTACTTTTCCAGCTGTTATTGCATTTTGTTAATGTCAGTTTTGCATTTGGAGACAGGTTTTAGGCTATATTTTTGGAGGGAAAAGCTAGTGTTCATGTTCGCATGGGTAGTAGCACTGGCTTTAGCGGCTCTAACTTAACTTTTCCATATCATTCATCTGATGATGGACGTCTCATGATATTTATTTTAGCACAACTGGGCTGTATTAGGCTATTGATTCCCGTGATTTTGCTTATAAATTTTGATCCAGCCATTAGCCTACCTTCGTGATCACGCAGAGGTCTGCCGTGGCGGTCCGTTCAGAGTTCGCTTAAGCTAGCTCACTTCTTCTGATGAAAGTGGCCACCCCAGGACCACAACGTGAAACATTATCATGTTAAGACTAAGAATATTATTTTAATATTAAGCTATACACATTATCAAAACTATAACAGATTAAAAACGAATTTAAGCATTGCTGATACAAATTAAGGTTTTCAAATAAACTATTTTTATTAAACAATGACAGACAACAAAAATGTGTGCTTGTGTGAACAAGAAAAGCAAAAACCAGGGGCAGGTGATCCATGAAACAGACAGGACTGGTGATGGCCATAACAATCCTAGAGGTCCAGCATTGTTCTCACAAGCCGCTTCACTCAAGACAATAAAACATAATGAAAAGTTAGTATATCCCAAAAAATTAAATTAAATAAAAGTTGCTATAAAGGTGGCAGCGATTCATTACCGAACTCTTAACTGACGAAGTCGCGCTAGCTAACTAGCTATGTTAGCAGGCAGTGCTTGAAAATTGGTTGAAACAACTAACATAAAATATAAATAATTACGCTGTGCATGTACAAATGAAGACCAGTATAAGCATCGCAAAGGGCCTCTGATACAAAATAGACAGTTGACAATTCAAAAGAGGTCGATATTTCAACAACTTAACTCTGGAACAACTCGACGCGCAGCAATGTAAGTGAATGGGGTCCAACGCCAAAATGACAGTGTTTAGAACTATTCCGATCTTCAAATCCCGGAAGTAGGCGGTTAAAAGCGCCGCCATTATTTACAACGGAGGTCTATGGGAGTGTCGCAACTCTTTCTCTCTATGGCTCTGCATTGAAATATAGACAGGTTGGCCACGTGACCCGGAAGTAATAGTAAATATGGCCTATCAAAATAAAAGCCAAGCTTTTAGAACGGTCATAATATTCAGCGCTAATGTTATACCAGAGTAACGTTAAAGGAAGAAAAATCAATATAAATAAATAGCCTTACATAAACCGGACCGGAATAAATATGTTAGCAACAGTAGTTTATTACAGCTATTTAATATCCAGACATCACCAGTCACGTTTAATGAGCGCATTGTTTGGCTCAATTTGTGTGTGCAGAGTTGTTACTGTTAGCGCTATATTATATAGTTAAATGTATATTTAATGTGGTTTCCACCGTAATGGATAACTGTTCCCCCTTTCTACCAGCAGGTGGCAGTATTTAAATGACTGATTAACACTGTATAACGTGAGCGAGGTAACAGCGTGTCCTTGGGCTTTTTGAAAATAGATATGATGCGTTAGGATAAAATTATATTTGAGGACCAACACAAGTTTTACGAGGGTGTCAATCGAATGGCAAAGACGAGATAGGGACGGATATTATTAGGCCTACGCATGACGTCACGTGGGAATTCACGTTGACAAGTATTCATTCAATCGCTGTCAGTTCGCTGTCCATTACGGTGGAAACCACATTAAATATAAATTTAATTATATAATATAGCGCTAATAGTAACAACTCTGCACACACAATAAGTTCTTAGGTTAACCTATATTACCAACTGTATTGAGTCAAACAATGCGCTCATTAAACGCGACTGGTGATGTCTGGATAGGCACGATATTAAATAGCTGTAATAAACTACTGTTGCTAACTACTTTATGTTTGCAAAATATCGAACAAGTACCCCTAGCTTTATCTACAATATCTAAATTCTCAAAAGTATCAGGATTAAAACTAAACGTTAAAAAATGTGAAATTCTGCCCCTAAAAGACAGCAGCCAATCTGAAATATGTAATATCTCGCTCAAAAACACTATAACTTATCTTGGTATTAAAATATCGAGAAATCCTAGAGAAACTCTGGACCTATATGCTCCCGGTGACTCAGACCATCAAAACCAAATTTAATTGTTGGTCTGCCAGAGATCTATCCATATATGGCAGAGTTCTGTTAAGTAAGGCAGAAGGGATGTCAAGAGCAGCTTATGTTTTCTCATCTCTAGATGTTCCAAAATCCACTTGTTCCCAATTTGATAAAATTCTCTTCAAATTTATATGGAAGAATAAGCCTGACAAGGTTAAAAGGTCTGTTCTCTCAAACCCTCTGGCTGAAGGTGACATTTACTTCATTTAACCAAATTATAAAAATCAACTGGATTAAAAGATTCCTCAAGTGTCCAAATAGTATGTGGAATATTATTCCAAACAGCTTATTTGAAACTATTGGTGGTCTTAACTTTCTATTGATATGTCCTTTTTCGGTAGGAAAACTCCCCGTGAAATTAAGCAATTTTCATAAACAAACCTTGTTACGTTGGAATCTTATCTTTAAACACAATTTCTCCCCTCACAACTGTATTCTTTGGAACAATGCATATATACTACACAAAAACAAAACACTCTTTCTGAATAATTGGTTTATGAGTAATCTGAATACAGTAAACAATCTGCTAAATACAAAAAAAATGAATTTTATTCTTATGAGCACTTCATGGAAAAATATGGTATTGATACATCTCAAGAAGAATTCGAAATGGTGATTGAGTCTATTCCTGTTAGTCTTGTTTCTTTAGCACAGAGCATACAGACAGATACTTCTCTATCTGTAACAGTCGTTCTCCTGCTATTTCTGGCATACCACTTACAGATAAGAGATGTAACAATACATTTATTAGAAACATACTTGATCCTACCAGTACTCCTGTAAACACCGATGGACTTTACTGGTCAAGAAACTATGGAACATGATCTTCCTGCTACCTCATCAGTATATTATTGTAAATAAAATCAAAGAAGTTTTATTCAAAATTGTTCACAGGTATTACCCTTCAAAAGCAAACATCTGTACTTTTTTTCCAACTGTGTGTAACATTTGTACATTCTGTGGCTGTGAAGGAGAAACCATTGAGCATGTTTTTGTTGATTGTCCCCTTGTAGCTTCCTTTTGGTCCCATTTACAAAGATTTATTTCCCAAAAGATAAAAAAAGAATATTTCTCTAAGCAAATTTGAAATACTTCTTATAGTCACTGAGCCATATTTATCAGCCAATGAAAAATATGTAATTAACTTAATTATTTTAGCTAAATATTATCTGCACAAAATGATTTGGCAAAGAAGCAAACCCTCCTTTTACAATTTCAAAATTACAGACCTTAAAAAATATTGTGACAGCATTGAAAAAAAAAAAAAAAAGAACAACAAATTAAACAAAACAATCAAATTATTTCATTATTTTAACTTTAATGCATAAGCAGACCCCTAAGTGTTTTTCATTTATGTTTCTATGTGTTTTGTTATTTTATTTCTATTTTATTTCTTTATTTTTTATTTTTTCACCTTGTTAAGATCAGATATATGAAGCTGTATATTGATTCAATTTCGTATACGTGTTAAAATTGTAATTTGACAAAATGTTAATAAAATTTGTAAAAAAAAAAAATAAAAAAAACTACTGTTGCTAACATATTTATTCCGGTCCAGGTTTATATAAGGCTATTTATTAATTGATTTTTCTTCTTCTAACGTTACTCTGGTATAACGTTAGCGCTGAATATTATGACCGTTCTAAAAGCTTGGCTTTTATTTTGATAGGCCATATTTACTATTACTTCCGGGTCACGTGGCCAACCTGTCTATATTTCAATGTAGATCTTCAAACGGAAAAATGGAAAAAGGAATTTTAAAAAAACAAAATCGGACCGTTATTTGATTTTGGTTTTGTCATTTTTCGTTTTTGGATTCAGAACCAAAAACGGGAGAACGGCTCTTTTTTTACCGTTTCTTTGTTTTTGGTTTGAAACGACAAACGAAAAACAGGTGGTTTCTCGTTATTTTGTTTTGTGTTTCAAATGAAAAAACAAACTATCAAAACGTACACGGACCCCGATTGCGTCACAGCGGCGCGACGAAGGACGTCCCAATTCAAAGGCTGCATCCTTGGAAGGTCGCATTCGAAGGCCGATTGCGTCACCGCGGCGCGATGAAGACTGTCCCAGAGCCATAGAGAGATTTCATCAGTTTTGCCGCGCTGAGGCGCGCTCATTTCATCAGGTGGAAAGCACTAACTGCTAATGGGGGTGTTTTCAGAATACCCTTGTTTCACTGTAACAGTCTGTCTTCAAAACACCCCCCTTGTTTTCACCTTTTTTGGATTAGTCCAACCCAGACTGTCCCAATTCAGTTCTGCATCCTCCGAAGTCCGTATTTGAAGACCGGTTGCGTCTTCGCGACGCGACGAAGGCTACCCTGATTCAAAAGCGACGCCAAACGCGTCCTTCGTTTCCCCGTGAAAGGAAGGATACATAAATGAACACTTAGCGGCCTATCCTACCCTATTCTACCCCATAACTCATTGCGCGCCGTTGACGACAGCATTTATTTATTTATTTATTTTTAAAGGCGGTCGAGACTAGAGATCGGTGGTGGACAGCAAATTCACATTTAAATGTAAGTATTATGTTTTCATTTATTTAAATGGCTAGTGAAACCGAGTTAAAGTTTATTATAAACTTCATCTTAACTCCTTCGTCACCATTGCGTGGCTTCATTTGTCAGGTAGTTTGAGGCAAAACTTGTGCTAATTTTAGTTTAACGACCTATTTGTAATATTTGCACTAGTCTATCTCACTTGTGTATTAGGCTAAAAGAAATATCCTAAAGAAGTAAGCCCACAACAATAAGAAAAGCAGTTGATAAGGCAATGGGGTTTCACTTTTATGTGTTTTTGTAGTGCTGTCATGCAAGCTATGTGGTTTTAACCAAATTTGAGTATATAGAAATATGATTTCTTAAGTATTTTGTATGCATGTCTTGATGTGTCATATTTTGCAGTGTTAACAATGCACTTAAGATTGCACCCCTGTGTTAAGCTTTTTTAGAGCAATTCAGGCGAAAAAAAAATACAAAGTAAGAAAGTTAATACACACGTCTTTGCTGAAATGTATTGTGCTGTTGTTGTTAACAAGCCATGGTTAATTTGCTCTGCCCTTAGGATTGCAAGTGTCCTGGGACAGTTGAGGGTGTGAGTGGGAAACCCACTGCTGAAACTTGGCCCTGGTTTGTCCTCAGGGCCCAGTTCAGCAGTGGGTGCCCACGGTGAGGAGGAGCCAGAACCAGCAGCACCAGCACGAAGGCAGAGGCGAGGAGAGTAGGGAGAGGATGGACAGGCTGTTTTCTCTTCTTGAGAAAATGATTGATTTTTTTTTTTCTACATATTCTTTAACTTTTTTCACTATTTTTTAAAAGGAAAGAAAATCTGTACATTATTTTTATGTAACTCTAAATGTGTAAATAAAAGAGAATGAATTGTTCTGGACATTGTTTATTTTTTTGACAGTCATAATTTCTACTTGAAACAAACTCTTGTATACTTTTTTTTTCTTTTTTTTAATACAATTGGTAAATGAAAATCATTTGTTCCATGTGCTACATTAAAGTACTTTTTCCAACTATTAACAACATACGTTAAACATATCAAAATCAACAAACATTTACAGTACATAAAATAAGAAAAAAATGATGTAGACTTTTATTAGAATTTATTAGAATAATAATTAGACTTTCAAAAAGAGTAATTTCTGAAAAAAGTACTTTTAATAACAAGTTTTTAGTATCAAGAGTAAAACTAGAGGTATGTATTCTGCAGGGAAAAAAAAAACTCCTTGTCAGGGTTTTTATTATAGTTTTGTATTTATAATTATGCTACTACTGCATTTTACTTCTGAATATTTTCAAGGTTGTTACATTATATACTTTTGTGTAGTTTAATGTAAAATCATATGTGAGGGAAAAAAGGTACTTCAGTAGGTTACTTCACATTTGTACGTGAATATTTAATGAAATATGCAGTTCCGAAAATTAAAGTCCCATATCAGTTTGAAAATTAAAGTCTCATATAAGTTTGATATGTCCCATATCAAAGGGCACATCTGAAGCGCTCGGACCGCTCTAGCCTACAAGGACTGCGACTCTTGTCGCCTGGCAACCGTGACAGCTGCCGATGACGAGCGGGAGAAATACTGGACTTTTTTATATTCAATTGGGTTTTATATTCAAACAGGGCTAAACCAAAAATACATGACCTGGCAGCGCCGGGGCTGAAACATCCTCACCATGTCCTCCAGTAAAATATAAAACATAAAAATGACAATAGCCAATTCTGGCTCCATAGCTGTTTACTCAATTAGGCTATATCAAATGAATGATCAGGATGGCAGCTGTCCTCTCGCACCGTTGAGGAGTGGTGATCAGAAACACCTGGTTGCGCAATTAGGAAATCCTATGAAGGCTACATGGTGCGTCCTTCGGAGGACGCATAGGCTGCATCCTTGAAGTCTTCAGTCCTTCGAAGGATGCAGCCTTCACATTGGGACACAGTGTCTATGTACTTACTCTGTTTCCAGGTTTTTGGGTCCTGATGCAGATGAAGCCTGTCAGTATGTGAGAGGAATTGTGGGTAAAAACCCGTTACTCCTGAGAGAGCTGAATCTGAGTGAGCGTGAACTAGGAGACACACGAGTGAATCAGATCGCTGCTCTACTGCAGGATAAACACTGTAAACTCAACACACTGATGTGAGTTGAACTTTTCTAAAAAAATTATTGGACATTTAAATTATCTTAAATCGGGTGAACCCTACAGAACTCACAAGCACTAATCTTCAGTGATTACTAAATGTTGGCATCAAGTACTTTGTGTTTGTAAATTCTCCCTCTTCTGTTCATCATTTTAGTCTGCGTAAGTGTGGTCTAACAGAGGAAAGCTGTTCAGCTCTCGCTACAGTCCTGAGATCAAACTCCAGTCTGAAAGAGCTTGACATCAGCAACAATAATCTGCAGGATTCAGGAGTGAAGAAACTCCAGAACGGATTAGAAAATAAAAATTGTACGCTGGAGAAACTCAAGTAAGTTCAATGAACCATTATTTTATTTTACTAATCACATTTTTAATTTTCTAATTTTAAATATTACTGTTGTAAACAAAAAGAAAGGAAAATACATGCTTTTTTTTTATTCTCTAATTAAAAGAAAATACAATAAATAAAGTGCATTTGAACGTTTTTCATGTAAATAATTTTTCGTGTATTTATTATTCTTTTTTTTTTTTGAGTGGTAATAAATGTCTTTTCTGTAGACTTTCAGACTGCAGTATCACAGAAGAAGGTTATAAAGCTCTGGCTTCAGCTCTGAGATCAAACCCTTCACATCTGATAGAGCTGGATCTCAGAGGAAATGATCCTGGACAATCAGGAGTGAAGGAGCTCGATGATTTACTACAGGATGATTTACTTAAGTGTGAACTCAAGACACTGAGGTGAGACATGATGAAATAATACAACAAAAATGATAAGCAGCCAAATTATTTATAGAATTATTCATTAACCCTCTAGGGTCGACAATCGTTTTGCTGGATTTTCTTCACATAGCAGCAAAATAGACTTAAAATACTCAATGGTCATACAGATAAAAGAAATATGAAAACATAAACTGTAAAAGGTCTACTTTTGTATGTGTCCACTTACAATCAAAACAAAACATTGTGCCTTTGTAAAATAAAGAAAATAAACGGTGTGCTTTCTGCCTCTCCGTCTCCGTGAACTTATTTATCTGGAGCACGTCTCTAAACTTAAACAAAACTCAGCGAAAACTTGTCAGACTACATGAGAAATAAATCTTTATAAACATTTAAGTGTCTACTTTTAAATGATCTAATTCAAAACGAAAACAAATATTCTCAGTTTATGTAATCTTTATGAAAAGAGAGAGATGTCAGTCGTTATCATGGCAGTTCATTATCTGCTAATGTGAACACGCCTACTGAGAGCGCACACTATTGAAATGCAAATGATCTGAGGCGATCCATGCAAACCTGCCAACGCCCACATCAACTCGATAAAACACATCAAGTTTAATCAGATTCATGTACTTTACGTCATCTTGCGATGCTGTGAGGAATAATAATAGCGTAATAATAATCCTGGAAAAAATTACCTCAGAATAAGAGCTGGTTTCAGTTTCGTTTCGAGGATCCAGCTGAGGATTGTTAATAATAAATTCTTTATTCTTAAGTTCTTTATTCTAATCACGATATGGAATAATGTCTGTAAACCACAAAAAGACTTTTAAAACATATTTAAAGTTTAAATATGAATCCTCTGTGTTATGCGTGTCTCTGTGTGAATGAATGTCACAGATGCACACTTTTGTATACTACACTATTTTTACATGAACATATCGACTAGTTTGGCTTTTCCCAAACTATATTGCTATACTGAGATGAATGAAATCGACTGAAATATGTTGAGATAAAATGTCTTTGCATAAGCAACGTATTAAACTGCAAATTAACATTTATATGCCCTATATTAATACATAATAAAAACTATATTTTAAAGACGTAATATGAGTGTTTAGACAAGATTTCATTGACTAGTTTTGTATAGATTATAAAGTTTTTACTGTAAAATAGACTACTGCCACATCAATGAAGATTTTGTTAGCCAATTTCTGCTCGTATGTTAAATATATAATATGAGATGTTTTGTCAAATAAAGTAGGTATATTAAATTATCAACTAAGATGTTATAGTGTTTGTTCCAATGTATATTCATACTAATCCTTAACTTTGAAATCAGTAAGATAAACTTAATGCCTTTTACAAAGAATGATTACAACTGAAATATTATATTTACAAGATAGATGTAAACAAAATCTTAATATGTCAATATAAGTCTTATTAAATTATTTATTGTTTTGTTTCATTAGTGACAAATTTGGGGAGAGGAAAAATATTCCAAAACTTTCTGAAAATACAGTATGAGAATTAACAGCACAATTACTAGAAATGTGCACCTTAGATATTATACAATTTGCATGCATACAAAAAAAGACACATTTCTTTCAAGATGTTTCCAACTCTAACTTTGAACCAATTCTGTAGAATGGCCCATTATAGACTATACTGAACAGGATTTGTTTCCAGGTATGACAGTGTACTCAAAATGTGCTTTTGACTTTTATTTATATTTGGATTATATTGTTAACTATATTCTAAATAAACTACTATATATCTTTTGTCCTCACATTCTTTAGTTCCCAAACATACCGTTGACATACCTGACTGAAAGGATCATTATGTGGATCATTGTCTTGTCGGTTGTGAATCACGCCCCTACATATATTGCCTTTCTAAACAAAAAGTGTCTTACAAAATTGAAATCAATATATTGTTTTATGTGAATGATTAGTTAGGATGATTTTCACATCATTTTGAAGCAAAAACTCTAGGTTTCTATATTTAGTATGTGTTTTGTGGCCTTTTTTTTTCAGAGACTTAATTTTTTAGTTTTTTCAATAACCATGTACATGTTGCTCACATATTATGGTAGCCCTTGTTCTGCTAAATAGAGTGTAATAACACTTTTGCCATTAATATGTTTATAAGTAACTGAAAAAAGCACAAATGTCAGGGCATGTCAGAACATCTCAAGGACCCCAAAAACACGTTGGACCCCTAAGGGTTAATACAGTCCATTGTAAAGTAAATTGAACATAAAACATTTGACACTGTTTTCAATTGCAATCAGATGCTATTTTTAATAAAGGTTTAGTTAAGAATTTAATTGAATCTTGCTTTATCTTCCCTTCTCCAGGTTTTTAAATTCTGATGTAGATGAAGCCTGTCAGTTCGTGAACAGAGTTCTGGGTAAAAATCTGTTACTCCTGAGAGAACTGAATCTGAGTGGATGTGAACTAGGACCCTCAGGATTGAAGAAACTTGCTGCTGTACTGCAGGATAAACACTGTAAACTCAACACACTGATGTAAGTTTTATTATCATTGCAATAAACATTATTTTTATTATAATTGTGAACTTGGTCCTTATTGTATTATGTATATTTTGCAATGTCATCATCACCATAACCAGTAGTTGTCAACTCTTGGTAAATGTGTAGATAAAACGTCTATGTTTTCTCTTTATTTAGTCTGAATAACAGAAAAATCACAGATGAAGATTGTCGTGTTCTGGCTGAAGCTTTAAATTCAAACCCGTCAAATCTGACAGAGCTGAATCTGAGTGGGACTGAACTGAGAGACTCAGGAATGAAGATCTTCTCGACTCTGTTTGAGAATGAACAGTGTAGACTGAAAAAGCTGAAGTAAGTTTTAAAAAATCTGTTATAATGCAAATCTCATATTCGTGGATAAAAGTAGCGATTACTAAAGCTACTAGCCTGTATAATTGTATGCATATATACACCATTTTTATTTTTTGCTTTGATCTGTCTTCTACAGGTTTAACTGCATCAGTATTACAGCAGAAGGTTGTTCTGTTCTGGCGTCAGCGTTTAATTCAAACCCTTCAAACCTGAAAGAGCTGGAACTGAGTGAGAATAAACTAGGAAACTCTGGAGTAACAGAAATCTCCACTCTACTGGGAAATTCACAGTGTACACTGCAGATACTCAGGTTTGAATTTAAGCATGGGTAGAAATCTTATGTCAGTGATGTCACTTACAGAAATAAAAAATAGATACATAAAAAAAATATTGTCAGACATGTGGCTTTTTAAGTACTGAGAATTATGAATATGATAATCCTGAAAAAGAAATCTTGTTTTTATTGAATTAGTTAATTGTTTGACTTATAAGACTTAATAAATTGCTTTTAGACTTTCAGACTGCAGTATCACAGAAGAAGGTTATAAAGCTCTGGCTTCAGCTCTGAGATCAAACCCTTCACACCTGATAGAGCTGGATCTCAGAGGAAATGATCCTGGACAATCAGGAGTGAAGGAGCTCGATGATTTACTACAGGATCAGAAGTGTCAACTCAAGACACTGAGGTGAGACGTGATGAAAAAAAAAAAAAAAGTAAAGATTAGGGCTGCACCCTAGTAGTCAAAGAGAAGAGGCTTAGTTGACCAAAATTGTATTAGTTGGTAAACTCCACAGGAAGTGGCAAGTCACGCAGTCCACGACAGATGTATCATTATTGGCTGGTCCTTGTGGTAATTACAGTTGGGCAGGAAATCCAAATGCTCGCCTATCATTCACCGACCGCAAATATGTCTCATCGCATGTCTAGCATCGCTTAAATGCTAACATAGAAAAATGTGAGATATTATTTGGTGCATATTCATATGTTTGTGCGGAGTGTGAAAGTTGAATAGTAGTGTGCTGCATGACGGTTAACATGGAGGTGCCGGTGCAATCACTTGCATTTAACTTAAGATACTCTGTCACTTTTGGTCATACAGGTAAGATTAATACATCATTCAAAACTGTATAGGGGCTTATTTTATTTGTGCACGCTCAAAATAAAAACAAAACGTTGTGCTTTTATAAAATAATGAAAACAAACAGGATGCGCTGTCTGCCGTCTCAGTCCCTGTGAACTTGAGTGTGTTAAAAAATAGAATGAAACTCAGTGTATACTTGCATCACAGACATATGAAATATATTTATAGAAAGCTTGAAATGTCTATTTTGAAATGAACCAATTAAACTGGAAAAAAATATTCTCAGATTATGTAATCCATTCGCATATAGGTTCGTCCACTACTGCGGAGGTGACGAGTCAGATGAAAACACAGTAAACACTAGTTTATCAATGAATGATTAGGCTGTCTCCTTGCTGTTTTTCACGACACATTCATAATTATTACTTTTGCCAGTGCGTTTTGGCAAGTTTTATGTTTTTGTGTAGCCTGGTAATACCAGACTCTGCTACTTCACTTTGCTTCGTATACAGAGTCTGGAAGGGCATAATAGAGAAGTGTTTTCTCTCTCGCGGGGGCGCTTGTCTGAAGTTTAAAATCATTGGTTACCCGTAAGCCAATCACATAACGTTTGGTTATGGCGTGTGTTATGCGCATGCTCAGCCGCATCTAACTTCCACTGTAAACGCATGTATGATGCAAAAACTAAACCATCGAGCGAAATACCGGAGTGAACATGGCTGTGAATGACTTTTGCAGATTATGTGAAGTAAATCTACGCATCCACGGTACAATCAGCGTCTACGTCACGGCTCTCAGCCCGCCCTCTGTTCGTTGATTGGCCCGGCTGTTTTCAGGCCGGTGGAAAACTGAAAGATAGGCTGCTATCTCAGACTGACTACAGGAGCGAAATGAAATTAGCGGAAGTAGGAAGTCTGACGTAGTCAGGCTAGTTTTTGTGTGGCTATACATTATTATCACGGATCTCTGAGGGAAGACTCAAATGTAGAATGAGTGTTCAGGGATTTATTGACAAACCAGCAGACTAGACAAGGTAGTGAGGAAGAGGAGGGGATAACAGTCCAAACACTAGGCAGGGAACGGGGCACGATGACAGGTAAGCAGGAAGAGCAACCACTGTAACTAGATCAAGATGACGGTAGGCTGGAGAGCAGTTCTGGCAGGGCAGAATAAGACCAGAGGATACCAGCGACGGCCAGGCAGGAACCCCAAGTACAACGGCCAATGCACTCCAGTATCTCAGGCTCTACACCAGGCTTGCTGTTATGCAAGGAGAGTAAACGGCTAGGGAAGCTCTGCTTGCAGGACAGGACAGGATCTAAAGACACAGGGAAAAGACAGGACAGATGGCAGAACAAAAGCACTGCAAAATTAATTAACTTGTACAAATAACACTAGATTTAGCAACAAGAAAAGTACTAGGAAAGGCACAATGTTTAACGAATCTGCAAAACATGAGGGAAAGAGCACACATTATAAAGGAAGCAGAGAACACAAGGAACAGGTGACAATACTCAGACAAGGAACAGGTGAACACACTCACACAAACGAGGAGCTGAGAACACGAGGAAAGGGTGAGCACACACAGACAAACTAGGACTAATCAATGACTAAACAAGAGGGTGTGGTAATTGCAAACAAGGAGGCAGGAACACAGGAGCACATGGTGAACACAAAGAAAGACACATTAAACAAAGACAAGACTGTCAGAACTGCCAGAGGAGAACCCTGACAATTATAGGCTATAATTATTAAGGCTCATAATTATGTGTCATATGGTTTATTAATTATAAGTCAACTATTTGCTTAAATTAAAGACTACCCCCCAGTTTCACAGACAAGGCTTAAGTTAGCCCTAGACTAAATTGCATGTTTGAGCTGTTTTAACTGAAAGCAACTTGCACTGACATATCTTAAAATATGTCAGTGCCATTGTTTTGTCTCAAGCTGCACACCAGTAATGTTTTATATCTTGGATAACTTTTTAAAAGCTACTTAAATACCCTAATTGAACTGAGTCCTAATCTTGGCTTAGTCTAAGCCCTGTCTGTGAAACCAGGCCTACTAGTTGAAAAAATCTTTAGTCGAGAGCATCCCTAGTGCAGATGAATTATTAATATAAATTTTACTTGACTAAATGATCTGTTGCATCAAAGTAAATTCAAGACAATCAGATGCTATTTTCATGAGATCAAGTTTAGTTTTGAACTGAATTAATTCCTGCCTCATCTTCCCTTTTTCAGGTTTTTGAGTCCTGCTGCAGATGAAGCCTGTGAGTATGTGAGAGGAATTGTGGGTAAAAACCCGTTACTCCAGAGAGAGCTGAATCTGAGTGGACACAAACTAGGAGACACAGGAGTGAATCAGATCGCTGCTCTACTGCAGGATAAACACTGTAAACTCAACACACTGATGTGAGTATTTTACATTTTACTGTCATTGCTGTTCTTTAATGGGTTTGCAGAATAAGAACCATTATTCTTTATTATTGTTGTTGTGGCAGAAATCAACTAAAGAATGTTTCCTGTCTTTGTTTTGTTTCTCTTCAGGCTGAATAATAACAGTATTACAGCAGAAGGTTGTGCTGCTCTGACTTCAGCTTTTAATTCAAACCCTTCAAACCTGATAGAGATGGATCTGAGTGAGAATAAACTAGGAAACTCTGGAATGAAGAAGATCTGTGTTCTGTTGGAAAATACACAATGCAGTCTGGAAAAGCTGAAGTGTGTATTTATATCATTGCGCATTTCTATATACATTTATAATGTTTGATTAGATAAAATGATGAAAATGAAGGCTATAATTTGACCCTTTTCACCTCAGTTTTACTGTGACAGCCTAATGTCCTGCCTAACATCTCCTTTTGTGTGTAACTGAAGAAATTGATTTTGAAACAATATGTGGTTGAATAAATCAATTATTTTGGACAGTTGATTCAATTAATACATTTATTATCAAGGTTTTGGTTAATGTATATATACAGTAGAGATCATTTTGGAGAAAAGCAAACATGTTTAGCATAAATTTTTGTTAGTTTGTCAGAATTATTTGTAAAGCTAAGTACTTGTATGATGAACTATCTCAACAAAGAATACATAATATTGTTTTGTTTTTTCAGACTTTCAGACTGCAGTATCACAGAAGAAGGTTATACAGCTCTGGTTTCAACTCTGAGATCAAACCCTTCACACCTGATAGAGCTGGATCTCAGAGGAAATGATCCTGGACAATCAGGAGTGAAGGAGCTCGATGATTTACTAAAGGATGTGCACTATAGATTGAAAACCATCAGGTTAAGAAATTTAATTGTACTTTAACTTTCTGCAACCATAATGAAATGCTACATCAGTAATCATTTGAGAAGACATGTCTTCTTTTGATTCATTGTTTAATTAATCACATCAAAAAATTTGGAAGATTATGATTGTCTGGAACATTGTATTACATTGTCTTAAAGGGGTGGTAAAACACGATTTCACTTTTCTAGCTTTAGTTAGTGTGTGATGTTGCTGTTTGAGCATAAACAACATCTGCAAAGTTACAACGTTAAAAGTTTAAAGCAAAGGGAGATATTTGCTTTTAAAGAAATCCATTTCTAAGAACTACAGAAACGGCTGATATAGGGACTACACGACATTCCTGTGGGCTTGCTGACATCACTAAGCCCAATATTTACATAAACCCCTCCTCTGGGAACACAATACATAAAGGGGGCGAGGCCATTTTATGTTGCTTTGGAGAAGAGTTGTTGTGGTAGTCGAGTGTCTTGGCGCTATGCCGTCGAAACGCTGTTATTTTCACCCAGATTGCAGGTCCACTTTGTTCAGTCTTCCTAAGGACGGTTACAATTTATTTTTAACTCGGTCCCTCATAATTATAATACAAATGTTGCACATTTTCCGGAGAAAAGCTTCCTCAATCTAACGTTACACGAGTTACAATGCAGGATTCACACAACGGCTTGTCCTGAAAGATCGAGCAGTTCCAACTTTAAAAACAGAAGCTGTTGTTTACGACCAACAACCTGTAAGTATGATTTTTTCGTTGATGTGTTTTCCTGTTCGTATTGTTAATTGTACGTTGTAGCGAGGAAGTAAACGAAGGACAACGCAGTTTGTCTCCACAAACCAGTTTGTTAAATGCTAATTCATACTTATCCGACAAACACATACAAACTTGTGTTTAATATCACCAGCGCAGCGAACTTGGAATTTTCGTGGTTGTTGTCGTTTATAAGTGATCACTGTAAATTATGCTTTTATGTATTGTTTATCTACAGGCATGCTAAACGTGGTTTGTGTTTGATTTGGCTGTTGTAAAGCCAATGTTTAGTGTTCGTATTGGGTTAATAGTTCTGGCGACAGATATTTAGCTACAATCGTTTTAAATATACAAAAGTAACAGTCAGTGTCATATAGCGATCACAATAGATCTGCATTTAAAAAAAATAAAAAACATACCTTTCTGAAACGTCCTTTAACAGCCGTTCTTGAACAGGTTCTGCTCAAACTGGTATGGGCAATATTAACGCCGTTGTTTACTGAAGCACAAACTACCGGTAAGGGGCGTTTCCGAAACAACGTGAACTTGGAGGTTAGCGAATCACAACACACTGGGCCAGCTAACCAATCTGAGCCCATTGCGTATTTTTGAGGGCGGGGCTCCATAGAACCCGGAATCATCAGAGCGTTTTTACAAGGAGGGACAGAGCAGTGTAGAATAATGGTTAAATATGTGAAAAATAATGCGAATTTTTAAAAACGAAGCATGAACACGTGTTACAGTGAACCCCACAAACACAATCAAGCCTTCGAAAAAATGCGTTTTACCACCCCTTTAACAAAACACAAAGATGTAATTCTTGTGTTTTTCTGAGAAGTACTTCCCACATGAATTCTGAATAGACTTTAAACAGTTACTGAACAATCTGCATAATGCTGCATTTTTAAATGGGCTACATTTATTTTGTGTGTAGATTATTTCCGACAGCACCTCACAAGCTAATGTTGCTAGCGGCTGCATGTGGAACAAACTTAGCAAACTCAGCTTTATGGTCCACCAATGACCGATGCAAGCCGTACACAGTTTTAATGTTTCCTTAAAGTGTTTGAACTGGAAGTTGTTGTGTGAACTTTAGTATAGTTTAAGTCAAGTCAAGTCACCTTTATTTATATGGCGCTTTTTTCTATACAGATTGTTTCAAAGCAGCTTTACAGACATAACAGGAAACTAATGCAGCAAAGTTTGTTTCCAGAAGAAAGTAGTGTCACAGTCCAGCTTAAGTAAGCTCAGTGATGATTCATTTTTGTTGTAAAAAAAAAAAAAGTTATTAATTTAGTTAGCAAAGAAAGGCGAAAAAGGCGACAGTGGCAAGGAGCCAAAACTCCATCAGGTGACAGAATGGAGAAAAAAAATACAGGTCTCCTCTGGCCAATGAACGAACAGTTTATGATTACGATTCAGGCAGCATTACAGGTCAGAAGTCAGATTGGAACATTCAAAATATTATCCAGTTCCAGCTGGTTGAAGATCGCAGTAATCTTGCGCATATGGAGACGAGTTTGTTGAGGATCAGTGCCGATGGCTGTCGTCTCGATGAGGCCTTCACAGGGGAGAGTCTAGTTGACAACCTCTGCTGACACTTCAGGGATGCGTTGTGGTCGTGTCTAGGCGCAGGTCCACCATCTAAATTGGATACAGCCTGTGTCCGGCAGATTATACCGGTAGTTAACATTAGCGTAGATGCCATTCTCATTCTCGAGTACATCGGGTGTTATGGGAAGTGTTCCCGGTTCCGACTGACCTAATATATGCAGCCTAATGATCATTTAACTGATTTGAATAATAGGAATGTATATTGTTCTGTGTATGCCAGTTTGAAGAGATGTGTTTTTAATCTAGATTTAAACTGACAGAGTGTCTGCTTCCCGGACAATGTTAGGAAGACTGTTCCAAAGTTTAGGTGCTAAATAGGAAAAGGAATAGCCAGCAGTCGATTTTGATATTCTAGGTATTATCAACTGGCCAGAATTTTGAGATCGCAATAGACGTGAAGGACTATAATGCGTTAAGAGCTCGCTCAAGTCCTGCGGAGCTAAACCATTTAGTGCTTTGTAAGTAATTAGCAAAATGTTAAAATGTATACAATGTTTAATAAGGAGCCAATGCAGTGTTGACAGAACCGATCAGCTATGCATTCCGTTAATCTTGTGAGTTTCGTCGGGGTGAAAGTATCATCAGCATAACAGTGAAAACTAATCCCATGCTTCCTAATGATATCTCCCAAGGGTAGCATGTACAGAGTGAACAACAACGGTACTAGTACTGAGCCTTGTGGTACTCCATACTGAACTTGTGATCGATATGACATCTCTTAGGCCGGTGACACACTGGCTGCGTGGCGTTTCTGTTGCGTTTCAGCTGCGTGGCGTGTGCGTGGCGTTTTCCATGTCTTTGCACACCAGAAGCGTGTCTGACGCGGCGCTGCTGCTGCTAGGTGACATATGATAAGCCTCATTGGTGAAATATTTGACATATGGGGAGAGAGTTGTGGAAGGCCTATACTTCATGTTAAACATAAATATATAGCAGCAAAGACAACGTCGGCAGTGTTGACGCAATATAGGCTACAGAATATTTCGTTCTGTATTGACAGGTGCAGTATTTGAAAATCAATAATATTTTTTAAATTGCATTTATATTTGCATTTATGTCAAACCCTAGACACTTTCAAACATCAAAATGACATTTATTAATATGTATTCGTGTCAAAATGTCATATAAACATCTTTTCCTATTCAGTTTTGCTTGGAAACGCTTCCAAGACGCTTGCGTGTCGCGTGAAAAATAGGCGTCGGTTCTATTTCTAGCATGCACGTGTTTTCCGCGCGGCTCAAGCTGCGCCTGAGACGCGAGTGTCACGCAGGCAGTGTGCAAGCTCTAACCTGTTAACATGGGAGCCGAAATAAAAACGGTCACGCCACGCAGCTGAGACGCTTACGCCACGCATCCAGTGTGTCACCGGCCTTAGTTTATTTCTACAAACTGATAATGGTCAGATAAGTATGATTTAAACCATGCTAATGCAATTCCACTAATGCTAACATAATTTTGGAGTCTATTCAAAAGAATGTTGTGGTCGACAGTATCAAATGCAGCACTAAGATCGAATAACACTAATAGTGAGATACAACCACAATTGGATGATAAGAGCAAATAATTTGTGACACTAAATCCTGACTGGAAATTCTCGCAGATACCATTTCTTTCTAAAAAGGAGCATAGTTGTGAGGATACTGCCTTTTCTAGTATCTTTGACAAAAAAGGTAGATTCAAGATTGGCCTGTAATTGACCACTTCACTAGAATCAAGTTGCGTTTTTTTAGTAAGAGGTTTAATAATAGCCAACTTAAAAGTTTTTGTGACATATCCAATCACTCCGCCCAAGTAGCAGTGCTTTGCCTTCTGAGAATATAGTTCCCAGTATGTATATGGTTAGAAGTTGGCTGTGTCTCTTGTCAAGTCAAGTCAAGTCAACTTTATTTATATAGCGCTTTTCACAATACAGATTGTATCAAAGCAGCTTCCCAGTATTAAATTAAAATAGTACATCAGTGTTTGTTTCTAGTGTAGAACGTCCACGTTTGGTAATTCTGATCAATAGTATTGTTGATTGATTAATTCAATTTAGTATCCCCAACTGAGCAAGCCAAAGGCAACTGTGGCAAGGAACCGAAAAACTCCATCAGGTGACCTAATGGAAAAAAAAAAAAAAAAACCTTGGGAGAACCCAGGCTCAGTCGGGGGCCAGTTCTCCTCTGGCGTTTATGAACTAGAGACCGGATTTAACTGTAAGATTAAAAATATTATATGAATGCCTGGCTGAAGAGATGCGTCTTTAATCTAGTTTTAAACTGGGAGAGAAAAGCCTCGAATTTAGTGATCTTAAAGAGCGCGATGGATTATAGGGCGATAGAAGATCCGTTAAATAACCTGGAGCTAAGCCATTTAGGGCTTTATAAGTCAGTAGCAATACCTTGTAATTAATACGGAACTTTATAGGTAACCAGTGTAGTGATGATAAAATTGGTGTTATATGGTCAAATTTTCTTGATCTAGTCAGAACTCTAGCGGCGGCATTTTGGACTAACTGTAGCTTGTTTATTGAGGATGCAGGACAACCAGCTAATAAAGCATTACAGTAATCTAGTCTCGAGGTCATGAACGCATGAACTAACTTTTCTACATCAGAAACAGATAGCATATTACGTAGCTTAGCAATGTTTCTAAGGTGGAAAAAGGCTGTTTTTGTAACATATGAAATATGATTTTCAAAAGACAGGTTGCAGTCAAGTATAACACCCAGGTCTTTTACTGTAGAGGATAAAGTAACAGGACATCCTACTATGTTATTGTATTGTGAGAGATTTTGTGGGCGGTTTTTTGAACCGATAAGTATTACCTCTGTCTTGTCTGGATTTAATAAAAGAAAATTACGCGTCATCCAATCTTTTATATCTTTAACACACTCTGTCAATTTGGATAATTTAGCGTTTTCATCCGGCCGTGATGAAATATATATTTGAGTGTCATCAGCATAACAATGGAAACTAATTCCATGTTTCCTTATAATATTTCCAAGTGGCAGCATATATATTGAGAATAATAGAGGGCCTAACACAGATCCTTGCGGCACTCCATAGTTTACTGCAGTTATGATCGATTTTTCTCCATTTAAATAGACAAAATGGTATCGGTCAGATAGGTATGATATGAACCAGCTTAATGCTTGTCCTTGAACACCAGTATAATTTTGTAGTCGATCTAAGAGTATTGTGTGATCTATAGTATCGAACGCAGCACTAAGATCAAGTAAAACTAGTATTGAGATGCAGCCTTGGTCAGAAGCTAAGAGTAAATCATTTATGATTTTAACAAGCGCAGTTTCAGTGCTGTGATGCGGTCTGAATCCAGACTGAAACTTTTCATAGATGTCATTTTCTTGTAAGAAAGAGCCTAGTTGGGCGGACACAACTTTTTCTAGTATTTTAGACATAAAAGGAAGATTTGAAATGGGTCTATAATTTGCTAGGTTATTTGGGTCTAATTGTGGTTTCTTAATGAGTGGTTTTATAACTGCCAGTTTAAATGTTCTTGGAACATGACCTAAAGATAAAGATGAGTTAATAATATTGAGGAGAGGCTCTTCCACTACAGGTAACACTTCTTTCAGTAGTTTAGTTGGTAAACATGTTGTTGTTTTAGAGGAAGTGATAAGTTTATTTAACTCTATTTGTTCTATAGTTGTAAAGCACTGTAATTGTTCTTGCGGGGTGATAATCGAGGCTGAGTTATAAGGCGCGATTGAGGATTGAACGTTTACAATTGTGGTTCTGATGTTTTCTATTTTCTCAGTGAAAAAATTCATGAAATCATTACTACTAAATTACTACGGAATATTTTGTTCCGGTGACGCTTGTTTATTTGTTAGTCTAGCCACGGTGTTAAATAAAAACCTAGGATTGTTTTGGTTATTTTCTATTAGTTTGCGGAGGTGCTCAGCCCTGGACGCTTTTAGGGCCTTTTTATAACGTGACGTACTGTCTTTCCAAGCGATTCTAAAAACCTCTAAATTGGTTTGTTTCCATTTACGCTCTAAATTACGGGTTTCTCTCTTTAGAACACGCGTAGTATTGTTGTACCATGGTGCTTTAATTTTCTCTCTGACCTTTTTTAGTCTAATGGGTGCAACAATATCCAATTTTCCAGAGAGAATGGTGCTCATAGTGCTGGTTAGTTCCTCTAATTCATCTGTTTGTTTGGGTTCACTGAGCAGCTGAGACAGATCCGATAAGCAATTTGAAAAATTATCTATGGTGGATGGAAGGATTGTTCTGCCTAATCGATAACGCGGCGCAGCATGATATATTACAGGGGTACGTAATATTGCCATGGTAAGTTACCATGTAATGGTCAGTTACATCATCACTTTGTGGAATGATATCTATATCGGTTGGATCGGTTCCATGTGATATAATTAAATCGAGTGTATGATTAAAACGATGAGTTGGTCCGGTAACGTTTTGCTTAACCCCAAAGGAGTTTAATAAATCTATAAACGCAGCCCCTAACGCATCATTTTGATTATCTACATGTATGTTAAAATTGCCAACAATTAATGCTTTATCGACATTGACTAATAGGTCTGAGAGAAAATCTGCAAATTCTTTTAGGAAATCAGCATAAGGCCCTGGCGGTCTATATACAGTAGCCAAGGCTAAAGATAATAGGGATGTTTATCATGTGACCTTAATATTAGTACATACTGTGACTGTACAAATCACAACATGTAAATAATAATAAAATGTTGCCGTTATTTTGTCACTTATTGGGAGCAGTATGCTAGATGGAGCCGTTTACCTCCAGTCTTTGTGCTAAGCTAGGCTAGCGGTGGGTGCGTCAGACAGAGTTACGGCACGCACGGAGATGAGAAGGGTATGTATGGACTTATCTAACTCTGGGGGATACGGTGAATAAGCTAAAGCCCCAAAAAGTCGACGTGTTCCTTTAAGCACAAAGGAGCAACTGTGTCTAAAGTGTTGGAAAAGAGAGAGTCAATAGTTTCTGTTGCAACATCGAGTTCTTCTGAGCTATCTGGGATGCTGAGGAGATGAAACTGATCAGGAAGATTATTTATAAAGCAATCTTTAGTGATCACCTTGGTTAACTTGACAAAAACCCAATAAGGTTTTTTTCTTAGGCTTTTGGATTAAATAAGGTCTGTGACTAATAAAAGCTTAATCATAAAAATCTTCACAAATTAAGAATTTTGATGCGTAAATACAATCTGCAGAAGTCAAATGATAAATGTAGGCTATAAACTAACTACACCATGGCCACTCTACACGCATGACTTCAATGACACCATCACTAAGCTTCCTACAAGTCTAACAACTATAATAGTTTGCAAGAGTGCAATTAACGAGGCTGTGAAAATGGACTAGTGAGTAGATGCGTTTACCTGTTCGGCTGATGATGTTTAATTTCCCAACAATCTCTGTAGTTCCATTTAGCCACTTGTCAGCAATTGCTTTTTACAAGACAAGTAAAAGCTTTAGTAAAAATCTTGAAATAATGTCTGTGGTAAACACAACCTCAAGCATGTAACCAAAAACCCATTCAAAACCCATCAACTTCAGGACAATGGAACTGGGAGTGCTAAAATGCTAAAAATGCTCGTGCTAAAAATGCTCGTTTCTAGGTTCTACAATATATGTATATAGTACAACAACAGAAACTGAAACCTCTAAAACATGCTTCTTTGGGCAGAATCCATTATAAAATGCTTGCAGTCTGTATTTCACACTGCACAATATGAAACTTCTTGGGCTGCTCTGAAGCCAAATCTGGACCCGAGTCACTATTGGCTGGGTTTTCTCTGCTTTAGCTCTGTTTTGGACTGACTGTTTGAATGCTTTCACTTAGTTTATTCTTGAAATACTAAAAAATCTCCAGGAGTTTACTGGTTTAAAATGATCTGATCGTAAACAAAGCAGCAGAAACAAAACAATGTCTAATGTCCAAAAATTTGTCCAAATAATTCTCTTCTATTTCCTGTAGGTTTTTGAAAAGTGCTGCTGCACAGGAAGCGTGTGAGTGTCTTACTAAAGTTCTGGGTAAAAGTCCATTATTGCTGACAGAACTGGATCTGAGTGAAGATAAATTAGGAGATCTCGATGGAGAAAAGCTCTCTGCTCTTTTGATGGACTCTCATAGCAAAGTGAAGAAAATCAAGTGAGTCAACATAATATATACATTATAACTTCTTTGTTAATTGATTGTAAATGACTGTCAGTCACGTGTCAGCAGATATGAAGAGCTGTTTGTATGGTGTGTGGTGAATATGTGCGGAATAATAAATTATTGCTGTTTCTGTGTTCAGGCTGAATAATTGCGAGCTGACAGAGAAAAGCTGTTCAGTTCTAGCTACTGTTCTCTCCTCTAAAACCATCCTGAAAGAGCTGAACCTGAACAACAGCCGTCTGCTGGACTCTGGAGTCAAAGAGATCTGTGAGGGACTGAAGAATCCTGTGTGTGAGCTGAAGATACTCAAGTGAGTACATTTCACCATCAGCTACATTCAACACCACAGAAATCACAGGAATTTGACACACTGGATGTTCTTTTCCCCATGTCTTTTCTCTTTTGTCAATTATTATTATTATTATTATTTTGCAAAAGCCTGTATTCAACTTTGAGATTTGATTTAATTTACTATTATAAATATAAATATTTGTATATAAAATCTGCCAGATGTGCAAATTTCAGTGTTCTTTGCTGGATTTAATTTACAATGCATTATTTTTGTCCACAGAAAGGTGGCCTAAAGAAAAAGTTATGAACAACTTGCACTAGTACTTCCATGTTCTGCTCATTAAAGGCTCAAGCATTTCTTTTCAGTGCACTTATGTTACAGTCATTCATGAGGACCGATTTTTTACTGTTTAGGGATGTCAAACAACGAATAATGTTTTGACTTTATTAATAATCATCGCCACCTTTCTCCCCTCTAGCGACAGCCCTGCCCTGAGGTGAAATATTTTCATATGTTTACTAGGGCTGGTCCGAATACCATTTTTTGAGCTTCGAAGCTTCGGTAGTAATGAACATCGAATATTCGAAGCTTCGGAGAGAGGGTGCTGAACATATTCTTCTCTCTAATAAAGGCAGGAATCTCTATGTGTCTGTATGTCCGTTTGCATTTGATTATTTCGACAACCGTTCATCCAATCGACTTCACAAGGGAGTGCAGTGACGCATTTGGTGCAATATAGTTAGACACGCGAGACGCAACACGTTCAGAATTAATAAACTTTTAGTAAACTACAGAACAGCGCGAGCAGGAAGCGGCACACTTCACGCGGGCAGGGCTTTATGCTCCAAGAACGGACACTGCACTAGTGATATAAAACGCACACACACAGGTCTGTTAAATTAAGCAATACTTTTAAGGTAGTCTAATATTTTTCTGACTAACAAATTACTGACACAGTAAAGGGTAGATTTAAATAAAGAAAATCGAAATTTAAATAAAGAAAATCGAAATTTAAATAAAGAAAAAACAAAATTTAAATAAAGAAAAAGGAAATTTAAATAAAGAAAAACGAAATCTATTCTATTTTCCACAGTGTCAAAGCAACGCAGCTTAACCTGCAAAACACAAGCTCAGGCATGCACTTCGGTCCATACAAACTCCGCTGTTCTGCGCTCTAGCCAGAGAACACTCCCATTGCTGGAACACTAGGCGTCAGTTCTATTTCTAGCATGCACCTCAGACGCGTGTCTCACGCAGGCAGTGTGCAGACTCCAACCTGTTAACATGGGAGCCGAAATAAAAACGGACACGCCATGCAGCCAGTATGTCGCCGGCCTTATTCAAGCGCGAATGAGAACCGTTTCGCGGGGATCCCAGGTGTGCAAAAAAAACAAAAAAGGAATATTCGAATGTCAAATTTTCAAATCGAATACCAACCCACCGAACGAATATTCGAATGTTCGAATATTCGGGTCCAGCCCTAATGTTTACAAGCCACTGCTTCCTCAAATCAGCTTGGACTAAATTAAAACAGGTTCCATTGAGCTGGGACAATTGTGTACAATTGTGTGGATCTGTATCTTAACTCTGAATTTACTGCATGGTGGCTGTGTGTAAAACAGTGATTATGTTGATGCTATAAGGCATAGAATCATTGCAGGATTTTAGCGCCTGATTTATTTGTTTAGGGCTGGAACACCATACATTTTGGTCAACTTCTCATGGTAGTCTTTTTCCTACAATTAATGGTATTATGTATCTTCATTATTGATGTTGTTCAATTATTATTATCAGGCTCTGCAAGTGTGATCTAACAGAAGAAAGCTGTTCAGCTCTGGCTTCAGTTCTCAGTTCAGACTCCAACATTCTGAAGGATCTTGACCTGAGTAATAATAATCTGCAGAATTCAGGAGTGAAGCTGCTCTCTGATGGACTGAGAAATAACTGTAAACTGGAGAAACTCAGGTGAGATGATGTGCAACACTGGGCCTTTAGTTTGTTTACATATTTAGTCACCAGTTTCTGACTGAAACTAAGTTTAGTTTGCATATTATTTGTACAAATAACAAAATACAGAGTAACATGCTTATTTGAAAAAAGTAACTAATAGTTTGCCTTGAATTTAAAAAACAATACATTATTTTATTCATTGCATGAAAAAAGTAATCTGACTTACAAGTAAACTTTCATTTCTGGAGTTTCTATAATAATGAATTAATCACGTTACATTTTCATTCCTGTTCTAGACTTTCAGACTGCAGTATCACAGAAGAAGGTTATAAAGCTCTGGCTTCAGCTCTGAGATCAAACCCTTCACACCTGATAGAGCTGGATCTCACAGGAAATGATCCTGGACAATCAGGAGTGAAGGAGCTCGATGATTTACTACAGGATCAGACCTGTCAACTCAAGACACTGAGGTGAGACGTGATGAAATAATACAAAATAAATGACATACAGGTGAATTTTATGCCTCTTTTCCACCGCCTAGCCAAACCGTTCTCCTTGCTTAAGTTTGATAGACAGGCTATCTGACCAATCATAATCCACCATCCGCCATTTTGTCCGACAAAGCAGTCAGGAGAATTAATAGATTAACGTCCGTGGATTTGAACTTGAAAAACAGTGTGTACTGATGGCTTTCCACAGTTGAAACAACATTCTTTCTGATGTTCATTCATGTTTATTTGATACTATTAAATAACTAGAAGGAAGAGATGATCGGTTCACGAGCAGCTTTAACTGAGGCGCTACATTGATCTGTCAGACACATTAAAGAGACACAAAACGGTATTTATTGTTAAAATTTCTTTAAAAATGACTAAATTTGAAAGATGAGACGTTGTTTTATATAAAAAGTATCCGTCTCTGTCCTGTCTGTCGGCGCGTTGTCAGTGTCCTCTCTGCTCCGCGATGTATTTTTCACTGTGTGAGAACATGATGTGTGGCGAGAGTTGCTATTTCATTGTTGGATACAGCAACAGTAACTAAAGGGGGCGAACTCTTAAGTTACTGGTTGACGGTTGTCTTTGCGAACCGTCAATTCTGAGTGCCGACGTCAGTCTGAGTATTCCGGCCTGAGAACAGTTTGTAATTGTGCTGTGCCAAACCAGGATCAAGTGGAAATATTACTGGAACGGTTTCTTATTGTTCTTAGAACAGTTTGGCCCAAAAGTGGGAAAGTGGCTGTAAATTCAGTAATGCAGTAAACTACATAACCTTTGTTGTTGTCAAAGTTAACAAGGATTAACATTAGACTATTAATAAAAAAAAAATACTACAGTTTGTTAAAAACTGAATTAATTCCTGCTTTATCTTCCCTTCTGCAGGTTTCTGAGTCATGATGCAGATGAAGCCTGTCAGTATGTGAGAGGAATTGTGGGTAAAAACCCGTTACTCCTGAGAGAGCTGAATCTGAGTAAACGTGAACTAGGAGACACACGAGTGAATCAGATCGCTGCTCTACTAAAGGATAAACACTGTAAACTCAACACACTGATGTAAGTATTTTACATTGTTTTATACTTTACAAAGCATCTTTAAATCAATATACTAATTAATATTACATTTTCAAAATATTGACATTGTAGATTAATCTAAAATTAACTGAGCCATCATATAGATCAGTGGCCGCTTGCATAAAGTGCTTAGACTAGCCTTACAAATTATCTCATTTTTTAAATCTAATTTTTTTCTTTAAGATTGATCATCTCTTTAAGCCAGTTACATAAAAAAGGCAGATTGGTCTAATTCTGAAAATTAAGACTGATTAGCCATAGCTAATTGCTGGTTGACCAGACTAGTTTTAAGACACAGTTTTAACTTAGCAGCTATTTTCATGCAACTGGCCACAGGGCCACAACAAAAGCACTCTCATAGGGCCATATTTTAACGATCTAAGCACATGGTCTAAAGCGCACGGCGCAAGTGCACTTAGGGCATATCCAAATCCACTGCACGCAAGCAGACCATCTACGGGACAAGCCAGATTCCACCATGTCTTTATGTACACAATATTAATCATTTACATTGTAATCCTTTTATTTTTAATATTTGGCATGTTTGTTTGCTGCGCGTCCCTGTGTGTGTAATACGCAAATGCACAGTGTACATGCGGTGTGGACCCGCCTATAGGCGCACATTACTAACACGCTCTTTAAATAACAAAATAAATACTGCACCACTGACTTTAGAACAGGTTTCAGTTGGTCAATGGCGCAGTCGTTTTCAGCTGCCTCAAAATAGCAACGTGCCAACAATGCGCCTGAACACACCGACCAGTTTTTCAGTTTTTTTTTTTTTTTTTTGCTGGTTTAGAGACCAGCAGCCCATGGGCGCACAGATGTGCGCAAATGCATTTGCTATTTAAACAAGTGGGGCAGGACGTGAAAATGAAAACTGCATCGGGCAGAAACTGCTGTAGCAAAAAACACTTGCTTAACGCCTGGCGCTGCATTGCACCGGGTGTGTGATATGGCCCATAGAGTGCACAGAAATGTGATGTATTCTAGTAGGTTAGACCAGTGCGAGTGCGCATTTAGCGTGCCATTAGGCTATGTTTTATATATTTATCTAAATTTGGTCTATTAAAATGCATTTTGATTTCCCCAAAATTTAAGATAAGGGGGCAAAAATGCCGCTGTATGTCTGAATGAATCACCAGTTTGAATGAATCGGTTGAATTGCAATGACTCACTCATAAACAGTGAATTGCTGCCATCTACTAGCTGTTTTAATTCACAATTTAAAGTATCTTTTCATTTTTATTAACAATTTCAAATATCAGTATTCAGCATTTTATGTTTAAAACATCAAAATATTATTTATGAATTTGTAACTGCAGGTTAAATGTATTCATGTCCCACTGAGTTTTATTAAACAGTCTGTGTAAATGCATCTAAATGTCACTTCAGATGCAGCTTCTGTGTTTCCTCTGCATTGCAAAGATGAATTTAGTTGATACTGATTTCATCTGCTTGGTAACAGCCATTTTGTCTTATTATTCTAATTGACTTCATTGATTAAATGTAATAATTTAATGCCAATTAAATTATTTCTACTAATTAAAAAAGACCTGGGTGTTATACTAGACTGCAACTTGTCTTTTGAAAATCATATTTCATATATTACAAGAACAGCCTTTTTCCACCTTAGAAACATTGCTAAGCTACGTAATATGCTATCAGTTTCTGATGCAGAAAAGTTAGTTCATGCGTTCATGACCTCGAGACTAGATTACTGTAATGCTTTATTAGCTGGTTGTCCTGCATCCTTAATAAACAAGATACAGTTAGTCCAAAATGCAGCCGCCAGAGTTCTTACTAGATCAAGAAAATATGATCATATAACACCGATTCTAACATCGCTACATTGGTTACCTATAAAGTCCCGTATTAATTACAAGGTATTGCTACTGACTTATAAAGCCCTAAACGGCTTAGCTCCAGTCTATTTAACGCAGCGGTCCCCAACCTTTTTTTGCGCCACGGACCGGTTTAATATCAGACAATATTTTCACGGACCGGCCTTTAAGGTGCGGCGGATAAATACAACAAAATATAAAAAAAATATAAAAAATAATTAAATATAATAATAAACGTGAATCCAATGTGTAGGCTTACTTGCAATTTTATTAGCAGGGTACATGTAAAATATCGCGCCTAAAGACAACTGAGAAAGCCTGAACATAAACAAAAAGCCCCCCGAAAGAAAAAAAAATCTCCATGTTTACGGTGCTGATGCGATGTAAGGGTGGCGCTGCCAATAAAGCACCTAAAAGCTGTCACAAAGAACCGATTTTAAGAACCAAAATTAATGATTATGAATATGTAAAATATAGCAGGAGACATTTTAATTGTTTAATAATAAACAAGTGTTTTCTGTGCAAAGATGAAGTTGACAATGCTGACTCGATCTTCGCAGTATGCCTAGTGAACGCGCCAGAGAGAAATGCACATTTCATACGAATTACATAAGCAGAGAACAGTCAGTTTTCTTTTGTTTTGAATTGTTCTGTTTAAAATTAGACATTTCAAGCTTTCTATGTCTCAGGTCTGTGAGGCAAGTAGGCTACCTTATACGCTGAATTTCGGTTAATTTATGAGATCAGCTCCAGTTCACGCGCCCGCGCCTCCGTGTCCTGATTAAATATTTTCTATTATATTTACTTCTTATTAAATCCAGGCAATTGGGTGATGAAACATTGATTAAAATTAAGATACAATTAATACAAAACGAAATACAATTTAAAGACAGGCTTTTTGCTTTCTGTCTGAGGTCTCTGTGAAAGTTTTAAAGCAGTCTTTTTGTGCCGCTTTCAGAGCGCTCACGTCCGTAAAGGTGAACTGTCCCATCCGAACAATTATTATTATTATTATTTTTTATTTATTTTTTTGTGAAATAGGCTACATTTCTAAATTAATGCGACTTATAGTCCAGTGCGACTTAGGCTATATTATGTTTTTTCTTCTTCATGACGCATTTTTTTACTGATGCGACATATACTCCGGAGCGATTTATAGTCCGGAAAATACGTTAAGTTATTTATTCTTTCTGTGAGGCCCGGTACCAAATGTCCCACGGACCGGTACCGGTCCGCGGCCCGGGGGTTGGGGACCTCTGATTTAACGGATCTTCTATCGCCCTACAATCCGTCGCGCTCTTTAAGATCACTAAATTCGAGGCTTTTGGTCATACCTAGGATATCCAGATCCACCAAAGGAGGGAGAGCATTTTCACATTTAGCTCCAAAACTCTGAAATAGTCTTCCTGATACTGTTCGTTGCTCAGACTCGCTCTCCCAGTTTAAAACTAGATTAAAGACGCATCTCTTCAGTCAGGCATTCATATAATATTTTTAATCTTACAGTTAAATCCGGTCTCTAGTTCATAAACGCCAGAGGAGAACTGGTCCCCGACTGAGCCTGGGTTCTCCCAAGGTTTTTTTTTTTTCTCCATTAGGTCACCTGATGGAGTTTTAGGACACCATTAGGTCACCTGATGGAGTTTTAGGACACCATTAGGTCACCTGATGGAGTTTTAGGACACCATTGGGTCACCTGATGGAGTTTTAGGACACCATTAGGTCACCTGATGGAGTTTTTCGGTTCCTTGCCACTGTTGCCTTTGGCTTGCCTCAGTTGGGGATATTTTGGGAATATTAATTTATTTTTATCAATCAATAAATTCCACTAGAAACAAACCTTGTTGTATTATTTTAATTTAATACTGTGAAGCTGCTTTGATACAATTTGTATTGTGAAAAGCGCTATACAAATATACTTGACTTGACTTGACTTGACTTAATGCAAAATATGATGCACACATTTATTTAGGTTAGAAAAAAATGCTTCATACAACTAAAATGCCCAAAAAGGTAAAAATCTATTTAAACATATTTGAAAAGTGATTTCTGTCACTGCTATCAATAAAATCCCAGAAAATATTGAGTTTGACCATTTTTTTTGTCAGTATCACTCACCCTGAGCAACAAGCTTCAATCCATAGTGATTTCGATGTATATTTTATATCACTGTAAGTTAGTGTATCTGCAGAGCGCATGGTTAATTAAAGTTATTAACATGAGCTAGAAAATAGTGTAACATGATTGATAAGTTATTAAAAGTGCAATAAACTGTAAAAGAGAACTACATTATGTACTCATAAGCTTACAGGTGGACCCCTGTGTACACACACACGAAGCATGTCAGCATGCAAGCACCCAATTCAGTTCCCCTGCATAGCCCGTTGCACTTGACTATTTTCCTCTTTTTTTAAAAAGTTGCCAGCATTTTTGATCATTTTCACCACACTTTCATGGCCCCGAGAATATTTTATTGCATGAATATCTGTATAGACAATGTATCCAAAAAAAAAAAAAAAAAAAACGGACCTGCTTTTATTTTAAAAAAGAAATCAATATTTGTTGGTTTCGGTGACGTGAACTCCATTAAATCTGCATATAGCGCGGGAATTAAAGATCGGATTTATATCTGTTTTGCGGAGACACATTTATGTGACCAAGTGTAAATGGAATCGTTTTGATAAATCAGATATCCGATCAGTAAAAACACAAGAACTGACCAGATGTAAACAGGCCCAAATTTTCATCTGGATCAGATTCAGAATGAGGATCAAAACATATACCCACAATCCATCCATCATTAATATTCAGTACACACTTGTACAATAGTACAGTATAGTTTTACAATACACACCAGGGATGGAAATTAACTTTTTTGTCCACCGGCCACTGTGGCTGGTGGATTTCAAAATCTACCAGCCACTCAATGTTTTTACCAGCCACTTAATTGTTTTTAACCGACAATGTGTTCTGCATGTGAAAATTAATACTACAAGATCTACAATACTTAAGCAGTTTATTTAATCTCAAGTCTCAATGAAATACTGACGTTTTCTCTTTCTCTCTTATATATATTTCTCTTTTTTACCTGGATGTGGCATTTGAATGATTCGTGGTCTTTTATGGCTTCCAGTTTTAGGTTTTTAGTCCCAACAATGAAACTAGGGCTGGGCGATATGGACCAAAAGTCATATCCCGATTATTTAGGCTGAATATCGATATACAATATATATCCCAATATTTTTTCCGCAAAGTGAGAGCAAATGTTCAGTCAAAATCAAAGCCAAATATGACATGTCACAAGTAGTTTTATTGAAACCGGCTATTTCCACACACACAAGTACTGTCCCCCTTTACTTAACATAAATTGTAAGAATATGACTAATAGTAAAGACTAGTACTAATAAATAAACATTAGGCCTATGCTAAAGCTATTAAATAGCAGTACCAAACTAGTTTTTGTTAATACAATGTTGGTATAAGCCACTAGAGTAATTTAAAAATATAAAAAATAACACAAAGAAAAATAAAGTGGCATTTTGGGGTTAATATGGAAACGACAGTTACCATGGTGAATACACAATATTAACAATAACTGTTAATGAACCATGGAAACTGCTCCTGGTGAATAGTATGAAAATCATCCCTGCATTACTTTTATTTTGTGTAATTTACAACGTAACGGCGTTGCATGCTCGTAGTTTCTTTTGCCCTTTATATACAGTGAGGCGATACACAGCGTGCGCCGCCACATTTGCGCGTGCAATTGAAGAGTGTTCGCTACGAGAACAGGATAACGGCTGACGTGACAGGACAAGAAAGTCCGTTTTTCTGAGGTGAAAGACTTTATTTCAGCGTACACTTATGTCCTCTAAAAGTGTCCGCCGTCTGTGTGAAACAGTATATTTTTATTTACCCGCCACGGTGGCCGGTAGGTGAAGCGAGTTTACCCGCCACAACACAAAATCACCCGCATTTGGCTGGTGGCGGGTGCTAATTTCCATCCCTGATACACACTGTTTGTCAAAATGCCTGACTTGGCAAGTATCAAGGTAAACCTAGTCGGTTATGTCTTAAAGGTGGTATCAGTGATTTCAGGCCCAAAAATATATATATTTTTTTTCCTAACGATGCGCTAGCTGCCCGCCCCATAAGCATGCCGTCAAAAAAACGCGTCTCTATAGGCAGCCTAGGCTCTGAGATCTGCACACAAAAACAAATGGTTTCACCAAACACTCAAAACAAAAACAAATAGTGTTCCAACCAATCACCGACAGGGGGACGGTGTTGTGAGGTTTTGTGCTCGTGCACGGCTGCACGCGAAGTCAGAGCTGAAGAAAAAGCTGGCTCAAAACCTCACAACACCCTCCCCCTGTCGGTGATTGGTTGGAACACTATTTGTTTTGGTTTTGATTGTTTGGCTAAACCATTTGTTTTTGTGTGCAGATCTCAGAGCCTAGGCTGCCTACAGAGACGCGTTTTTTTGACGGCATGCTTATGGGGCGGGCAGCTAGCGGATCGTTAGGAAAGATTAGATGAATGTGATAAAAATATTTTTGGGCCTGAAATCACTGATACCACCTTTAAGTCAGCTTAAACAGTTGTAAAATCAGATGTAAATCAAAATATTGAATCCGTGCATTAGGTGACAACTTTTAATATAGCCTACCTGCTGCTCTCTGTGTCCTTTTCTAGCAATATTTAATTCATGCAGACTATGCTGTTTTTTATTTTATGATTTGATTAAATTTTTGTAGTATTTCTTTACTTTATTTTTTACATGTAGTATTTTCTACCTGAAAAAAAATGTCTCTGTTCTGTTGTGTTTGTCTCATTGCTCATGATTTACTTAGATTTTACACTGATTGTTTACCTAATTGCATAAGAAGTTTTTAATTACATTTTGCTCGTTTTGCTGTGTTCTTTAAGAAAGTAAGCACACTCTCTTTGACAATGAAAACCCTTCCGTTACTGTAGACGTGTTTTTTGGCAGAAAAAAAACCTGAAGCCCTTTCTCTTTGTTTTCTTCTCTTCAGGCTGAATAATAACAGTATTACAGCAGAAGGTTGTGCTGCTCTGACTTCAGCGTTTAATTCAAACCCTTCAAACCTGATAGAGCTGGATCTGAGTGAGAATAAACTCGAAAACTCTGGAATAAAGAAGATCTGTCCTCTGTTGGAAAATACACAATGCAGATTGACGAAACTGAAGTGTGTATTAATTTATCTTCATTTCTGCATGATAACATAGATTTATAAATGTCCATTTGATTAGATTAACTGAAAAAATCTGTTTCAGTTAATCATTTTAATTTCCGTCTGAAAACTTTAAATATTTTATGAAACATTTAGAAATGCAAATGAAGCAGGTGTTGTCAGTAAGGCATTGGTTGCAGTACATAACATGTATATGTTTTTGTATGTATATGTATAGTCTTTCAGGCTGCAGTATCACTGAAGAAGGATATAAAAGTTTGACTTCATCTCTGAGATCAAACCCTTCACACCTGATAGAGCTGGATCTCAGAGGAAATGATCCTGGACGATCAGGAGTGAAGGAGCTCGATGATTTACTGCGGCTTAAAAGCTGTAAATTAAAGAACATCAGGTGAGAAAAGCCTTTGATCACAGACATAGAGTCAGAGGTGTGCAGCTCAGTAGATGTGACAAATGGCCAGTGCAGAATTAGAATGGCATGAAAAGGAACTGGAAATTGTTACCAAAACTATGACTTTAACACATTCTACAACTTTCCATATTTTATTGCTTTACTCGATCCATAAGGAGGATTGGAGCTGCAAAAAGCATGACATTCTAGCAACATTATATATATATAAAAAAAAAATATATGTAATTTTTATTTTTTTTCTATCTAAATTTGTGTTTTTCTTTTATCCTTTTTTCTTTCTTTTTTTCAATTATCAAATCTAAATTTTCTATTTCCTGTAGGTTTTTGAAAAGTGCTGCTGCACAGGAAGCGTGTGACTATCTCACTGAAGTTCTGGGTAAAAGTCCATTAATACTGACAGAACTGGATCTGAGTGAAGATAAATTAGGAGATCTGAATGGAGAGAAGCTCTCTGCTCTTTTGATGGACTCTCATAGTAAAGTGGAGAAAATGAAGTGAGTCAACATAATTTATACATTATAACTTCTCTGTTAATTGATTATAAAAGACTGTCAGTCACTTGTGTGAGCAGATATGAAGAGCTGTTGATCTGATGTGTGTTAAATATGTACTGAATAATAAATTATGCTGTTTTTGTTTTTAGGCTGAATAATTGTGATCTGACAGAGAAAAGCTGTTCAGTTCTAGCTACTGTTCTCTCCTCTAAAACCATCCTGAAAGAGCTGAACCTGAACAACAGCCGTCTGCTGAACTCTGGAGTCAAAGAGATCTGTGAGGGACTGAAGAAATCAAAACTGAAGATTCTTAAGTGAGTTCAGTTCACCATCAGATACACTCAACACCACAGCAATCACAGGGATATTATACTGTATATTTACTGAATCAGCTTGCCTCCCGAAGTGCAAAAAAATGGAAGAATACTCATTGTTTTGGTCACACAGTTTAGAGTCCAATACTCATTATTAACTATTAGCTTCGAGTTTTGCCTCAATAAACTCCTAATTACTTCTTATTAATAGTTAGTAAGGTAGTTGTAGTAGCATTTAAGTTTAGATATGGATAGGATTATGGGATGTAGAATGAGATCATGCAGAATAAGGCAATAATATGTGCTTTATAAGTACTAATAAACAGACAATATCCTAGTAATATGCAACTAGTAATTAGCTATTAGTTAATAATGAGAACTGGATACTAAACTACCCTGAACTAAGTGTTACCATTTTTTTTTTCCGTAACAGTGGTGTTATCTCTAACAAAAACTAAAATGAAAACTTAAAGGATTTTTGTTACTGGTAAGAAAAACAATTGGGAAAAAAACTAAAAAAATATTTTGTGACTTTAAAAGTAGACACACAAATTTCACAAATTAAGTTTAAAGTTAAGTCAAATTTTGTATAGTTTAGTTTTTATAAACAATATATGATATCAAACATGAATACACAACAGTGTGTTTAAAGGTACAATATGTAAGACTTTAAAGTATCTAAATATCCAAAAAACACTTGCACAGTGTTATATATTTTTCAATTGTGCGCTTACATTATCCTAAATGTTTCCAAGAATTTGTAAATTCAAAGAAATTCACAATTTTAAATAGTGCCCGTCCCTTGTAACTCATCGCCTGTCAATGACATAATATCCGTGTTATCCCTGGTTTCCACTCATACTGCCATAGTAACCATGGCGACAGACGTGGACAACTGTGTTACGTCTAGCGGCGCGCTCACGCTGTTGTTGTTTCGTTCAAACATTATGGACCATGGCAAGCAGACTTTGGGACAAAAGCAGAACTAAAACGAAGATCAATATCAGCGTGGCGTTTTCGAGATGCCGAGAGCTAGCGTCCGTGACTAACTTAGACTTGACAGAGCTTCACGAGTCATGACTTGACAGGGACGCCGCTCTCCGCTCTTTATTAGACAACTGAGCAAATGTACATAAAACGTATCAATGTCATATAGCTCAACATGATGAAATGTTAGAGTATGATCAGTATGTTATTCTAATGTTGATCAAGCTTACTGCTAGTCTCATACAGACAAACTAACACATAGAATAACATAAGTTTCAACACACTCAAATGCAGTTTAATGTGATAGTGCATTACCGCGCTGCGCTGCGTTACCTCAAGTTTAATTTGTCAAATAAACAAATGCGTCATCAACCTACGCCTTTGTTATTGTAAGAGGTTAGCGACCCCTAGCGGTGAAAAAATTACATTGTAGCTTTAATGTGGTACAGATTAGAGATGCGGGTGCGGTTTTGAAAATTGGTCACAAACGTGGTGCGGATGGATGGCGGACGGATGATGAGTTTTGTGATGCGGTTGCGGATGAAATAATAGCCCATCTGCGCATCTCTAGTACAGATCCTTCGTAATGATGTAGATATAGCAACTTTATGTTATCAACCTGTTTCTCTTATTTTCTATACCCCTAATAAAATAACTATGGATGTCAATAAGGAATAAAAAATTATATAAATTATTTAGGTACAGTTGGGGAAATAATTATTTGATCCCCTGCTGATTTTGTCCACTTAAAAATAAATGAAGGGTCTATTATTTTTATGGTAGGTTTATTTTAACGGATAGAGACAGAATATCAACCAAAAAAATCCAGAAAAAACACATTATATAAAGGTTATAAATTGATTTGCACTTCAGTAAGTGAAATAAGTGTTTGATCCCCAAGCAAAACATGACTTAGTACTTGGTGGAGAAACCTTTGTTGGCAAGCACAGAGGTAAGACGTTTCCTGTAGTTGGTCATCAGGTTTGCACACATCTCAGGAGGGATTTTGGTCCACTCCTCTTTACAGATGCTCTCAAAATCCTTAAAGTTTCTCGGCTGTCGCTTGGCAACTCAAAGGTTCGGGTTCCTCCACAGATTTTCGGTAACACTTTACTTGAAGGGGTGTGCATAAGACTGACATGACACCTTCATAATCATGACATGGCAGATGTCATAAATATGAAGGAGGTCTTATGCATGCTTATGACAACTGTCATTAAGTGTCATTCGCTCAATTATGACATTTTTAATGCAAATATGACATTGTTTGAGATGTCTTTGTTATGACAACTTGACATAAACCAATACATCATAACCAGTCAGTGTCTTTGTCATGACATCTTGACATTACCAAGACAACATAAATTGTCATAAACATGACATAGCAGATGAATTATCAAACTTCAGAAACCACTTAGCTTTATGGGTTAGCATTTCATTAAACTGTCATGTGGTTGGTTTTGACATTGGCTGTCATGAGGCCATTATAACTGTGTCATGAATGTTTTTCTTGACCTCAAGTACAGTGGTACAAATTTAATTTGTCATTAAAATGTTATAATGGCTTCATGACAGCCAATGTCAAAACCAACCACATGACAGTTTAATGAAATGTTAACCCCTAAAGCCTGAGTGGTTTCTTAAGTTTGATAATTAATCTGCTATGTCATGTTTATGACATATTTATGACAGGTTGTGTTGTCTTAGTAATGTCAAGTTGCCATAACAAAGACATCTCACACAATGTCATATTTGCATTAAAAATGTCATAATTGAGCGAATGACACTTAATGACAGTTGTCATAAACATGCATAAGACCTCCTTCATATTTATGACATGTGTCATGTCATGATTATGACGGTGTCATGTCAGTCTTATGCACACCCCTTCAAGTAAAGTGTTACCAGATTGTCTATACGATTAAAGTCTGTAGACTAGCTAGGCCCCTCCAAGACCTTAATGTGCTTCTTCTTGAGCCACTCCTTTGTTGCCTTGGAGGTATGTTTTGGGTCATTGTCATGCTGGAAGACCCATCCACGACCCATCTTCAGTGTTCTGGCTGAAGGACGGTACATGGCCCTGTCCATCGGCCCCTCAATACAGTGAAGTCGTCTTGTACCCTTACTACAGAAACAGCCCAAAAGCATGATGTTTCCACCTCCGTGCTTGACTGTAGGGATGGTGTTCTAGGGGTCATAGTCAGCATTTCTCTTCCACTAAACACGGCGAGTTGAGTTGATGCCAAAGAACTCAATTTTGGTCTCATCTGACCACAGCACTTTCTCCCAAGCCTTCTCTGAATCATTAGATGTTTATTGGCAAACTTCAGATGGGCTTGAACATGTGCCTTCTTGAGCAGGGGGACCTTGCAGGCGCTGAAGGATTTCAATCCGTTGCCAATGGTTACCAATGGTTTGCTTGGTAACTGTACTCCCAACTGCCTTGAGATCATTAACAAGCTCCTCCTGTGTAGTTCTGGGCTGATCCCTCACCTTTCTCATGATCATCCTTACCTCATGAGGCGAGATCTTGCATGGATCTACAGACCGAGGGTGATTGATTTTTGATTTTTAATTTTTAATTTCTTCCATTTCCGAATAATCACACCAACAAAAGTCTCCTTCTCACCAAGCTTCTTGCTGATGGTCTTGTAGCCCATTCCAGCCTTGTACAGGTCTACAATCTGGTCCCTGACATTTGACAGCTCTTTGGTCTTGCCCATGGTGGTGGAGAGGTTGGAATGGAAGATACAGATTATGTGGACAGGTGTCCACTGCATTAGTAGTACTTCCTTAAAGTGACAGGACTAATCTGTGTTTCACATGGGCACATAACCAATTTGTGGGAGGCAGAATTCTTGCTGGTTGGTTGGAGATCAAATACTTATTTCACTCGATCAAATGCTAATCAATTTACAACCTTTCTATAATGTTTTTTGGTTGATATTCTGTCTCTATCCGTTAAAATAAATCTACCATAAATTATAGACCCTTCATTTCTTTGTAAGTGGATGAACTTACAAAATCAGCAGGGGATCAAATCATTATTTCCCCCACTGTAAACGTTTTAACTGTGTTACATGTAACAGCTTTAATAATTTAATTATCTGTTAATATATTAACCATAAAGTGCTAAAACAAAATGTACTGGGAAGTGGGAAGTAGATGTGCAAGTGTACGGTAATGAACATGCACATAATTGTTGTTGTGGGCACTTCAAAATATTTGCAACTTTATTAAAGAAATTCTCTGTATTATAAATTTAGATTTTTAGAATTAATTTTTAGAATTACCTGATTAAAATTTGCTGCATTAAAGAGGCATGCTCACTCTGATGTAAACAACCCCAACACAGAGGAGAAGCATAAATGAATGAAGAAGATGGGCTGAATGAATTAGCAAATTCACTCTCTGGCAGTGGATTGTGCTGGCGGAAACAGCATCTCTGTAAACAAAACTCTGCTTTTTGTTTGACCTCTTCCTGACACAGAGAAGGAAGACAAACAGTGTTTAAATGTTTTAAATGTTTAATACTGTCACATGTCTACTGGGAAGAAAACTTCAAAACTCAAAAAACTAAAACAGACAATTTGTAAATATTGTATTTGATGACCATTTCTAAGTGCACTGATCATTCTTATTCAGTTTAAGTTATAATTCATCTGATAATTTAATTTGAAACACAATGTTAAATTTAATTCAAGTTTCATGTTTTGTAGACTTTCAAACTGCAGTATCACAGAAGGCGGCTATAAAGCTCTGGCTTCAGCTCTGAGATCAAACTCACACCTGATAGAGCTGGATCTCACAGGAAATGACCCTGGACAATCAGGAGTGAAGGAGCTCGATGATGTACAACAGGGTTGGTGGAATCAGCTGAAAAGACTGAGGTGAGTGTTATCAAGACAATAAAATGCAATAGTTTTTAGCTAGAAGAGAATTAAACCATCAAAAAGAAATTTATAAAAGCTTTGAAATGACTAAAGGACCTTTAAAATATTATAATAAATCTTCATATGGCAGGTAATATCAATGTACTTCCTCTATCTTCAGCAGTGGTGTAGTCGGGGCCATACGCACATATACAATATATACTTTTTGCCGAGGACTGTTTTCGTATTACGACTTCTAAGGATTAATATTTGCATGTAAAAGTCCATAAGCTGTTGTAATTTTAGCTGCCCCTTTAACTGTGTGTCCAAAACCATGGTTTTGCTACAAAAACTATAGTGTAACTATGGTATTGTTGTGGTTTTACAAATGGTAATCAGTACCCCAAAAAACAGTACATTTTCATAAGGGAAACTGTCTCAGACTCCCATCAGTTCCACTCGATGCTTTGAGTGCACCTCTCTCTCTCTGCATTAAAAACGACATAAGGAAATATGGTGGTGAGTGAAGACACTCTGATGCATTGCCAGATAAAAAATATTAGGAAAAGCAGAATAAAAAGCACACCCCAAGTGGTACTGTACGTTTGTAACCCTCATTCCCTGAAGATGGAACGGAGACGTCACTTTGGTGACAGATAAATAGGAATCTCACTAGAGAGGCCAATCTACTTTGAGTGTAACTAAAATGAGTCTATGCACATTGGCATGCGATAATTGAAATCAGCTGCTCTGCCTCTCAGCGGGGGTATATAATGAGCAACAGGTGCATCGCATCTTCAGGTTTTCGCACTGGAAAAGGAAGCCACATCCTTCCCGGAAGGAGTTATGTGGAGATATACATATGGAAGTGGCTAGGGTGACTACAACCTCGTAAGAGATGGGTTCTCCCAAGGGAAAGACACAGGCTTCCGTTTAGGAGCAACCATGGAAAAGTACACATATGGGATCCCTTATGGTCACACATATCGCACCCAGCCTTGACCCGGTTCATAGCATAGCATGGGCGGGACAGAGCAAAGCCAGGGCTGGGTCTGTCTCCTCCAGGAGTTGTGATTTTCAGAAATAGCCGCAGCCCACCGGTTGACAATCACTGATTTAGTGTATTTTCACACTTAATGTAATTCTAAAGCAACATTTTAATTATAGTCATATAGAACTGTAATGCGGTCAACAAACCTAATGCTGAACTTTTTGCATGCAGACTTGCTACTTGAGAAATAATCTGTCAACCAATTTTTAGAATGCACTGTATTTTTATTTGTAATTATTTATTTTAATTAAACATATGTTACCAGTGAACAACAACATGAAAACACTTTTTTAATGGTGGTTGAGGCAGGGTACAGAATATTAAACCACTTTTTTTGTTAGGACTACAAGACTGGTCTTCAAGTTTTTGGGTCCTGCTGCGGATAAAGCCTGTCAGTATGTGAAAGGAATAGTGGGTGAAAACCCGTTACTCCTGAGAGAACTGAATCTGAGTGAACGTGAACTAGGAGACACAGGAGTGAATCAGATCACTGCTCTACTGCAGGATAAACACTGTAAACTCAACACACTGATGTGAGTATTTTACATTTAGTATTGTTGATTTAAATTATGTTAAAGACATCTTGTAACAAAAACACAATTCTCAGTTATGTTGGAATCAAGTACTTTGTGTTTGTAAATTCTCCCTCTCCTGTTCATCATTTTAGGCTGCGTAAGTGTGGTCTAACAGAGGAAAGCTGTTCAGCTCTCGCTACAGTCCTGAGATCAAACTCCAGTCTGAAAGAGCTTGACATCAGCAACAATAATCTGCAGGATTCAGGAGTGAAGAAACTCCAGAATGGATTAGAAAATACAAACTGCACACTGGAGAAACTCAGGTGAGTTCAATAAACCATTGTTTGTTTACATTTACATTTTACATTTATCTGACGCTTTTATCCAAAGCGACTTACAATTGCTATATATGTCAGAGGTCGCACACGCCTCTGGAGCAACTAGGGGTTAAGTGTCTTGCTCAGGGACACATTGGTGTCTCACAGTGGATTCGAACCCGGGTCTCTCACACTAAAGGCATGTGTCTTATCCATTGCGCCACCACCACCACCCTAATTGTTTTAAATATTAAAGTTAAGTTACTATAGTGAATTAAAGAAACAGGAAAAAACATGCCTGTGTCAAATTATTTTCTTTACCTATTTATAAGAGAAAAGGCATTTGATTATTTTTATGATTTTAAGTGATTTTTTTTTTTTAAGTGATATTAATTGTATAACTTTTTTAATTTTTAAATTATTAGAATTTATTAGGATTAACCCCTTGAGATCTATCATCTCGTTTTCGAGGGGGTCCATACAATGAAACACAATTACAACTTAAAGAACATAACAAGATTACAATTAACAATACATCAACAAACAGGCAAAACACAAAACACCACCAAAAAAAAAAGAAAAAAAAAAAGAGCAACATAACATAATATGTACAACATAATATGTTATACACATAACAACAATGACAGTTTCAATGATAGCATGTGCAATCTACTTTAAAATAAGATAATATAGATTGTTTAAACAACCGAAAATCTCTTTTCTGTAGACTTTCAGACTGCAGTATCACAGAAGAAGGTTATAAAGCTCTGGCTTCAGCTCTGAGATCAAACCCTTCACACCTGATAGAGCTGGATCTCAGAGGAAATGATCCTGGACAATCAGGAGTGAAGGAGCTCGATGATTTACTACAGGATCAGAAGTGTAAACTCAAGACACTGAGGTGAGACGTGATGAAATAATATAACATAAATTATTTGCGGGTGAATTATTCATAGAATCATTATTTTACTAATACAAAATGAACCATTTCACACACATTTTCTTATGTTATTTTTCCTTAGATCAAGTTTAAGAATTTTTAATCTTCTCTTCTGCAGGTTTTTGAGTCCTACTGCAGATAAAGCCTGTGAGTATGTGAGAGGAATTGTGAGTAAAAACCCGTTACTCCTGAGAGAACTGAATCTGAGCGTACGTAAACTAGGAGACACACGAGTGAATCAGATCGCCTCTCTACTGCAGGATAAACACTGTAAACTCAACACACTGATGTGAGTATTTTACATTGTTTTATACTTTACAAAAGAAAAATTATCTTACATTTTTAAAGTCTAATAAAAGGCCGTCATTGCTCTTTAAAGTTTTTGAGGATTGAGATTAGTTGATCTATCAAATAAATGTATCCTTTTGTTACTGTATTGTGAATTGTGGCTGAAATAAATTTAAAGAATGTTTCCTGTCTTTGTTTTCTCTTCTCTTCAGGCTGAATAATAACAGTATTACAGCAGAAGGTTGTGCTGCTCTGACTTCAGCGTTTAATTCAAACCCTTCAAACCTGATAGAGCTGGATCTGAGTGACAATAAACTAGGAAACTCTGGAATAAAGAACATCTGTGTCCTGATGGCAAATCCTGAATGCATATTGGAGAAAATTAAGTGTGTATTTTCATTTAATTTTTTGTGTGTGTAAATGTCCATTTAATTGAAATTACCATTTTTGTACATTGCTATGTTTCTATGAAATTGAAATATTCAAATTAGGCAGATGTTACATTAAGACATCTTTTGCTTATCTGTGCGTCAGATTTTTGCTAATATTGAAATAAAAATATTGGTAAATTTTCACAACAAATTTTCAAATTGCCAAGCATTTGGCAATGCTTTTTATAATAATTATTATAATTATTAGTTTTTTTATGATTTAAATAAAGTCATCTTACTTTATACACGTGTTTTGCTTATGTAGTGTAGATCATTAAGTGCTTAACAGCTTCTTTCATACACAGACTTTCAGACTGCAGTATCACAGAAGAAGGTTATAAAGCTCTGGCTTCAGCTCTGAGATCAAACCCTTCACACCTGATAGAGCTGGATCTCAGAGGAAATGATCCTGGACAATCAGGAGTGAAGGAGCTCAGTGATTTACTACAGGATGAACGCTGTACATTAAAGACCATCAGGTGATAAACGAGACAATTATCATAACTATGATTTTAACCAGATATTACACAACACTATACATTAATACTACACTGGACTAGAAGTGCAAAATATATCAGTGGCCGAGATATTATTGTCTGATCACTGGGACAATAGAATTTCCACTATCATTTCCATTAATAAGTTTTGTTATATTTGTGTTCAGCATATCATTTCTGATAATGTTTCTGTGTATTTGTCTGGCAGTGTCATGTGTGTTTGGACAAATTATCATATCACATTCTCATTTTCTGTTAGTATTAGTTTTGGGCATGTTTTAGTTTTGATCAGCTACTGTAATTATAGATATTCTGTTTATGTGTAAAGAAGTAATAAGTGAAAACAATGAAAATACATTTCTGTATTTTCTCTTACTGGTGTTTGCTTATACATGAAAATGGCATATTGTTTGTTTGTGTTTGCATGTTTATGTATATTTTATGGTTATTACATGCAGTAAATTTCATTTTGGTTTAATTCATTGATACAAATGCTTGTAGTAAATCATTCTACTCTGTTTAGTGACTCATTCAGGATGAAGCTGCAAAAGGCATAAAATTGGAATATTATCTGATTTGTAATTCTACTTCCTGTAGGTTTTTGAAAAGTGCTGCTGCACAGGAAGCGTGTGAGTGTCTCACTGGAGTTCTGGGTAAAAGTCCATTATTACTGACAGAACTGGATCTGAGTGAAGATATATTAGGAGATCTGGATGGAGAGAAGCTCTCTGCTCTTCTGATGGACTCTCATAGCAAAGTGGAGAAAATCAAGTGAGTCAACATGATTTATACATTATAACTTCTCTGTTAATTGATTATAAAAGACTGTCAGTCATGTGTGAGCAGATACGAAGATCTGTTGATCTGATGTGTGTTGAATATGTACTGAATAATAAATAACAATGTTTTTGTGTTTAGGCTGAATAATTGTGAGCAGACAGAGAAAAGCTGTTCAGTTCTAGCTACTGTTCTCTCCTCTAAAACCATCCTGAAAGAGCTGAACCTTAACAACAGCCGTCTGCTGGACTCAGGAGTCAAAGAGATCTGTGAGGGACTGAAGAATCCTGTGTGTGAGCTGAAGATACTCAAGTGAGTACATTTCACCATCAGCTTTCAACACCACAACACTTGCTTATCAGTTATATATATTTGAGTCCACTCACCTTCAGAAGTGAGGAAAAATCTAAGAATATTTTTTTTATTTTGTTTTGTAGTAATAAAATAGGAACAAATAAATAGCAAACAGTGGCACAATACAATAGAATGAAAAGACAAGTGAAACAAACACGGCTTTATGTTTTTCAGGTGCTAATGATTACAACTAAAGTTACAAAAGTTATTGAGTCAAGAGCAGTGAGGGGTTTTTCTCTTTCTTTTGTTCTTTGATTAAAATGATAGTGGCAGGTTTATTAGGCTGCTGTCACTTAAAGGGGTGGTTGATTATGATTTCACTTTTCTAACTTTAGTTAGTGTGTAATGTTGCTGTTTGAGCATAAACAACATCTGCAAAGTTACAACGTTCAAAGCAAAGGGAGATATTTGCTTTTACAGAAATCACTTTTAAGGACTACAACAAACGGCTGGTAGAGACTACACCACATTCCTCCCGGGTTAGTGACATCACCAACCCTAGAATTTACATAAACCCCGCCCCCTGAACGCGATTTATAGATTATCATGACAGAATATGCTAATCAATGACTATAAGATAGTTAACTCCACATCAGCAATATAAATTCATCAATATACCAGAAATAATTCTAATAATTCAGAAATGTCCTGTTGCTTCTACATGTTGTCACTTCTTCTTGAGTCTCTCCATCATTGTCTGACTCTGGGTTGAACATAAAAGGCTAAAGGTTTTAGAAATTTTCAGTGCATGTGTGTGTGAGGTAATCGAAGCTGCTAAGAACGAGCTGTTGTACCTCCGCCCTCTGTGCCGGGAGCAGCAGCAGAGTGTGCACATACACACTCTGGGGACATCAGAAAATTATTTTACATCTTGTGAAAAGAGCATTATACCATCCCTTTAAGAATGAATACTAATCCAATATACTGTTACACAACATGCCTTTTTTCTCAACTATTTACAGTTCAAAACTGACTGTATTTACAGCAGTGTTCATTTTAGTTCTAGTGTTCATTCTAAGTTTCATGTTTTCTAGACTTTCAAACTGCAGTATCACAGAAGAAGGTTATAAAGCTCTGGCTTCAGCTCTGAGATCAAACCCTTCACACCTGATAGAGCTGGATCTCAGAGGAAATGATCCTGGACAATCAGGAGTGGAACACCTCCTCAAAGAACAAAGGAATTATTGCCATTCACTGAAGACACTGAGGTGAGTGTTTTCTACAGTACAAATCAAACTGCAATAGTTTTAAGATTTTATCTGAAAGTGAATTAAACCATCAAACTATATTTCTGTACTGTTGCATCAATATTCTTTTACCACATCTGTGCCGTGCACAGTTGTGAAATATCAATGTACTGTCTTTGTTTCTAGGATATTACAAAGTCCTGCTGCAGATGAAGCCTGTCAGTATGTGAGAGACATTTTGGGTAAAAATCCTTTATTCCAGAGTGAGCTGAATCTGAGTGAACATAAACTAGGAGACAAACGAGTGAATCAGATCGCTGCTCTACTGCAGGATAAACACTGTGAAATCAACACACTGATGTGAGTATTGTGTTCACTTGTTATTGTACATTTAAAGTGTCTCAAAGAAATCAGGTGACCAAAACACTAAGGCAGGGGTGTCAAACATACGGCCGTGGGCTGAATACAGCCTACAGGTTTGTCTAATCCGGCCAGCGGGATGATTTGAACAATGATAAAAATTGAGATGCTCTGCTCCACTGACCATAGATCTAAACCTTTTTTTTTTTTTTTTTTTTTTTTTTTGCCCGCTCTCTATTCCGGACCTGCAAAAAACAGCTTGTGTATGTTTTACACAATAAAAATACGGACGGAAAGAATAAAAAAAAAAAAGTAATTCTGCCCATCTGGCCCATCTAGTTTGAAACCTTTCTTTAAGGGCTTTTGCACCCGGGTAGTTATAGGAACTCAGTTATAGGAACTAGTCACCAGGCCGGTCCCCTGAGGATAAATCTTCCCCTGGGGTAATTTTCCTGTTTGCATGCACATCACCAGGTGGAGCTCAGTGATATAAGCTTGCTGTGAGTATATGTAAACTGTGTTTACACATCTTTTAAAAATATTCAGTGTCTGTGTTTCTCATGTATTCAGCCAGTCAGCGTACACTTACGTCACTATAGTACCCATAGTGCTGGTTTAGACCCTACTCTGAAGTAGGAGCTAATTTAGTTCCCCTTAAAAGGAGTTCCTATAACTAAAATCATTCCTAGTTCCTGCAATGCAAACACACCAAAAAGCAAGTACTTCTGCCAATCCACCTTTTCCCTCAATTGTTCCTTCCATTTTTTTCTAGTCAAATTAGCGTACTTTCTGAGCTGATAATGTAACATTAAACCCTATTAAATTTGTTTAAAAAAGCACATGGCTGCATGGCGCCATCATTTTACAGTGTCGCAATGACCCTCTTTTGTCAGCACCTCACCCGTCAAAGTTTAACGAGTGTGTTAATGACACCAAGCTGCCGAAGTTAGCTTAATTGAAAACAGATGGCCACTCATAGAATGGGTTCCTATTGTAAGACTTGAGAAATTAGAAAATGCCGGCAGTCTGTTTGAGGAACAACCACTCCCTGAGAAGACAAAGGACCTTTCTGGAAATTAACATTTGAACTCTCTCTTGTGAAATTAGCATCACCCTTCGAGACGCAAGTCTCAACTAGGCATTCACCCACAAATCTATATGGTTTAATGTGAACAATTATCATTAATTGTTCATAACAGTCACATAACAGTCTTGGACATAACAGTCATTATTTACTCCCGTTGTTACTCGAGGATGGATCAGTACCAACTGTTCATGATCCATCTTACAGTCTCCGGAGTGAAAGGCCTAATGTACTGATCACGGCAGTAATGGAAGGGAGAGCGCGCACTTTATGACGGCTCATCAAGTCTTACGGATATAACGTTTACCAGTTTATTAAGCACCCGCTGAAAAGATGTATATATTTGTTTACTGTTAGTTGTAACAAGTGTTTTGTGTACTTTGCTGTGTTTCTTGATGATAATAAAAGGGAGAGAGAGAGAGTTTATGGATAAGACTTTAATGCGCACTTCTTATACTGTGTTCATTCAGCTCTTACAGTGATTTTCTGGTGTAAAACTGTGGTCTGCTACAACAGGCTTGTATTAATAGTGGATAAAAGCAGATGACAAATACATTATAACCGTAATTAAACTAAACTATACCTGTTCTATATCTATACAGCATATATTCTCTGGCTCTGTGGGCATTATTGTCCGACTCCGGGTCCAAATGAACAGCGTTACTGAGAGTTTCTGTTTTGATAAAATCATTCCGTGAGAGATGATATAGAGAGCCTAAGTCCCGCCCCTCCGCTTCCGGCTCATGGGACCTTATTTCGGAAAAAATATGTATGGAAGTCAATGGCGAGAGACAACTTATCTTTTTATTCCGTCTGAACTCTGCCCTGAATTACACATATGATGTTTGTCAATTTAAAAGGTAATTATGAAAGTCAAGAAAGTGGCAGTTTGTCATAAAACAGAAGAGTAACGTTTAGTTTTATGTGAAAATCGCTCAATGAACTACATCTCTCGTCTCCCATTATGTACGTCACAAGATCCGTTGCTCGTATGTGTGTATTCTGGCTCAAAACACTCAGGCATGACGGCGTTACGTTACGATTATAATGTAAGACTATAGAAAAAATTTCAGGCGTTAGCTTCAGTAAAGTTAGCTTCATTCATTGAGAGAAAAGGTATGACGTCCCATGTGCGCCTTCTGGGTTTGTAGTCTTTGTAATTACGTATTTTCACAGTCTTATACCTCAGCAGTTTTACATCAAGCTGCGACTTTCTTGACTTTAAAATGCATCTTTTAAATTGACAAACATCATATGTGTAAATCAGGGCACAATTCAAACGAGATCAACATATTTGTTGTCTCTCGCCATTGACTACCATACAATATTTTTCCGAACTAAGGTCCCATGGTGGTCGACCGGAAGGGGAGGGACTTAGGCTCTCTATTGTCCTGACACTGCTCCGCCCCCTGTGCCGGCAGCAGAAGCTCATTTGCATTTAAAGGGACACACACAAAAACGGCATGTATTTCTGAGCCCCAAAAAGTGACAATTTAAACATGCTGTAAAAATTATCTGTTGGGTATTTTGAGCTAAAACTTAACATACACACTCTGGGGACATCAGAGACTTATTTTACATCTTGTGAAAAGGGGCATAATAAGTGCCCTTTAAGATGTTTTGTGAATCCGGCCCCAGATCTCTCTTGTTGAAAATGTATGGCTCATCGTGAAAAGGAGAATCAGCAGTGGTGTAGTGGTAAAAAAAGAGGTGGGTAAACTATAAATTCTGGTGGACCACAACTTGGTCACCCGGTAAGGTGGGCCACTCCCTACCGGTGTATGTGTATCCTGATAACATCGCTATAGGCTATCATTTGATGGTACTACCAAGGGTATCACTGGTTGTTCCCTCATCATAGGTCACACAATCACTATTCAATTCATACATTAATCTAAGTTCTTGTTAAAGAGACTCAAAAAGGAATAATATGGTTGAAATCTATAAAGTTTACTAAATGACAAAACAGAGAGAACAAAAATATTTAAGAGAGATCGAGAGGGAGGCTTATATCCAGGGCTTCCAATGCAATGCACTTGTGCATAATGATTAGGGATTTGGGATTATTTTCAAAGTCGATTAATCTGTTGAATATTTCCTCGATTAATTGATTAGTTGTTTGGTTTATCAGAAAAATGTGGATCAGTGTTTCCCTGTAGAGGGAAAAGTCTTTAACCTGGTGCAGGCTTGATTCCCTCTGAATCTCTTGTAGGCCTACAGTTGGGTTTTGACATGCTCCCTACATTAAACCAGCTGCCTGTAATGAATAAAAAAAATCACTTTTTTTGCATCATTTTAATGATTTCCTGTTGCGACTGCGATCAAGTTTCATTCTCGCGCAGCTTGTTTAGTAACTTCACGAGCGTGTGTTTTCTGCTACGTGTGTGCGCCGTTCTCTTTGTTCCGTGTGTGTGTCGGCGCGCTGCGCTCTCTGCTCCGTGTTTGCGCGCTGCGCGTTCTGCTCTGTCGTTAACGGCCCAAATGCTCGAGTCGAATCATGTACCGATCGGCGATCACGCACTGGAAAAGCAAAGTCTGCTCAAATAACTTGAAATTTAGAGGATAAACAAAATGTAGAGGTGGATAAACGCACTTTGGAGGTGGGCAAACGCTATTTCCAAATTTTGGGAGGTGCGTAAACAGCGTTTACGTGCGTTTAGCCTCCACTACATCCCTGAGAATCAGAGAACAACAACCATGGACTGTTTAGTAGCTGAAGTCTTGTAACAAGCGAGATTAGGCAAAAATTCCACTTGCAAAACTGTAATTCCCAAACAGTTAAAAAGTTGATTTAAAAGAAAAGATGATGTTACGCAGTGGTAAACATGCCTCAGTCCCAACTCTTTTAGAGTGTGATGCAGCTGTCACATTTTTTATTTATTCCAAAACACAATTAAGTTGGTCAGTAAAACATTGGAAATCTCTTCTTTGTACTTAAAGGTCAGTTAATAAAGGTTAAAGAAAAGTAACAAATCACAGACTGTTGATTTTATTGCATTTTACAAAATGTACCAACTTCTCTGGAAATGTGTTTGTAAATTCTCGCTCTTCTGTTCATCATTTTAGGTTGCGTAAGTGTGGTCTAACAGAGGAAAGCTGTTCAGCTCTCGCTACAGTCCTGAGATCAAACTCCAGTCTGAAAGAGCTTGACATCAGCAACAATAATCTGCAGGATTCAGGAGTGAAGAAACTCCAGGACGGATTAGAAGATACAAACTGTACACTGGAGAAACTCAGGTGAGTTCAATGAACTATTGTTTAATTCCACTTAACTTGAATGTTTTTCATAGTAGTTTATGTTTTAGCAGCAGTGTTGGGGAAGCTACTCTGAATCTGTAGTTTGACAAGCTACAAGCTGCTCAAAAGTTAAAGTAAAGTTACATTCAAGCTTGTAGCTACTCTACAAGTTTCTATAAAAAAGTAGCTAGCTACATTGAACCTTCTTTTTTACAATGACATTGTTACAAATAACTGAATATTTGTAAATGAAGAATGTTATAAGTAAAATATTTGGGGGGTTTAAAACAACATGTTGTAATGCAATTATGGTTTCAATGAGTAGGGTGAATTCAGGTTGACTGGGACAATTTTTCCCAGTCATTTCAATGGCAAAAAGTGTCCCAATCGTTTGATTTTGTAAACTATCCAAAACACACAAAAATATAGCCTATATCTCAAACTGGATACACAGGAGTAATTAAAAAAGCAGGTTGAACTCACAGCACATGCGATAGGCTATTTACTGTGAAAAGAGCCGCTCTGAGACGCAAATCATGAGCTGCTCGCGCTTTGCTTGAAATCCCACCACAACCATCCTTTGCCAAGTAATAAGCGCACTACTATATTGCAATTTTATTTCAGTTCGATTAGTGATCTTTTAGGTTCATTACAAAACTAACGGGACAGATTAATCTATGGTGGTTCATTATTGTGATTTAGAGTGCAATAAAGCAGGATAAGTACATTTAAAAAGCTATTATTCACCTTCCATATGCTCTTTAAGTCTTTAATGTAGACTGCATTTTAATATTAAATTATTAAATTATTTAATATTAAATGTAAATGTAAATATGTAAATGTAAATGTAATATTTGGTTTGCATAAATTACAGTCGATTCATGTGAAATATCCATTCCTGTACATCCTTTACATAATCCTCAGACAATCTCCTGATGGTGGACAGACTGTAAAGTAGGGTATCTGCACAATTTTTAAAGTCAAATTTAAGGCTTTTTAAGACCTGAAGAAATCTAAATTAATACCATGCATTAGGGATGTGCAATATTGACAAAATATGTTGCGATATTTTCAAAGTTTTGTTGATAATAATTAGATGATATTTTACTGATTGTGTTTTTGTACTGGTACCCTGGCTGGTTTAGGCCTGTTGTTCACAGTAGACTCACAAAGATATTCATATTTTTTATATTCTATGCAGTGGTCAGTTTACATTAGTGACCGAAATTAATTTTATGTCAAATTCTAACATTCAAATTAAATTATATTAGAATAACACAGTACCAATGTCAAATTAAATCATTAAATTAAAATCCATCCTTGCAGTGCAGAGGTGACACAGAAGCGGCATCAAAACTGGCATTAGCCTACTATATTTACACTTGATTTACAATTGCATAAATAAAGCTATTCAATATTTAAATATGAAATGATTTATAATTTTAACGTTTTAATGAAAGGATACTTTAAATCTGAAACTAAAACCACCAGTAGGGGACGGCAAGTCACTGTCTTGTCATTATTAATTCATTCAGAAAAACAAGTGATTTTTCATTGAATCAGTAAAATTAATCGGTAAAAATGATTAGTTCAAAACGCGGATTTCAGTAAAAAAAAAAAAAATCGCTGTCTGTTGGACCACGGCTTCATTATAAAATTCTCGTCGGCGATATAAAGTGAAAATTGACAAAATTGTGTCCAAAAAGTAACTCACAATGTTAACATTATTGTTAATTTAACTGTTGTATAAAATAAATAGCACATTTGCAGTTGTGCACAGGAAACGGCACTCTTGCTCATGTGATATTCTAATATAACAACATAATATGATATAAATATAAGACAGAAACTCATTTGGGGAAATCTATAACTGCACTGACACATCACGCAGTGAAAGCAAGCATGAGAGAAACGCGATGTCAGCTCGCACTCGCAGTGTCTCGTACATAGTTAAAACAATGATACAATATCATCATAGTTCATAGACAATATCGCACACTCCTAAGCACATAATTAATGAACTTACAACTGAACTGACACTTACTTGTTTTCTTCTCTCCTCGCGTGCAGGAGACAGAGGTAGACTAATATGCTGCTGTAAGTGACGCGAATTGTCACGTGAACAAGCAAATCCACAAAGATAGAATTAAAAAAATAATACGTAGGCCTACGCTAATTAGATAGTTTTCATTTCGAAAGCATTTAGATAAGTCTAAGTCAAAGTGTCATCTAAAATGTAAGACCCTTTGTAAGTAAAAATAAGACGACTTTTTATGGCCTTAAAGGGATAGTTCATTTTGAAATAAATTTTTGATATGTTTTAGCTTACCTCAAGGGCATCCAAGATGTAGGTGTCTTTGTTTCCGCAGTAGTTTCAATTTTGATATTTTTAGGTCAAACCGTTCTTGTCTGTCAGTCATATAATGCAGGTCTATGGTCACTGGCTCAAAACACAAGCACAGAGTCCAAATTAAAACAATTCCCCATCGTCCAAATTAAACAATTCCCCATCGTAAGTACACATTGATGGCCTAAGACACGAAACGAGCGGTTTGTGTGAGAAAACGAACAGTATTTATATCGTTGTTATCTCTTGAACACAGCACACGTCCAAATGATCTGACGGCGCGGGCGGGTATAGATATATAAATAGATGTCGCCTTGGCTACTGCAATTCATTGGAACGAAACCGTAGCCAAGCGACATCTAGTGTATACATCTATACCCGCCCGGGCGGGTATAGACAGTGGTGGAAATGGGCAAAATTCACTGGGCGGACTCTATTTTGAAAAAAAAAAAAAAAAAAAAATAGAGGTCATCTGGCTTTAGATGACCTTTCAGATGTTTAAAAACCTTTATAATCAATAATAACTAAATTACATAAATTATTTATTTTATGTTTCATTTTACCCCCTGGGGTCGGCTATTGCAAATAATAAAACCAAAACGTTGTGTTTTTCATAAATGTATCCCTAAATACCCATATTTTTTCAAAATGATAACTGCAAATCCACCTTTCACTGCCTGGAATTCAGAATTGCAGTGATCCATTTGCGTAGCTTTCACCATTCTGTAAAAAATATACTTCAGATTTGTTGTCAAATCTAATTGTGCAGTCAATCGTAAAGCTCTTTCCCTTTTTATGTGTTTTTCAAACAAATGCTGCCACTCAGTCTTTTATGGGGATTTATGGTATTTTTATTATGCATTTGCCAAAACAAAAACTTTTATGATCAAAGACTAGTTTTACCTACAACTACTATATGGCTCCAGAGGATTACTCAATGTGTTTTATCTCTTTTAGATTTAAGTTTAGACATTTCTAAAATCATTATTATATCAATACAATTTTGTTTTTGATGTAGCTGATTTATCTTTTTTAACAAATTATGTAAGAGAGAGCAGCTTCACCATTCTTTCTTCAAAAAGAAAAAAACTTTTAATATATTCTAATTTTGTCAAGAATTATAAAAATTCTGCAATAAGCTCATCATTGTGCTAAAATAGTCTAAATGTTTAGTTTTAAAAACAAATTTAAAAAGCTGGTTATGTCTATTGTGATGTTTCTGCGCAAGTTCAGCAGAGGTTCGGGTTTGTTCCGATCAGAGCTCGTGAGTGGAGAGCGCATTTCTGAATATTCGCTCCGCTCGCTCATTCCGCAGGGTCGCTCGCTCAACACAGAATGGCCTGAGCCTGGCTCGAAAATATGCGGAATATGGGCTGCCTCCGACTAAAAAAAAATTTCTAGTCGAGTTTTTCATAAAGCCATTCGTGGACAAATCGTATTTTTTTAATTACTTAAATAGGCTATATAGCCTACACAGGATAATGAGCGTCACAAAGAACCGGTAAAAGTAATGATTATGAATGTGTCTAAATTAGCAAGGAGACATTTAATTGTTTATTAATAAACTGGTGTTTTCTGTGTTGCTGCAAAGATGAAGTTGACGATGCGGACTCGCCATGAACGCCAGAGAGAAATGCACACTTTCATATGGATTTCATAATCAGAGAGTAGCCTATTTCTTTTGGTTTTGAATATTTTCGTTTAAAAGTAGACATTTCAAGCTTTCTATAATAGATAGCCTATATTTCTAAAATCTGTGAGGCACAAGCTGAGTTTCGGCGCCCTCCATTCACGTGAAATGCAAGTGATCGTGCCGGCATCTTATTACATTGTCTGCTATATAGGCTAATTGTTTCTTATTTATTAAATACAGGTAGCCTAATTGTTTGATAAAACATTGATCAAAGTTAAGATACAATTTATACAAAACGAAAATCTTTTAAAAAGAGTCTTTCTACAAAAAAAAAAAAAAAAAAAACTCTTATCCATGTCATCTTTCTCGCGACCAGTGCCGTTGCTAGGAGGGCGCCAGCGCCTCTGCCTCGCGAGTGGATGATAGCCCTGAAGACGCCTAGCAATGGTATACCTTTAGTGGTAGCATACCTTTAGTTAAGTTATACCTCAAGAGTCTTCGTAGCGCACTAAGAGACAACGCCAGGTATGATGCGATGCGTAATTGAGATTCCAAAGCGCTCTTCTTTGGTCAGAACCATGGAGAGCGATCGTGGATCGGTCCGTCCTATGCACCGAAACTTTTTACAATGCAACAAAATATTCAAAGAGCATCAAGCTATTAAAATCTATATTATGTACTCACAGATAATATAACAGTATATTAGTCAGTAATTTTTCTTAGGTTAAACAGTGATTGGATAACGTTTTTAATTTAACGTTTTTAAATTAAGGCCTACCACAATTGGTTTGACCCATCCAAAACTGGAATCCTGGCGCCGTGCCTGTTTTGTGCATCTCACGCATGTATTTCTGGATTAGCCTACAGTGTGCGTTTCTGGATCTGTCACTTTTTTTTTTTTTTTACTCGATACGTGTAACGCAAATTCGATTTCGAAATCCGAAAAGCTCTTTTCGAACAAAACAACCGGTTAATTTTAAGATGGCCATTTTTTAATTATTTTAGACCGGATCATTTCAGCTAAATAGGCTACAGCTTACCCATACGAAAGTTTCTGTTATGACATCTGTTAAAGTAACGGTTTCTATTCAGATTTTCGAACAATATTACAGTTCATCATCCAATATTATTTATTTACCTCAAGCGGTCTGTTGTGAAGTTCTGTGAGTAGTAAGAAAGACGCGCACTGATAGAGAAGCATTTCCATTGGCTGCAGTCTGCAGGCATTGGCCAATAACAAAAGACGACATAGCGCAGGCAATTTTACAGAATGTCATTGATAAATATCAATATCCCTCTAAGTTTTTATTATCATGTGCTACGTTTATGTAGCTATTATATTGTAGATAAAATATAGTAATCGTTACAATGTCCACAAAAAAAAAATTATAATAATAATAATAATATAACCATTTTTTTTTTCAACTGGAACGCCGTCCCCCCTCGAAATTCACTCCCCCACAGATACTAAAAAATGTAGTTAATATTAGTGGTATCGTTACTTGTACAGTAGCTAGCTATTCCCCAACACTGTTTAACAGTACGAAATAGGGCTGTAGTCAAGACCACCTTTGTCGAGTCCAAGACAAGTCCAAGACCGGGACTAGTCGAGTCCAAGTCAAGACCGAGTCCAAAAAGGTTCGAGTCCGAGTCAAGACCGAGTCCAAAAAGGTTCGAGTCCGAGTCAAGACCGAGTCCAGGACAGGAAAAAAAAAGTCTGCTAAAAATTAAAGCCTATAGAAATTAAATCATTATGTAATAATTAAAAAATGAATGATTTTAATTGTATTTAAAATAATTGACTAATTCAAAGAACAAAAAAAAAAAAAAAAAAAAAAAAAAAAAATGATTATAGCCTATAAGCCTAAAGGAGCACACACATTCGTTTCGACTGTATGATCAGCCTGTCAATACACGCAATGTCAACCAGTTAAACTGCATGAGGGAGGGTCGAGCCAACACACACACACACACACACACACTAGAGATGCGGATAAACCGCGGATCGGACGAATGACGAGACGAAAAATAATATTTTAATTAAATTCGGGTGGGTGGCGGTTGGTAAGAAAAAGAAGGTAAGAAAAAAGTCGGAAAACTTTGCCCATTAATTAGATCATCTAGATGTGCAAGGCAAGCAGGCAAGTTTTCGGTTTGTTATGGACAATTAAAAATGTGAATATTCACGTTGCACTAGCGGTGGACTTTAGGCGAGTTTATTTAAACATTTATTTTTTAAAGAGCCGTTTGCGAGTCAAAACAGCCGGCTCTTTTCAGTGAGCTGAGTCAAACGAGCCGGCTCACGAAAAAGAGCCGAAATGCCCATCGCTAGTTATTAGGTGGCCATTGGCCAGTGTTTCACTTTCCCTCCAATAATATTTTGTTTTAATATCGCGGCGACGTATGTGTGATTACTGGGAACATTATAAAGACACCTGGACTCGGTCGAGACCTAAAGCCATATTTGGCAAGACCAGTGGCCGAGACCGAGACAAGTCCGAGTCCGAATTACAGCGAGTCCGAGACAAGTCCGAGACCATAGAAAAACGGTCTCGAGTCCGGACTCGAGTCCAAGACCGGACTCGAGTACTACAGCCCTAGTACGAAATATGTTTAATTATATTAATCATAAAATAACATTAACTTGATGAATTTTATAAATTCCCTTTTTTCTAGACTTTCAGACTGCAGTATCACAGAAGAAGGTTATAAAGCTCTGGCTTCAGCTCTGAGATCAAACCCTTCACACCTGATAGAGCTGGATCTCAGAGGAAATGATCCTGGACAATCAGGAATGAAGGAGCTCAGTGATTTACTACAGGATCAGAACTGTCAACTCAAGACACTGAGGTGAGACGTGATGAAATAACACAAAATAAATATGCATGCTAAATATTCATACAAAATATTCCTTCAGTAATACAATAAGCTCCACAGGTTTTGTAGTGGGGGTTACTGAGTTTTGTTTAGATACAATTGCAACCGTCTACGCACACCTTGGCAATAGAATCGCCATTGGCTAGTCAATTTTTTTGTTTACTCATCAGACTGATATAATATATATATATATATATATATATATATATATATATATATATATATATATATATATATATATATATATATATATATATATATATATATATATTCCATCAAATCTGCTTGTCTTTGTAAAATAACTTTAAATTTTAAAATAAAATAAAATATCTGAACGTACACTCTTAACATCAGTCAATCAAGCATTATATAATGATAATCAAGCACTATTTAATGATAGAACTTTGATAATTAGAACTTAAACTTGGTAACCATGTATGCATGCATATTTGCTGGTGGTGCTTATGTGGACAATCCTTATGCTGGCTGCGCATCCATTGAGCTGAATTGAACTAATACAGACGGAGAGCAAAACTATCAAGCGCTCAGTTATATTTTCAATTGCTGAACACTCTGACTATTCCAAACTCATACTTTGCCTCTAACACACACACTGTCGAGTAAAATCTAAGAGTTGATTAGCCAATTTGATTAGCTTGTGATAGACATTATTTAGTGCCCAGAGTGGAAATTTAGTCGCAGATGTGAGTGATTTACTCCCATTGTAGAGGGTTGAATTGTGCTGATGGTATTCAGGAGTATGGTATTAAATGTTTCTGAAACTGTAGTTTAATGCCATCAAGCCCAGGTTCACTGCATCACTGTATCTCTCTACAGCAGTTCTGCGAGTCTCCAGATGTTCACAAACATGCAGTTTCACAAGCCAGTTTTCTCTGCGCTGATGTTTCTCACATATTGCTTAAAGCCATAAAGACATTTAAATTTCATCTTCCCTTCTGCAGGATTTTGAGTCCTACTGCAGAGGAAGCCTGTACATATTTGACAGAACTTGTGGGTAAAAACCCGTTACTCCTGAGAGAGCTGAATCTGAGTGAACACAAACTAAGAGACACACGAGTGAATCAGATCGCTGCTCTACTGCAGGATAAACACTGTGAACTCAACACACTGATGTAAGTATTTTGTTTTAGTGACATAAAATGTTACATTACATTTAATATTATTTTTACAGTAGTGCCTGGAGAAGTATATTTAAGCTGCATTTAAGCTGGAAAATTTAAGCTGCATTTGATTTGACACAAAATATGAATGGAAAGTTAAATGCAGAATGATATAATCAACATTATTGATCCGATTTGGTGGTAGAGAGAGACTGTAAAAATGTAGCACCCAAATGATGACATTGACACGGAAGAACCCCTTTCGAAGTTGATCTGAAATTGTGTAAACTTTTTTGCATTTTGAAAAAAACATTCCCTAACTCAGTGTTTTTTTGGTCGCGCCCCCTTTATACCTTTTAAAAAATCTTGTGCCTAACCTGCAAATTCAAAACCTGCAATGAAAAACACCTGCAATAGTTTCACTTTGCAATGTCATATAACAGTAAGAGAGAATAATAGATCAGAACTTAACTTTTAATTTAAATAAACAAAAACATTAAAATATTTCAGTGATGCTTTGGATGAACGATATACAATATTTTGGCCCATTCAAATCGGCAATATATAACAGCTTTTACAGCGCCTCACGAGCTCAGCTTCTTGTTCGTCTCACCAGAACACACACAGCAGCGGAGTGACGCGTTCACAATCGCAGCCTGTGATTCGGTCCGCTGAAGAGGTGCTTTTAAATGGCGAGCAACTTCTATGTTGGGCTTGTTCCAACAGTGACAAGTCAATGGTCTGAAGAAGAACGATTCAGTGTAGTTGCCGTTCAATTGACATTTCTGAAATGGAAAATGCTGATAGAGAGAATTACAAATATTTACAAATCTTAGTTTGATCATCATAGCTCTGATTCATTGTCTTTTCTCTTTGTGTCTTCAGTCTGTGTGGATGCAGTATTACAGAGAATCAGTGTTTCACCCTGACTTCGGCTCTATTCCCAAACCTTTCACACCTGAGAGAGCTGGACCTCAGTGGGAATCAACTAAAGTCAGGAGCAAAGCACTTATCTGGTGTACTGAGAGATTCACACTGTGAGCTGGAGAGATTGAGGTGAGGAACATTCACATTCAAGAATCAAACTGCTTAAAATTCCTTGAACACTAAGCTATATACTTGTAAAAAATATTCTCTTTAGTATTTAGTGATCTGGTGAAATAAATAACAGGGATGTACATAAACCTTTTTAACATACAAAAATTGCTTATCAAATAAATCAAATAATGAATTTGATTATCGATTAGTCATGTCTGCGCACTGTGCACAAAAATCATCCGCCTGTCACAGTGGGGAATAACCTGTTTATTTGGATAAAACACATATGGAAAACTGCAGCTGCTGTGCGAAAGGTGCACGAGTCACAACTCAACTGAAACATGAGAATGCATCAAGCGCTCTTGCATGAGGATTTGCTGGATCTTGCCTTGTGCAGGGGGATGCTTGGAAGAACATGGCACTGATGAAGGGTTGAACCCGAAAATGTTTTGCTGCACATTGCACTTTTAGTTTTCTGACTAAATAAAAACTCAAGAGTAATGCAAGTGAAGAAATTAAAAAAGTTTGGTCATTTCCCTACTGTAAAGTAAAAAATATATATTTACTTAAGAACTATACATTTTCATTTATTTTACAGTGCATTTGATTACATTATATTACCTATTACTGTCACATGAATAATAATTCTTATTAAATAAATGAATAATAAATAATAATATGATACAACCCCATGTCCAGAAAAGTTGTCATATTTTGTAAAATGTGATCAAATCAAGAATCTGTGATTCAACTCTCTTTAACCTTTATTTAACTAACAAAAGTACAAAGAAAGGATTTTTAATATTTTCACTGACTAGCTTAATTGCATTTTGTAAATATAAACAAATTTAGATTTTGATGGCTGCAACACTCCAAAAAAGCTGGGACAGAGGATATTAGGAAGGTAGTTATAATCTTTTTTTCAGTGTACATGTTGCAGTGTACAGCCCTGAATGATGATCTCTCTTCCTCTGAATGTCTGTTTTCTTTTGTTTGTTTACGAAGAGGATGTGACTTTACAGAATAAGAGTTATCTTCTTATCTTCTGTCTTATTTTCTTGCTCTGTGTTTCTCATAATGTAGGTTAAGAGGCTGTGATATGACAGATGAAGGCTGTTCTGCAGTGACTTCAGCTCTGAACTCAAACCCATCACACCTGAGAGAGCTGGACCTCAGTGGGAATAAACTAGGAGACTCTGGAGTGAAAAACCTCAGAGATCTACTGAAGAACCCACAATGCAAACTGGAAAATCTACGGTTAGTGTCATTATACTTTACAGCAGTTACAGTGTGATTAAAGTTTACTGTTTAGTTAAAGACAACAGAGCTTAGGTACATTGTTTATACTGTAGTATTTCACCTGAACTGCAACTGCATTTTCCTATTGGTCACACTTACTTTTAGGTGCCTAACTAACAAGTAATTGCATTCAATTTAATTTGATTCAATAAAAATTTTAGTGGACGTGTTGTTCTTCAGAAATTTTATGCTGCTCACATCTGCTGTTATAGCAGTTTCCAGCATACAGAACTAGTGTGACTGTTAAAAATAGCCCATGGGAACTATATTTTCATGTCCTGTTTTCTGTTTTAGTCTTCTGGTCAGTTTTCTAGTTTGGTAATTTGCTCTGCTTTCTTTCATTCCCTGCCTGTTAGTGTCCTAGGTTACAGGTTAATTAGTCTTCATTTCAGGTGTGTTCATTCGTTAGGGGCCGTTCACATGTCGCGTCTTTTGCGAGCTCAAGTTAGTTATTTCAAATGTAGACGCGCGACAAGAATAATAGAAGCGCACTCGTTTTTTCCAGGCGCAGCGAGATGAAAAATTCTCAACTTTTCAGAATGCCTCAAGCGCAACGCAGGTCATGTGACAAGAACAAACCGGTCAGCCTTTGCCTTTCCGTAACAACATCGAAAGCTCAGCCGAACAGCTGATCATAGCTGTACAGGGAGGGTTTTTATTTCTCAACTCCATGAATACATCTAGTAGTAGAGCTAATGCAAGGGCTAAAAATCAGTTTATCCTGATCTTTGCTGAAACTTCCTCGTCATCATGGAGAGCGCTAGCCTGGGTGCCAGCCCGAACCCCCGAACCCCGCCCACAACATTTTTTGGTCGGGAAGTTCGGTCTGGACTCGATCCGTTGAGGAGTAATTATGCTCGGCTCCCAAAAGGCCGAGCCAATCAAATTGCCAGGGCGGGCTTTAATCGATGATGGACAGATGATCTGCGGTTACGTAATCACCCACGTCACCAAAGAGCGCTTGATTTGAATTAGTTTACAACAAAGACGACTGCAGCTGGAGAATTGAGATTTCACGAGTTCACACTTACAATTAAGTCAGATAGAATAAATGCGTATATGAGATTTCACGAGTTCACACAAATAAGTCAGATATGCGTATATGACGTGCTGTCCGAGGAGAGGGCTGTGGGCTCGGTAGCCATACTCCCCCCCCCCCCCGTATTCCTGGTTGTGAGAGAACAAGACAAGAGTGAGGGTGATTCGGGGTGGTGGAGGGATGCTAAAAAACTGTCTAGGAGTGTTAGGTAAGTTGACAGAGTGAATATGCTTCCTCATGCTGATAGGGTAATGTTAGACATGTATTGTTTGATGACAAGTTGATATTGGATTGATTATTTGTACGTGCTCCTCCCGAACTTTGTTTATGAGACATCATGTGTAGATTCCGCCATCGCGTCTGTTATAGAAGATGTTCATATTCATTTTAAAAGAGGAACAGAGAGCCGCGACATTTTGTTGGTTGAAAATATGAATGAAGAACATGCGTCATTTACTCCGTTGCTCTGATTGGTTGTAGGTCTATCCAATTGAGTGCAGAGTTTGTTTTTTCCTGGTTCAGTTGAGACACGCCCCATAATCAAATCTCTATGGAGCGGTATCAGACTCACATTCTGACTAGAATATGAGTATGACGAAGTCAGGCTAGGAGAGCGCAGTTCATGACGCCATGACAGACGCCACGGGAGCGAAAGCGCTTTGGAAAGAAGGATGTAAACTCAAAATGGCACTGGGGGGCAAAAGTCCACTGAAGATCACTTTAATCCACAAATAGGGAAGCGAAATAACACAAGGAAACGCAGTAGCAAAAGAACTGTACACAACTAACACCAGACAACCAAGGATTACCAAACTGAAAGTATAATTAGGGAGACTAATAAATCATACTTTCAGTTTGGTAATCTCTGGTGTTAAAGTGATCTTCTGTGGACTTTTGCCCCCTGTGCTATTTTGAGTGAGTTTTCCCTGAAGAACTGTGACATAACTGCTTTTCCACCATCGGGCCGAACAATTCTAAGAACAGTAAGAACAGTTCCAGTTGTATTTCCACTTGAGCCTGGTAAAGCACGCCACGATTACAAACCGTTCTCGGTCTGGAATTATATCAGCACGGTTAGTTTAGCTGGGAAATCTACTGTTAGTATAATTATACTTTACATCAGTTACAGTGTGATTTAAAGTTCACTATTTAGTTATTTTAGGACAACAGGACCAGTCATATTGTTTATAGCACTGTGTCTTTTGGTGTTTCCTTGTCTAAAGAAAATACTGTAAGTACTGTGAGCTAATGGGCTGATGTTCAGTAGAAAGTTTCAAATGCTGAAATCTGACAAACTGCAAAATGAGACCAAAGTGAGAACAGACTAAAAACTGATTATAGGTTATTCTGATGGAGTTTGAAATCTTATAAGTTTGAAAAGTTATAAAAATCTACTTTTATAAAAGGGATTGTTCATATTCTGGATGTTAACCTATGAATTTAGCCTTTTTTTTTTTTGATATAAAATCTAATATTAGTAGTTAGAATATAAATAAATAAAAACTCAATTTCAAGTGGCTTTATCTCTTCCAAAAAGCAAGTAAATGTTCACTGTTGTGACTGGCAAGCTTCACACTGTAACCACGCTTTCCTCCAAACACAGTATGCACGCACATTTAAGACTAATCAGCTGGAAAAGCAACAAAAACAAACACAAATCTACATATGGATTGCTTTCTTAAAAGACAGTGACAGTACAACACTGGCTACACATTGTATCAAAAATTCAGAGATCATACGGTCATGAAAAACCTGAAAAGGTTCTGGAAAATAAATACACCAAGAAAGTTTTAGAAAATTACGGAGCCCCTGAAGGGACCTTTGCAAAAATAAAAAATATACAGACTATTGCGTGCGTACGAGAAACTTTTGTGTGCGCATGAGAAAACTATCGTGTGTTCACGCGTTATTTTTTTTTATTTTTTTTTTACAATTTTAAAAAGCCAAAGGTGGCAGAGTTAGGGTGTAGAGTTACATTCAACTGATTTTAAGGCATAAAGAAATTATTTTTATTTATTTCTTTATTTTTCAAGGATAACCCCTTGAGATGCACCATCTCATTTTCGAGGGGGTCCTTTACATTACAAAGAAACCAGCAACAAAATGGAAAATCATAATTAAAGTAAATACTACACAAGACTATAAAAAACATTTAAATACAGTAACATTCATACACACACACACACACACACACACACACACACACACACACACACACACTAACAATGCTCCCACAAACCTAATCCCCCCATTTTAGCCCATACCATAATCGGAGAAATCAATGAGCCATCTGCGAGCATGCAAATACAAAAACAAGGTATAAATATGCTTACACACTTCACTATACGCATACAGGTACATAAATGCAAACATGTACAATATAAACAAAAATAATAAATAAAATTAAAATTAAAAGAAAGAGAGATCAGAAACAGGAACACGGTGTTTGAAAATAAGTAAGAAGAGATGATTTGAAAACATGTAAAGTAGTTATAGATCTGAGCGAGCAGGGAAGATTGTTCCAGTCTGATGGAGCTTTAAATTTGAACGCACGACGACCTACTTCTTTGCAAATTCTGGGTACATAAAAGAAGAGCTGATCCGTATGCCTTAAATTGTACTGTGTATTAAAAGAAATTAGGTAACATTTCAAATATGGAGGGAAATGCAAGTGAATACACTTAAAAATAAGTAGTAACCAGTGAAATTGCCTTCTTGACTTGGGAGCCAGCCAGCACAAAGACTCATACATTCGGCAGTGGTGAGTTCTATAGGGACATCTGAGCACAAATCTACAAAGACTATTATAAAGTACAGAGATAGGACGAAGATTTGAATCAGTAGTATTCCCGTATATAATATCAGCATAATCAATTATTGGAAGTATCAATTGCGTAATTATTCTTTTTCGAACCTGTTGTGAAAAGCAATCAACAGAGCGATAAAGTGACTTCAATTGACCATATATTTTCTTGCAGATTGAATTAATATGAGGTTTGAAGGAAAGCTGAGTATCAAGCCAGAGACCAAGATATTTAAACTCTTCAACTTTTGTTAAAGCTGTTCCATCGAGAAAACTAATAGACCAGCTTTTAGATATAGGCAAGGAATTAGGTCGAGAGCAAAACAACATAGTGTAAGATTTGTTTTTGTTCAAAAGGAGTTTATTAGAAGAAAACCATTTTTGAACTAAGTTAAAATCAGATTGAAGAGAATATTGAATTTGTGAGACTTCAGCACTGGATGAATATATTCATACCTGCAAACTAGTCGCTTTTCGGCGAAAATCGCCGTTTTGAATGGGAAAATGTCATCCACGTGAATCGTGTAGATCCGAAGAGTTTTTTTTTTTTGACGGGGGGGGGGGGGGGGGGGGGGTCTTCTGCGTTCTTCTGCGTTCTTCTGCGTTCTTCCGCACTGCGTTCTTCCCTACTGCGGTCTTCTTCACAAACATCTTTGGTGATACAGCACGCGAGTCATTTGGCCAATCACAGTCAAGATAACAGCAGCGTCTTCTTTGAAAAGCCCCTGGCTGCAGCTTTTCCCGCGGATGAATTCGCGCCTATTCACGCCTACTTCTAGAACCTACTGCACGCGAGTCATTTGGCCAATCACAGTCAAGACAGCGGCAGCTTTCCCGCGGATGAATTCACGCGTTGGACACTGACATTAGTTTTGAGGTAAGTGCCGTTATCTCTGCCAACAATATAATTGTTTTCTCTAACGTTGTTGTTAGTTAACATGTTTTACATTAATGTTATAATGGAAGTGTCGCCTAGTCAGCTAGTAAGATCAGCAAATTGTGTTGTTAGCTTACAATGTTAGTTCAATGTCACTGTGAAGGATTTTGGCAAGCTAAGTTATCTCCTCCACTGCATTACTGTTAATTTCGTTGATGAGTAACGTACTTTTCGTCATTATTTTCATCAACGACATTTACACCTTTATAATGACAGCATTTTTATAACCGTTTCGGTCATTTTTATAACCGTTTCGGTCACATTTGGTCGGGGAAAAAAATTATTTTGATTAATATGCACGAGGGAGAGAGAGCAAGACGGTGAGGGCGCGCGCGCGCGGCCGGGGCTCGCTCTCTTTTGTAACTGGTCTTTTGATTTTTTTCTGTATGAAAAAATAACGTCATATCATAAATTATAGGAAACCCAGCAACAACGATTATCAGTTTCTCCTCCATTTTCTCGGAACTAATGTTTTGGTTGGAACGAAAGTTTACATGTTTCTCCGAAATCAGCCAGCGCGAAGGACGTCTATATTCTGATTGGTTGCTGGCGTTTTGCCACTGCTTGCCGCTGAACCGCGTCATAGCTCATAGATGATCCGAAAAATGACAGTGAGTAATAAACCTAATGCGGTCTGTGTCCTTAATATTGATCAAGCAACAAAAGAAAAAGAAAAGCATTCACTAAGGATTAATTATATAATTCTTTTAAATATGTCTGCTTGAAAGAATAAAGAATGATGTATGCAAGTAGTTATAAAGAATGCATATATCATTCATTGAAAAAAGACTGTTCCACTTTAGGGAAAGTGGTTTTATTTCATTTTAAGATAAGTCACAGTAGTTAAATCTGTATCTGTATTGCATGTTCAAGCTTTAAAATCAATTATATTAACAGGTTAATAGATGTTTTATCCGGGAGTAAGTTATATGGGTTTGGACATTTTAGAGACATTCTAAATTAATGCATTACAATTTAACTAAACCCAATATATATATTTTTTGACTGAAATCGTATTGTATTTTGTCGACTAAAACTAAAACAATTCAGATGACTAAAATATGACTAAAACTAAATGGCATTTTAGTCAAAAGACTATGACTAAAACTAAATCAAAATTTGCTGTCAAAATTAACATTGTTATCTGATTTTTTTTATGTATATCTTGTCGTAAGAAATGAGCGAAATGAAAACGAACACGTAATGAAACAAGACCCATTGGTGTCCGGTTTAACGTTAATGAGTGATCGAAACACCTGCTCTGGCGGATCATTTAATGTTGACTAATGCAGTGGGAGTTAGCCTTAACAAACATTTATGATCATAAAAAAGGAGCCCAGCATTTAATATATTGACAATTTTTTTTCAGAATGAGCGAGCTTAAAGAGGAGGATTCTATTTATATAAGACAGCTTGACTCAGGGCTGAGGTGCAGATGGAGCTGGGCCTGGCTAAAGATTGAGGTCAAGACCGAGGTGAAGGGAGTCCAGCACAGCTTCCCGCTGTCACAGTATTTTATAAAAATTGACAAAGCGGGGTATTCAAAATGCAGCCTTTGCTCTAAAGAAATAAACTACAGCAACAAGGGCTCTCATGCTCTTTCGGCACACTGCCAAACAGAGGTGCACCGTCAAAAAGTGTGTACTGTAATGACTACAGCCAGTGTCCTTCCAGTCTCAAGTCAAAGTGCTCCCAAGGCGGGGCCTGAAGCCATGAGGGCGCGAGTTAGGGTGCCTGTACCTACATGTCAGCGGGTTGCTAATGCAGAGGTGTGTTTTATAAATTAAATAGGCTTGTAGTTTTCCGTGTCACTAAATAATTTAAATAACTACTATTTCACTGTTGACAGGTTACTTGACATTTGCCAGTAAGCTATTGTCAGGCTACATAGAAGTAGGCTACATTACCAGGACAATTTGTATGTAGTGTATATGGTGTGTTTATTCAATTGTACTAGAGTTGAACTAGACTCATTAGGATTCTCAGGGTTATAATAAAAGGCAGGCTATTTGCAAAAGTTTTGCTTATGAAAATCTAATAATGTTTTCTTTGTCTAGGCGATGGTTCTCGCTACTCTTGCGGAACACACTCTTCCTTTTACATTTGCACCAGTGATGGTGAAGCTGGCCCAAACGCTGGCTACAGATAAAGTAGCTCTGAGTGGGTTGAAGCTGTCACGCACAGCAGCAGCATACAAAATGGTGCATGGATTGGGATTTACATTTTCGGAGAGGATCTTCAGCAATACACGGAAGTATCCATTTTCCATCAACCTCGACGAGAGTACTAACAATGGTGGTAAAAAAGTGCTTTCCATCCTGGTCAGCTACTTCAACCCAGACAAGAAGACGGTTGATGTGGAACACCTAGGATCTTTAGAGGTTTTGAAGGTTAGCGCTCTCAAGCTAGAAAAGCTGATAGTTAAGTTCTTTAAGGATAACAACATCCCATGGTTCAACCTTGTAAGCATGCTGATGGACTCCTGCGGTGTTATGCGAGGAAGTAAAATGGGGTTGGAAACGAGAGTGCGCCAGAACCACTGCCCAAACCTACTTGATGTTGACGGTGATAGTTGCCACCATATCCACAATGCTGCAAAGGTTTTTGCAGCTCCTTTCAGCAATTATCTTGAACGGCTGTTTGGTGACCTACATGTAGATCATCAATGGGCTACAGACCAGGTTAGTTAATAATATTCAATTTCCATTGTATAAATATTTTTTGTTCAGAATGATTCAAGCTACTGACTGCAACATTAAACACTAAACCTTTTATCTTTACAATATACTTACCTGCTGCTATACTTGTTGGGAGACTGTATGTTCTATATGTAATTTAGATTCTAAAAAAAAAAATATCCTTAACTGACATATTTAGGCTACCTGAGCTCTTTGAGGAAAAAAACTGATTTGATGTATCTCTCTTTCTCAGTTGGCATACTTCAGAGAAATATGCGAGTTCATGGGCCTTCCTGGTTCCGCTCCCAAAAGGTTCATTCAGCATCGCTGGCTATCGGCTTATGATGTTGCCATTAGCACCCAGAGGCTGCTTCCTGCCTACAAGGTTCTTTACTATGGCTTTATGGACAGGGAAGACAAGGCCCTCTACAAGGACCCCTTGAGGCAGCTTTTTGCCAATTACAAAGTGAGCGAAAAGGCACAGAGACAGATTCAGTCCTTTCATGAGGACCTCAGCAAAAAAGGTAACTCATCACAGTTATTTATCCTTGGATCTGTGATTGCCTACCTGCACTATGGTAACCAAAGGAATGTTAGCTTTTGTACAGAGCTTTGTTATAGAGCCTTTGATTTTTCCAGGAATGACGCAGCTGGGAAAAGACCGGAAGAAGAGGGTGGTTAGGAAGGTGTGGCATGAAGCCACCATAACTGAGCTGCACCTCAGTGTTTATACAGGAGTGCTACCGATCCTAAAGGAATATGTCATGGTGTTCCAGGTGAGTTGAAATTTGAGTCCTCTGCTTATGGCTCCCATTTCTACTCAGGTGAATGTTACATTTCTCATCAGGTTTTTCAAAATAAGAAAAAATATCACAAATTATGAGAATTAGATTGATTATAAAAAATGTTGCAGGATTCTGTGGTGCCTGGGTCTAGAAAATAAATTCTAGTGATCCCATGTCTAATAACTTCTGACAACATTTTATTTGACCACAGGGTATAATGCTTTTTCATAGTGGAGTGATCTAAGGGAATCCTTGTATTTATCTTTCGGGAGTCCTGAGTTAAAATTAATATGCATTTCTTTGTGGTTCAACGTACAAAAACACACACATGTTCAATGTATGTTAATGTTATTTTCTTTATAGGGCAGTCAGACACTTGTTCATAAACTGCATGAAAAACAGCTTCAAGTCTTTACCAACTTCCTTGCCTGCTTTGTCAAATCTGAGCACCTGAACCTGATGTCCAAAACTCTGGCTACTATGGAATTGGACAACAAACTGCTGCCTGTGAGGGAGATGTATGTGGGGCAGAAGGCTAATCAATTCAGAGTGGCACATCCACAACACCCTGTGAGTACTTTAAATTGTGAACTGCAATTAGAATGATTAATTATTGATTAGGAGCCTCTGCAGAGTTTGTATGATAAAAGTATAGTAAGTGTTGCTGATCTGTTTCAGCTGCTGAAGCCATTCCTGGAGGAAGTCTCCCAGGCATACATCACGTGTGCCAGGTACTTGCAAAAAAAAGCTGCCACTGCAGAGCAAGACCCTCCAGTGTTTGTCGGCCATGGACCCAATACTGAGAGGGCACTCTCAAACTGGGTCTGAACTGAGGAAACTCACAGCAATGATGGATCACCTGCTGCCTGATGTTGACACACACCAGGAAATTCTCCAGTACAACGTAGATCAGTCCCTGCCCAGCTTCCAAGATGGAGATGATGTTGTGAGGTGGTGGGCCTGTGTCGACGATACTGGAAAATATCCAGGCCTGTGTCAAGCAGTGAAAGCTGCAATGTCAATATTCCATGGCCCATTAGTTGAATCTTCTTTTAGTATAATGGGCAACATTATTGACAAGAAAAGTACAAGCTTTAACATCACCACATTCAGCGCTATCCAGACTGTCAAATATACTCTACAGAGCAGAAAGCTGAGTGCTGTGGATATGTTCAGCCGAGATGATCCAAAATTTGAGCCAGTAGATAGACGGCTGTGTGGGAACATCATTTCGGCTGGAACCAGGGACAAAGCCCAGCGGCAGCAAAAGCAGCTGAAAGTCAGCGAAAGGAGCGTGGAGTTTGGCTGCCAGCCATCCACTAGTGCTGCTGTAAATAGGGCAGAAGTGGTGGAGGAAGAAAGTGTGGCCCGAAAGAGGCACATGGCAAAACAAAGAAAACGGGCCCTTGAAAGGCTTGCCCAGGCCAAAAGAGTAAAAAAAAGATTTTTTTTACTCCTCAGTCCCACTAGACCAGCTGCAGTATTGTTGTTTACAGTTTTGCAGTATTAAAGTTGTTTTATGTTCAGTGGTGTTAATAAATGTTTCGTTTTTTTACCTCAAGAAAACGTTGTATTTTCCCTTTATTTTCTTCTCGGGGGGGGGGGGGGGGGGGTGTACTGAAAAATCTGTCACCTTTTTCAGTCCTTCTGAGTTTGCAGGTATGTATATTACAGTGTCATCTGCATATAAGTGAATTAAACTATCTGGACAGATTTGCGGTAGATCATTAATAAAAATGGAAAATAAGAGAGGACCTAAGGATGAACCTTGTGGAACTCCTTTATCAATAATTTTGAAGCCAGACTGGCTGCCTTGAAAAGTAACGCATTGACTTCTGTGATGAAGAAAAGAATTAAAAAATAATAAAGAATCAGAAGAAAGACCAATAGCATGTAATTTGTCTAAGAGAAGATAATGATCAACCATATCAAATGCTTTGGTAAGATCAATAAATATAGCACCTGTCAGCATATTACTGTCTGATGCTGACAGTATGTCGTTTGTGAATTTTAAAAGAGCAGTGGTGGTTGAAAAATTTGAACGAAAACCAGATTGATGTGGAGATAATACATTTTGGTCATTAAGATATTTAGAAAGTTGATTAAAGATTAATTTTTCAAAGATTTTTGTTACACTATTGATAATTGAAATAGGTCTGTAATTATTAATATCTGTGATATCACCTCCTTTATGAAGAGGAATTACTCTGGCACAATTCCATGATCGAGGTGTTTCGCAGGTCGCCAATGATAAATTAAATATATCAGCCAATGGAAATGATATAACATGAGAGGCAAGTTTAAAGAACTTGATCTCAAGTCCATCTGGACCAGCACTGCATCCGGGGTTTATGCCATCAATAACCTGCTGAACATCATCTGGAGTGATAATATTAAAGCAAAATGATCTATTAAACCTATTTTGAGTCAAAGAAACATCAGAGTGAGAAGGAAATGAAAAAGAACTGCCAACTGTAGAGAAGTGCTGGCTGAAAGCCTCTGCAATTAACAAAGGTTCACTAATAGTTTCATTATTTACTCTAATTAGGGAAATAGGGTTTTTTATGGGTTTGTTGGTTATAGAATTAATTCTCTTCCAGAATTGCTTTGGGTTCTTAAAGTCAGTTGATAAACAATCCTTATAGTAATTTGCTTTAGCATTTCTAGTAATAGTTTTACATTTATTCCTTAGTTCTTTATAAGCATCCCAGTCAGCAGAATCATTTGATATACGATATTTTTTCCATGCCTTGTCTCTTTGTTTAAATAAGTGTATGAGATCTCCTTTGATCCAAGGTAAGTGTCGACCCTTAACCTTGATTGATCTCCAAGGAGCATGTTTATCTATTATCTCAACAAATTCAGTATAAAAGTAATTCCATGCATCTTCAACAGATGGAATTAACTGAAATCTCTCCCAATTTATATCTAGTATGTCTTGAGTAAAGTGTTCAGTATTAACGTTATTCCATTTCCTTACTCTAATTAATTTTGGAGGAAGATGAGGCAATTTGATTTTCCAAATACAATAAACAATAGAGTGGTCACTAAGAGAGTCCGGTAATACCCCAGATTTTAAGATTCTACCAGGATGAGAAACCAAAATCCAGTCAAGCAAAGAAGAGGAGCTAGGACCAACTCTAGTGGGTTCAGTTATGAGTTGAGTTAAATTTATGCTGTTAAAAAGATTGCGATCTTTATGAGAGGAATTAGCTAGCCAATTCGAATTAAAATCACCTAATATGATTTTTTCACTAGCACAATCTAAAGAATTAATAGTAGACAAGATACATTCAGTGGTTTCAGCAGGAGCATTAGGAGGTTTATATATATTTCCTATTATAAGTCGTTTGTTTTCATGGAAAATAATTTTAACAAAGAGGCCTTCAAAATGCAGGGGATTCTCACTTGGCAATACAAGTTCTGCAGTCAATTTTGAGGATACATATATTAAGAGGCCCCCACCTCTTGAGCCCCTATCTTTCCTGAATAAAACATAATTGTCAAGTCTGACTTCATCATCAGAGATCTCACTGTTTAACCAGGTTTCGGAAAGAGTAATGATATGTGGATTATTATAAGCGAGCCAAGCTCTTAATAAATCAATTTTAGGAGGCAAACTCCTAATATTCAAGTGAATAACAAATAAACCTTTAGTGAAGTTCATTACTCATAAATATTAATATACACATAATATGAAAGCAAAAAATGATCATAAAGCAACATTGCAGGTTATTGTATAGAGCAGTAGGGGGCAAGTGAAGAGAAAGGCAGTAGGAGAACACACACACACACACACACACACACACACACACACACACACAGAGTATGCACATAAACCTGTAAGTGCACCACTCAGTCTGCATAACCCAAATAAACGAGGTCACTTTCTGCAGGAATAATTATATAGTATAACCATAACTGTATAAAAATCATCAAATGACATAACGTCAAACAATAATAATAATAATGATAAAAATAAAATAGTAGAATATAAATGCTACTTTATTTAATTTATTTAATAAATCAAAATATCAATTGCATATATCAGACTTATAAATATATATCCTTTCCCATTTAGGAGACCAAGACTAGCCCATCTTTTAGTATTACGCCTTTTTACGCCATTTGATTCATATTATATGGCAAACAATAGTAAAACAACACCAACCCTTTCCACTTCCAGCATTGATTTGCAAATAAGAAACAAAAAAACAGCAGTCACTCAAATAGCACTTATGCCAATGATAACAATACAAATAATAAATAATAAGTTCAATGCCAGTCCGGCGAGGAAAGTACCCACTGGGAGAGAAAAAAAAATAATAATAAAAAAATAATAATAATAATAATAATAATTCTCTCTTTTTTTTTTTTTTTAACAATTCATCAGCAAGCTGAGTATTAGCTCTAGCCTTCATTTACTAACTTTAGGCTGTCATGTCAGAGTCAATGGAGGAGTTCATAAGAGAGAGTTCACCAGCAAGGGATTCCTCAGCTTCCTCAGGAGTACGAAAGAAATGTGTCTTACCAGCAAAGGCAACTCTCAGTGTGCAAGGATAGATCAGAGCATACTTAATGTCCCGATCACGAAGCTTTTTCTTAACCGCATCAAACCCTCGGCGTCTCTGGACCAGAGCAGTGGAGAAGTCCGGATAAATGAAAACACGAGCTCCTTTGAATTGTAGGGACTCTTTCTTCTCCCTGGCTAGTTTCATTACTTTTAGCTTATCCTGGAAATAGTGAAACTTTACCAGGATCGGCCTGGGACCCTTGGCTCTGGAGTTGTCCTGCATACCTGTACGATGACAGCGCTCAATCACCGGAGGAGAGGAGAAATTCGCTTCACCTAGAAGCTGTAGAATCAAGTGTCTCACGAAGCCAAGGATATCTCTGGCCTCTGCCCTCTCTGGAATGCCGATGAATCGTAGATTAGAGCGTCTGCTTCGGTTCTCCGCGTCCTCTGCCCATGATTTCAGCTCAGTGTTTTCCTTTTCAAGCACTTTTACCCGTTTGACCAGCTCTGTTATATCATCCTCATTTGAGCTGACTCTCTGCTCCAGCTCGATAACCTGCTCTCCAAACATTTGAAGCGATCCATCTATTTTGGCCAGGTTGGCTCCAAGTGAATCAATTTTGGCATCCAAGTGTGAAATCATCTCCAGCTTCATTTGCTGCATCATGTCCAAAATACTTTGGAGAGTAATTGTTTCATCACCCATTGAGAGGCCGGTTTCTTCCCACTCGCACAAAGAGAAGAATATGTTCCAATAACTTGTTGGTTTGAAGTTGGAGATTGGTTTAGTTTGCTTATCTTGATATAACTCTAATAGATCCTTGAAGAAAATCGTTTTGTAGTGGAAAAATTATGTCACAATGACCTCAGTTAAGCAAAAACATTGGGCCAGCAGACTGAGCTTGCAGCACACACTCACACCACAGCGGCCATTTTGTTTTTTGATAGGACAAATTTTTTTTCAGTATGTCATGTTGATTATCAAAGATGGGATTTAAGGGATAAAGTTATTGGCTACAAGAGAACTTAATATGGTGACTTGATGTTTATTACAAACACACTTAAAGATTGTAAATAAATGTACATTATATGTTGACATTTAATGTACATTTATTTACAATGTCAGAAAGAGCTTTATTGCCAAGTATGTTTGCATTGGTGACAGAGGAAGCTTTCAGTTCACTGAGACAACAGCAGGACACAAATAGTAAAATACAAGATAAATAATTAAGATATGTGAAAGACACACATATGTATATACTGTACATAACAAAATAAACAAATAGACCATCTGTGTGTACAGGTGTGCAATATACAACAGAAGATTGTAATTTACACTGAGTGTAATAATAACATTGTTATTAGTTACGAACTAATTACAAATGCTGTAATAATTAAATATTCTCTTTAGGGAGATGACGATGAAAAATAAATTACATCAAACTAAAATTTCCCACAAAATATCCTGTTGTCTCAAATTATAAATCATTATAAGCTTACTTAAATTGGGTAAGGTTTTTCTTTGTTTTAACCAAAAATCTTCTGTACGTAAAATTTGTATTCGTGATGGTAAACTACACAAAAATTACTTTAATTTGTGATTTATTCATTATTTTCTTCATTTTTCTCACGTTAAAAATCAGAAAATAGTCTATTTAATTATATTTCTAATAAATTTGTTGATTCAGTTTTTCAATCGGTTTTATATTGAACCCTAAACTCCTCTCATGGTTTATGGTTCTGTAATTAAGTTTCCATGTTTTTTGTTGTTGTATTATATTGTACGACACTTACTCATGGTGAATTTACATGTATTTGAGTGATTGTTGTTTCTCTTTGTCCTCAGTCTGTGTGGATGCAGTATTACAGTGAATCAGTGCTATCTCCTGACTCAATCAATGTGTTCAAATCTTTCACACCTGAGAGAGCTGGACTTCAGTGGGAATAAAATAGAAAACAAAGGACTGGAGATCTTGTGTGAAGTACTGAAGCATTCACAGTGTAAACTGGAGATATTGAGGTCAGTATCATTCACATACTAGAATAAAAATGCTTAAAATCACTTCTACATAAAACAAATTAACCAAATCATTTTCACTCAATATCTCATGAAGAGCCTGAGTTTACATTTATTTTATCAAAAATAATTTTTCTTAGTGATGTGTTTTGTGATCTGATGAAAGCAGGGTCTTAAATTGACACCCACTATAGATGCAAAGTCCTAGGTTAACTTCACTGGTATAGTGGCAGGAAAAAATATTTCTTACTTGTCACAGAAGTCAGTAAAAAAAAAAAATGTTAACAACAAAATTACAAAAATATACAAAATTCTGTTGGCTCCTGTAGCCTATCCTATGATTTCAGTTGTTAAACCTTTAACTTGTGTTACCTTAAACGTTTAAACACGAGTTTTATCCTAGCCTGGCAACTTGGCAAGCCAGACCTACATCAAGATGTTAGGTCTGGCAACTCATCATTGGCACGGCTCAATCCGAGGGGCGGGATAAACGGTTGTCTCTCAAAATCCCTCTGCATGCAATAGGATAGCGCAGTGGTTCCCAATCCTGGTCCTGGGGACCCACAGCTCTGCACATTTTATATGTCTCCTTTATCAGACACACCCAGTTCAGTTCATTAGAGCTCTTTCCTAACGAGCTGATGATCTGAATCAGGTGTGTTAAATGAGGGAGACACACAAACTGTGCAGAGCTGTGGGTCCCCAGGACCAGGATTGAGAACCACTGGGATAGCGCTACAACCAATCAGAGCAACGAAGAAGGCTAGTTGGTATATTAAACTTTTGCCGTATCCAGTCGGCAAAACTCTGAACACTTCTTCCTTTTTTTTTTTAAATGACTTAAGTGCTGTTCTGTGCTCTTTTCTCAAAGAAAAGCTTAACTAAGTACTCCAGAGTCGCGGCCAAAGCCGATTCGAAAGACCGCTGTTCTCCAGCAGCAGAAGCCATTCTATGTTTTCAAGTAGCAGGGAACCGTCGCAACTGTCGTCATTGTTAAGCCCGCCCCGCCTACTCTATACACGATGTGATTGGCCTGACCTGAGTTTGGTTTTTCCAGCTCGAAAGTCAATGGAGAGTTGCTAGACCACACTGGCTGCAAAATACATTTTGCTGCCACTAGGGTGCATCTAGATTTCTAGGCTAGTTGTATCCATAAATGACAGACCAAATGGTAAGAAAACTGTTTCTCCCTTTTTTCTATGCACGGACTTCAAATTCAATCTTCCGCCCACAAGTGGTCGTAACCATTAAAGAAACAGAACAGAAATTATACATCAGAAAACATAGTAAATAATACACACACACACATATATACATACATAGGGGTGTGCGATATGACGATTTTTGATCGTGGACGATTAAAATGTCTCCACGATCTGCTTTTGAAGAAATATCGTAGAATCGTGCATTATATCTGTTCTGGCGCCTCTGTCCCAACATACTGAACAACGCGAGGTATATTCACATAAAATTTTAACGCAGCGGAACGGGACACTGCAGTTCACAATTTGCATGTGCTTTAATGCCTTGTCGGTTAAACAAGTGTACGTTTCTCAGCGCGTATGTGAAGCTCACATCCACTAAAAGCCTGTCTAGTACCAGCGCCTGGATACTGAACTAAGTTATCTTTCGAGTCTTATTGTGCATACTGTTAAATACACACAAGGTTTACATAAACAAAGTCGTTTTATGTCTAAAGTGAAAGCAAACTTGAGAAAATTGAGAGAAAATCTGCTTGTCAAATGCGTGTATATTAGATGCGTCGCGCGCAACTCTTAAAGAGACAGTAGTAATAGTAAACACGCTGCCGCTGGTCCTTAAAGGGATAGTTCACCCAAAAAAAAAAAAAAATAAATAAATATATATATATATATATATATATATATATATATATATATATATATATATATATATATATATATATATATATATATATATATATATATCATCATTTACGCACTCTAATGTTGTTCCAAACCTGTATTCATTTCCTTCTAATATTTTCTAATATTTTTCTAATATTAATATTTTGAAGAATGTGGCTATCCAAACAGTAGCTGGTCCCCATTGACTTCCATAGGAGAAAAATATACTATGGTAGTCACCGGGGTACATCAACTGTTTGGTTACCCACATTCTTCCAAATAACTTTTATTTTCAACAGAAGAAAGAAACTTATTCAAGTTTAAAACAACTTGAGAGAGTAAATTATGATAATTTGAATTTTTAGGAGAACTATCCCTTTAATGTTAATAAAACAACAAAATGCAAAGAGAAAATTACTCACTGCTCTTGACTGATAACTGTAATAGTAGCTTTAATAAGTATCAATGTATAATTTATACAGTGTGTTAAGTCTGTTTTGTTTTATTTTCATATTTGTTCATTTAATTACTTTCTTCAATGCAACTGTTAAATACACCTACTGTAGCTGAAAACATAAAGCACTGTTTAGCCTATTTAATTTGTATATTAAGTTGTGTATAACACATGATTAAGTTGTATTTAAGATGTGTAATGTGTATCTTTGATCTTAATATTTAATAACAAAGAAAATAATGACAAATATTTTTATCTTTGCCCCTGTCTGCCATTTTTTTTAGATATATATATATATATATACATGTTGTTACCTAATGTTTTGTTTTTAGAATATGGACATTAGATTGGTTGTAATGATAAGTCACAAAATAGTAAAACCAACATAAAAAGAATCGTGATAAAATCATTAATCGTGATTTTCCTGAAAAAAATCATGATATGATATTTTTGCCATATCGCCCACCCCTATACATACATATATAAAATAAACACAGGAAATATCAGAATTGCCTCTCAAAGAAAGATACAAATATGATACCTCATAGTGCTTGCAAAATCAACACTCCAAGCAAGCAATACTAATATACAAATTATTTAAATATTAAATTGACTCTTACACCCAACCAAGTACCAAGACATGTGAAGCAGGTGTGAAACATTTTCCAATCAGCTTCTTTATTCTGCTGCACTGAAGAATGCTGGACTGAGGAGACACCAGTTAAATGATAGCCTTGAATAGTTAGTGTAGCTTTGAGCAAATCAGGCAACTGTGAATTCTCCTGTCAGATTTGATATTGATGTAAAACTGAATTTCTCTGCCACTGGAAGCCTCTCATCACATGGATTTCTATTGAGATGACTGATTTTTCCTGCCTAATTGAGTTAAAAGTTAAAAATAATAATTATTCTGTCTGTTTGTCTCTTTCTAGTCTAAACGACTGTGGCATTACAGATGTTTCTTCTTTAACTCAGTCTTTGACAAACACAAAAGCACTCCAGTTTTTAAAAGAGCTTGATCTGAGTAAAAATACCATCGGATCCTCCAAGCAGAAGCTCATCAACGTGATGCAGAAATCAAGCTGTAACCTGAGGTGAGTAAACATCCTTTAGTTGCAGTAACACTAACTAACATAGGAATGCAAATTTAGATGTATTATATTTAAAATACAAATACAGGGTTTTATCGGCACTGGAAATATATTTAGGCTTCCATCTAAATAAATGTTTGTCCCGCCAAAGCTTTATTTGGTCATCTAATGTGATATCTGAACTGATGCACTTGTGACAATGACATGGAGCATTTTATTTATAAGATTAAGATGATTAAAACATTGTGAATAAAAATGCCTTATTTCTTTGATCAAATATCTACAGTAACTTCACATTCTTTCCGGTTGTATCAAATGCCCTTTCAAAGAAACACTCCAGTGATCTTAGTGGATTATCGCTCCTCTGGCAGCAGGTGCATAAGGGCTAGCATGTTATCTTAGCATACCGTAAAAACACAATCATTTATCACATTAATATCATGTTTTTTTCAATATAATGTCAGTCGAATTTTTTAAATAACTCCCTTCTGTGATCTGATGTGGCATCTTACTACAGAATGATGGGAAAAATACATTCATTTAGAGTATTTTATAAAAGAATAAAGTCTATACTGTCTTTTCCTGTGTCCTTAAAAATACTAAACATACTAAACTAGGAGCAAATTTGGAGTATCTAACTCAATCCCTCTAGCGCCACCACCTGTCCAAAGTTGGTAATAATTTATTTTTTTTATTTTTTTTCTATCATGAAAATGTTTCCGCCATTTAGAATTTTCCTAAAAACCTACTTTTTTTAACAACTAGGCCGTTGCTCCAATTTTCACGAAAATTAAACCAGATCATCTGCAGACCATTCCGACAAAAAGATAACTCGCAAAGAATTTTATGGAGCACGTGCGAAAATAGACATAAGGCTGTATCTCCTCATGCTTTATTGTATTCAGACCAAACTTGGTACATGCCATCACAATCATGACCTGAGGTTACATGCTACGTTTTGGCACAGCGCCACCTACTGGTGCAGAGATATGAAAAATTGCTATTTATGCTTATAACTTCTGAACGGTTTTGGTCTCAAATTGGTCTCGTTAGATTCGGGACGGCATGCCGAGTCGAATGATATCCACTTTTCCCATATCTCATTTTGAATTTTGTACTACGGGGGATGGAATACAGTAAGAAAAAAAAACAAAAACAAAAACATTTTATGCTTATGGAGAATCCCCATAAACCACATATTCAAGTGTGTGTTTTTGTTTGTTCAGGTAAACCCCACGATATTGGGAAAATAAATTACCCATAAAGATAGAAATAATTTTTGGTCCCCATGAGGAAACAAGGTCATAAATCATACAGAATATTTTTTGAAAACCAAAAATGCTAAATAAATAGTGTGATGGGTAGGGTTAGGGGTAGGGTTAGTGTAAGGGGAGAGAATATACAGTTTTTTTACAGAATAAAAACAATTATGCCAATAGAATGTTCCTATAAAACATGGAATCCCAATGTGTGTGTGTGTGTGTGTGTGTGTGTGTGCATGGATGACCGTGTTCATCAGCTACCACAGAAGACCATGTTTGACCTAGGAAAACCCCTGAAATATTGTTTAGATAAGTTTGTATAAAATTTTGCTTAGGTGAAAGTGTGTATGCCAAATTATGTAAAAATCAGTAACTAATCGGTTTACATGAATGTAATGTTAGTTTCAGTCTATTACACTTTGTACTTAATTGAAATATAATAATTAATTTGCAACTTGTTCCACTCAACACTGATTATTTTCTCTTCTAATTCCTCCTCACAGCCTCACAGAAGAAGGCAGGGTTAAAAAATTCTTCAAAGGCATTGGTGGATTGTTAGGTTTGTCTAAACCTGCGGATGAACCTGTGAAATCAACAGCACAAGAAAAGCCATCATCGGATGAAGGATCCTCAGCGGATGGACCTGTGAAATCAACAGCACAAGAAAAGCCACCATCGGATGAAGGATCCTCAGAAGGTTCTTGCTATAATACTGTAATAAATGAATACTGTGTGTGTCTGATGGTAATTTTAGTGAGATGCGGCTAAAAGGCAATTCATAAATAGCAACACTGCAAAACCCACAGCTATTACCAATTCAAGCTTTTTATACCTGTATTGTATAGTACATTTAAACAGCTTTAAATAGCATTGCTTTAACAAATGCACAGTTTATTATACTAGCTCTGTATGTTTAAAATGATCAGGCTTAGAAATTAAATAATGCAGCATTAATAGAAACACACATACACATTGTGAGTTATGTTGACTGGTTATTTGACGATTTAGTGTTCATACAAGATGTTTTGCTTTTTTACAGGTGAAATGGAGGGAGATGAGCCTGATCTCAGCTCAGAGGTGGATTAGCATGAATATGAGACTTCAGTATAAGACCTTCATCATAATGATGTTGGGATTAAACTCCTCCATAATGAAGCAATTAAAACATTGCTTATTGTAATTGTCAAATTTAGCAATTAAATATATTAAATGATATGAACAAAGTCAAACTAAAAATGACATCATTGTGTGATACATATATGCAAAGATTTATTAATGTCAAATCTGTCATATGTATTTTTATATTATTTATTTAACTTTCATCTGGTTTTTTTTATATTTCGCCTTACATTTTAAATACAGAATATCTATTTTTATTGATACATTTTCATTTGTATGAAACTCTGTCTCTCTGGTTTGACTGACATACGGATAACGCCTGTTATCACCCATAATCCAGCACATTTTAAGTTGTAGCTTTCTCATTCCCCAGTCTAGATATTTTATCCAATGCTTTTTGATCAGTAATAATAATTTTCTCATTTGCCATTGTATTATATATTTACACAATATGTTAGCATAATAAAATACAAGTTGTTATAGAATATGCAATTATTCTATTATAATTATGCCTTTTTGTGTATGAAGCACTTATGTATTGTAGTCAACCGTAATTGTAACCTTATATAATGGAAGTGTTATATAAAGAAAGACTTGTAATAATCATTGTAACCATATATGAAGAAAATGATTTATGAAGAAAAACTCTAAATTGTTGTTGTAAAATGGTTTATTGAGAAAGTGGTTTATAAAGAAAAACATACCACACTTAAAGGGATAGTTCACTTTGAAATAAAATTTTGGTATGTTTTAGCTTACCTCAAGGGCATCCAAGATGTAGGTGTCTTTTTTTCCGCAGTAGTTTCAATTTTGATATTTTTAGGTCAAACCGTTCTTGTCTGTCAGTCATATAATGCAGGTCTATGGTCACTGTCTCAAAACACAAGCACAGAGTCCAAATTAAAACAATTCCCCATCGTCCAAATTAAACAATTCCCCATCGTAAGTACACATTGATGGCCTAAGACACGAAACGAGCAGTTTGTGTGAGAAAACGAACAGTATTTATATCGTTGTTATCTCTTGAACACAGCACACGTCCAAATGATCTGACGGCGCGGGCGGGTATAGATATATAAATAGATGTCGCCTTGGCTACTGCAGTTCATTGGAACGAAACCGTACCGCTTCAAAATGGGTGGGACTGATCGTTATAGAGCTGGTAAGTCCCGCCCCTTCCGCTAATCCCCCTGGACCTCAAAGTTGAAAAACCGTCAATGCAAGTGAATGGGAGAAAATAATTATTTTCTGGTCCCGTTTGAATTTTGCCATGAATGTGAACATATGTTGTCTGTGAATTTTTTATAGAACTTTTCGTGTAAAGAATGCTACAGTTTAGCGGGTAGAAGTTTGATACGGTTAGACTTTGTGTGAAAGCACTTTGTGGACTACAACTCTTCGCTGCTTTCGACGCGTTTGAAACGTCACCACCACTAGCACACGGCTCTAGCTCACGGATCCCGCTAAACATGACTGTGTCTTTGGTGCACTTCACCGCCTTCTTTCAGGGAGAGGACAAAATCGTTGAGGTTGGTGAAAACCACGGGTAAGTCAACTTTATGGGGTGACGTCACATAGGCGACATGTAGTCTTTCTCGTTATGTCTTTTCCACAACTGCTAGCCGACGAATCATACCATATACTGTCAAACTTGTAACATGAAAGATTATATACAAAATTCACAGACAACATATGTTCACATTCATGGCACAATTCAAACGGGACCAGAAAATAATTATTTTCTCCCATTCACTTGCATTGACGGTTTTTCAACTTTGAGGTCCAGCGGGGTTTTACGGAAGGGGCGGGACTTACCAGCTCTATAGTTGCCGCCTCTACTGCCATGACATCATCGTAAACGCGCCACATTTCAAACGCACAACACAGGGGATGGTGCTCTTGATTCTCGGCATGTGGATGTTTTTAAATTAAACGTTCTTATAATGGTTTACTATATGGAAGGAAAATTCTTAACGTGTAATTAAACGTTGCGTTCATATTCTGGGCTCATCTGATTTTTTGTACATAGCATAGCCTACTTTATGATTTTAGTATCATAATGATTAATAAATGCACGCACAATTATCCGTGAACTTGATTTGAACAAATGCCTTTCAACTTGTGTGTGCAAAATTCAGAATTAAATGAATGTGCAGCAATCTTTACAAATAGAGAGTCTAGGCCTAATGTACTGTTTTAAACTACTGCCATTAAAAAAGCGCATTTAGTTAATGTTATGTTATTTTTTTTCCATCTGCCTATGTTGATTATGAAAAGTGAACAGCACGAGTAGAGAGACATGGAGCGAGTCAGACATAATTTTGACCACTTCATTAAGTTTTAATAGGGAAAATGTGGGACTGCGCCAAACAAAATCTTACTGAAAGCTCATTTTCTGAGATATCAACCTCAGATTTGGACCACAAGTTGGTTTGATTTATGGCTTTGATTTTATAGCAGTTTTAGAGTTAAACATGTTTCATAAAATAATGTTCATAAACCTCTATAACTTTTATTTTGTTTCATTTTTTTAAAACTTTTTTTTTTTTTTCTTCAACAATAATCTGCCAAGGGTCTTTAAAATGAGACCAAACTTAAGTTTGTGCTCCTAAGCTTCACATTTGTATGGAAGTTTTTCGACACAGACATTTTTGTCCACTATGGACCTATTATTACAGCTCCACTATTACAGGGTGTAATTCTCATTCCGGCCACTAGAGGTCACGGTTGGGCCTCCGTTACTGACCTGTATATAATATTAAGTGAATTTATTTTGTGCTCGACTTGTGATGTTTTGACTTATTGCTAAACTTTGAATGAGTATTAATATGCTCTTTGTAAGAGAGAATGTAGAAAACGCCTGCAGGAATGAGTAAGGTGGGAACATGAAAAAATGACGGTGAAAGTGGATACTGTTTTTCCCCCATGCATCATTGTGGATTGATGCTGTTGCTTGGACTCAGACTTCTCTCACGATTTCCCTCAGAGACTTGGCCCACGTCTTTCATGCACCTTTGGATCCTAACAGATAAGTTATGCTTTAATGTGATTGTCTAAGTCAATGGTTCTCAACTCCAGTCCTCGTGACCCACTGCTCTGCACATTTTGTATGTCTCTCTTATCTGACACACTCAGTTCAGTTCATGGAGTCTCTCCCATAGACTGTAAAAAAATAGGTCTCTCCTAATGAGCTGATGATCTGGTTCAGGTGTGTTAAATAAGGGAGACATACAAAATGTGCAGAGCAGTGGGTCACGAGGACTGGAGTTGAGAACCACTGCTCTAAGTGATGTTATCCATGGAATTAAGTGGTATTTAAACGAATGGGTAATATTTGAATACTGCTATTGTGTCCATCTGAGATTGAAACAAGCTGATTATGATTGTCAAAGTATAGTTTATTTTGTTTTGTTTCCTTTTTGGGTTTTGTTTTCAATGTTTTGTTAATTCATATGGCTATTTTTGATGGGGGTTTTCATTTTCACTGTGCAATTAAGCAATATAAAATAAGTCAGATGGATCCCTCATACTGAAGATTCTGGTGTGATTTGTAACAATTTTCAATAGGTAGAACCACTTTTTGTGTAGCCCTTTACCTAGGTATAAAGTGGAGGTGGCTACACCATGTGTAACATTTTTAATTGATGCACAAGGGTTAAAATAATCTAACAATAAAAATGCTATTATGCACATGCTACTAATTGTTATTGTTTGCAGAAATGTTTATTGATAAAAAACAAGGACACACACACAACACGGACAGGATACTGAACAACTATTTCTTTATTTCTCTTGATTAAAAACCTTAGTTTGCCCCCGTCTGAAGCCCTCTACGAGCACACCATGAACAACTGCTTTAATTCAGAAAAACAGAAACAAAATCATAAACTTGCCAATCAAATTCCTCCAGAGGACTGACCACAGTAATCACATCAAGCTTCTGCACGACTGTCCAGTTTAAACTCTCGACTTCATGGCGATATCAGGCCTGAGGACTCGTTTCACATCTCAGCACCAATATCTGTGGTTCGCTCAGAGGTTTCCCATCATGCCCTGGTCTGAGCGATCGGTCAGACTGCGTATCTCTAGCTGCCTGCGGGACATCTCTGCAGTTTTTTAAAGGGAGCGGTTTATAGCTAACACAAGTAGAGACGGCAAACTCTGGGGACAGACATGAGAAAAATAATGCAGAACCAGCTGAGAGAGAGCACTTCTCCTCCAAATGTTATCTGTAATTCGGTCTTTGGATCTCTGAAACACAAATTAAAAATATGAAGCACACCAAAAACAACAATGACCTCCCATCTAACAGTGCAGGAACTAGTGCTTCAGTGACATTCAGAGGAGATCGCCGGGTAAACAAACTTCACTCCATTAACAGAGCAATAAACAGCTGGTACCTGAAATAACACATTAACATACACGTGTATCAAACAGGAAACAGAACTATTCACAATAGAGGGGTTTATGGGCTTATTATGGACACTTATTTCAGGTGAAACTCGCCGCCTGTTCAGACTGAGCATGGAAACATGTCGTAAAGGTTTTTACACTATGCGTCAGTCGTTTTATCCTGTTGCTGGAATACTGCAAAATGGGAACGTCCCTGATTTTAAACTAAACTAAAATAATCCCTCCACAATTCATCCAGACGATCACGTTTACGTTCCGAGACGAGATTCATCTGGTATAAGAGCATTATGAAATGACATCGAATTTAGCCTTCACACCGTGTGTGCCGTGTGAAACTCTCTGGGGGCGTCGTCTTTAAAGAGCACATGAACGCAATTTCAAAACATCCAATCGGATTCTTAAAGGGTTACAGGATCTTTCCAGAAGATCTCGGCATTAAACGGTGATGGGGCTCGTCGTTAAAGAGGTTCGAGTTGAGTTTATATCAAAAAGCCCTCTTGGAAATGTACATAATTGACATCAAAAGGCAAGAATAACTGGCACTCAAATATTAAAAATACATTTTGAAGACAGGAACAGCAGTCTGATCCAGCAGGGAGAACGTGACCGCCTGCATAGAGAGGACTTCAGGACAAAAGCGTTTAAAAGAAAGAGTTGAATTCATCGATAGCCTACATTCAATCATAAACCAGTTTGTGTGAGTTGACCTACAGCTAGACAATGGTGTCTGACGTTAACGGTAGAATGCACCAAAGAAACAAACGGCTTGACCAGATTATCCAGCTGCGATAAATAGTGAACTAAAAAAGTGATTACAAAACCTAGTACTACAAACCATGTCAATCTATGAACTGAAGCAAAGCACCTGCGTTTAACAGACGGATGAGCGAGTCGAACTGAAAGTGTGTTTTGTTTAGGTGGCGGAGCTCGGACACGAACTCCACAGCCTCGACACTGGGTTTCAGTGCTTCGAGAGACAGAGAACAGATCCAAAAAAATAAAATAAAAGGAAATCATAACATAATAAAGCTATTTGACTGAGGAGCGCTCACAGTATCAGCGGGGTTCTGTACACCTAACAGAATAATATCAAATACCATCCTCTGTTTATTACCAAAGGAACTAAAGGTTGATGCAAAAATACCAGATAATAATAATCATCATCATCATTCAATGGAAGTTACGGCATTTTGTACACAAACTCTCCCCTCCGAACATATGGAACGCAGATCAGAAGATCATCAAATGTTTTTTTTTTCTTTTTCTAAAAAAGGAAGAAAGGAGAAACTGAAAGCTGCGTGTCCAGCTGAAGGCAGGCGTCCCTGCGCTGGTGTTAGACAGAGGCGTTCCCGTTAGTCAGGAGTCAAAGCGGTAATCTAGACGTGATGATCGGACTCGGAGATTCTTGGCTGTTCGGATGATCTGGTCGTCATGTTGGACTACGCCGACACTTTGTTCTCTTTCTGAAACAAACGGGAAAAAAAAAAACAGAACAAAGACAAACATTAGAAAAGCACTTTATTTTACAGTCCTTAAAGAGTTATTCTAAACCTAACCGTAACCCGTGACTTGTATTATCAGTACTTGCTTGTTTAAGTAGGCTACATTAAGTTTAGCCTACGTACTGTAAAATAAATGTAGCCACACAATATATAGATTGGGGCCTATAAAATTCAGTCTTATTTATATTGTGTGATATTAAACAGTAAATTCCATTTTTACGACTGGATTCCAGGATTCTGTCAATGAAATCTGTAGGGCCATAATAGATGAACTAGTATTAGTAATATTTCTGAGACATATTTAATCAATTTGCTCTTATTTCATTGGTGTAGAAAAAGAGCAAACTATATAATTTTGTGGGAAAATCTCAATAGTCCAATATCAGACAAATAAGACAAAATGCCAAACTCTAAATGGCTGATGATACTAGAGATCGACCGATGATCAGTTTTACCGATATTTAAGATTTTTTCATAATCAGATATTAGTTTTGTAATATCGGATTCAATAAAATAACGTGCCTTCCTAATTAATAAACTATTAGTGCACAGCCATTAATGCACAAATTAGATGTTAGTAACAGACACTTTAGTGACATTTGGACTCTTTCAAATGATGCATCTCTACATCAATAAATAGTCTGAAAGAGTACAACTGTCACTGTTTTGTTTTGAATGCAAGGAAAGAGTGATATTACAGAAATCACAGTATTGACAAAAGTGTTAAATAAATCATCGTTCATTTCTGTTCTGTTGTTATTATAGTGTCAAAAAAAGAAATAATACAATAAATAAATATTGGTTCTGCAATAATCACAACAATTTTGTATTATTTATATGCCATTACAATATTTATTGATTCTTTAAATTAGCTTTCATTTTTATATTATTAGTTTTCATTTAATTTTACTTTTTAAATTTATCTGCTTTGGTAATTTGATTTAAAAAAAAAATCTATATTGCTTCTATTCATTTGATCATCTTAGTTTTAGTACTTCAACTTATTTCAGTTAGTTGCCAAGGCACATTTTTTTCATGTAATATTTACATTTTATTAGCTTTATTTCAATTGCCAACAGTGATTTTTTTCTTGTTAAAAATAACACTGTACAACGCATCGTGCATCTCTAATATTTATGTTTGGTCCATTACTGGGGTAAAAGAGGAAGTACAAACCCTGTACTCAAAGTCCGCGAACTCCCGTCCTCCTCTGCCGCCTCTGAGGCCGCCCCTGAACCCGCCTCCGCCCCCGCGGGAGGGCATGAACGAGCCCCTGCTAGCCGCGCGCCCGCGCCCCCCGCGGAAGCCCATGCCGCCGCCTCTGCCACGGAAACCGCCGAGCCCGCGGTTGTGACGCAGTGGAATACCGAACGTCTCCGCGTTCATCCTCCTCTCCTCTGCCCAGGTCTGCCTCAGTTTCCTGAAGAGAAGGAATGAAAAACACATCAGAATGCAATTCAACACAGTGGGCCCTATCATACACCCGGTGCAAAGCAGCGCCAGCCACGACGCAAGTGTTTTTTGCTAGTTTCAGCCTGACGCAGTTATCATTTTCATGTCCTGCGCAACATTGTTTATAGCAAATGAATTTGTGCCCATCTGTGTGCTCATGGGTTCTGGCGCATTTTTGGTGCGTTGCTATTTCGAGGCAACTGAAACCTGGTCTAAAGTCAATGGCGCAGTATTTTTTTTGTTATTTAAAGCGGGCGTTAGTAATATGCACCTACACTATGTCCCGTATATAGTCTGCTTGCACGCTTTAACCGCACGCACAAGCAATTACGTTTCCGCAAGCACACCTGGCTTTTAAAGGGAATGGGAGATGAGACTCTGATTGGTTTATAGCATGTTGCGCCCAAAACACACCCATTACTCATTAAGAGAATAGGGACAACCCTTTTAGACCATGCCCCGGGAGCACCGACCATTTGTCCCGTCGTTAAACTAGCAAAAGTGGATTCAGACACGCACACGCATGCGCTTTAGACCATGAGCTTAGATCCTTAAAATAGGGCCCAGTGTCAAAAAAAAATCCACCTTTGGCAGGCGGCCTGTTTAATCTGCAACATGTTTACACGACATTCATCTCAGCGCTGGAATACACTACACAACTTCACATATGGACAGATTTAAAACACTAACCCTCGGTTTCACAAACAAGGCTTAAGATAGCCCGACTAACATGTATGTTTCAGCTGTTTTAACTGAAAGCAACTTGCTTCTCAAGATGCACACAAGTAATGTTTTTTTCTAAGGCATATTTATAAAAGCTACTTAGATGTCCTAATTGAACTAAGGTTTAATCCTGGCTTAATCTAAGTCCTGTCTGTGAAATCGGGCCTAAGCATCATACACTAAATGACTGAGGATTATAAGAGACTTTCAAACCAGAGGAACATTTTTATAGTGCCTATAACTATAACCATTTTCGCACCGCAAGATTTGGGAAGGATTTTAGTTATGTTGGAGGGACAAAATTAACTCCTACGTTGATTGGCCGAACGCATGCCATCCAAAACACTGGCACAAGCCATTTTTTAAAAAGTCGTGTAAACACACAGTTTACATATACTTACTCCATTAACATGTAAAACACGAATAAGACATAAACATATAGAAAGCTAATGTTAACGGCATTTACCTGATAAGGCCTTTGTCAGCGGCGTTGTTCTTTTCTCAGCCTCGATGAAATGAAGCACTGCAAGTTGTCATAGATTTCGTCTCTTGGCCCTGCTTTTTGCTCTTTCAATCGCATAACTATATGTTTATATTCCATCTCCGTTATTATGACAAAAACACAGCTCCGCTCACAGTGTCCTCCATCCTCTAGATGTTGAATGCCACGCTTAAATTACATAGTTGTCACTTCAGAGTTCATACTGGCGGTGCAAATACAACCTAGGAAAATGGAATTATGGCAAATTAATGGCTAGTTCCTATAACTGAGTTCCTATAACCACCTGATGCAAAAACCCCTAGACACTACCAGACTTTCAACTGGTTCTGGACACAACAAACTCACACAGAAACACACAAGACATTTCTAGGAGACGCGTGAGAAACGAGACAAACATGGATCTGCAGAATATGACCACCGTAGTTGTTGTATTAACTTATTAATGTAAAAACGACGGTGTCAGTATAGACTCACAGTATAGACAGTATAGACTACAATTGCGAGTTAGAGGTGAGTGGCGCAGTCAGTTGTTTTATCTGTGCTGATGACTCAAATATTGAGGCTAATTTGTTCAGCGTGTTCTGTCCATTTACTTTTCTACTGTTATTGTATTTTATCGCAACACTAAAGGACAGATAAAGATAAAGGAAATAAAGGACAGCTTTGGTTTCAATAGCGACGTGTCATTCACTTTGATATACAGGTGCTGGTCACATAATTAGAATATCATGAAAAAGTTGATTTATTTCAGTAATTCCATTCAAAAAGTGAAACTTGTATATTATATTCATTCATTACACACAGACAGATATATTTCAAATGTTTATTTCTTTTAATTTTGATGATTATATCTGACAACTAATGAAAATTTCAAATTCAGTATCTCAGAAAATTAGAATATTACTTAAGACCAATACAAAAAAAGGATTTTTAGAAATGCTGGCCAACTGAAAAGTATGAACATGGAAAGTATGAGCATGTACAGCACTCAATACTTAGTTGGGGCTCCTTTTGCCTGAATTACTGCAGCAATGCGGTGTGGCATGGAGTCGATCAGTGGCATGGAGTCGATCAGTCTGTGGCACTGCTCAGGTGTTATGAGAGCCCAGGTTGCTCTGATAGTGGCCTTCAGCTCTTCTGCATTGTTGGGTCTGGCGTATCGCATCTTCCTCTTCACAATACCCCATAGATTTTCTATAGGGTTAAGGTCAGGCGACTTTACTGGCCAATTAAGAACAGGGATACCATGGTCCTTAAACCAGGCACTGGTAGCTTTGGCACTGTGTGCAGGTGCCAAGTCCTGTTGGAAAATGAATCTGCATCTCCATAAAGCTTGTCTGCTGAAGGAAGCATGAAGTGCTCTAAAACTTCCTGGTAGACGGCTGCGTTGACCTTGGACCTCAGAAAACACAGTGGACCAAGACCAGCAGATGACATGGCTCCCCAAACCATCACTGACTGTGGAAACTTCACACTGGACTTCAAGCATCTTGGATTGTGCGCCTCTCCATTCTTCCTCCAGACTCTGGGACCTTAGTTTCCAAATGAGATTCAAAATTTGCTCTCATCAGAAAAGAGGACTTTGGTCCACTGTGCTTTATTAAATCCAGAGTCAACACAGCCGTCTACCAGGACAAAACAGAGCAATTCATGCCTGCCCACACTGCCAAAAGAACCAAAACCTGGTTCAAGTACCATGGTATTACTGTGTAATTACTGTGTGATTTCATGTAATATTGTAATTTTCTGGGATTTTGATTTCGTGGGTTTCATAAGCTGTAAGCCATAATCATCAAAATTATAACAAATAAAGGCTTGAAAATCTCACTTTGCATGTAATGAGTCTATATAATATATTAGTTTCACCTGTTAAGTTGAATTCTTGAAATAAATCAACTTTTTGATGATATTCTAATTATATGACCAGCACCTGTATATGACTGACAGCACCAGTGCTACTGCTGCCTTCGTGTTTCATCTGCATGGTGTTTACCACGCTTGTATCATGTTCATGAGAGCACCGGCATCGCCGCTGCAGTGGACATCAGTACTAGGCTTTGGCACGACCTCCACCATTAACCATAAACACTGTGACGGTGCAGTGCTCAGCCTCGCGCTATGGATGTTTCATGTCCCGGGATGAACCTTGCTAGGCAATAGTGCCGTCGCCTATCCATGTGCCTGGGGTGCTGAATGACGGCTGTTAATGCAGTCTGGAGACAATCACGATTTTAGATCCCGATAGCGCCATCTTCGGTGACGCGGTGTCGAGAGACCGACTCAAAAGGGAACGTCACCGGTTACCTAACGTAACCTCGGTTCCCTGAGAAGAGGGGTTCATTTGGAAACAAAGCTAGTCTATTTCTAAACGTAATGGTGCATGTCCACTACAGCCAATAGAATCTGTCTGCAGCCTTCGAGTTGATCACAGTTTTTTTCGACTTGAGGTGCTCTAAGCGATGTTGGGTGACGTCACTTCTTGTTGACGTTCGAAGTATTGTCAAACAAAATGGAGGCTAGCTCGACCCTCCCTCCTCCTCATACCGTCCCCTCCCCCTACCTTCTGTGCTTCCTGAAACAGGCTTGTCCGATGTAAATTCGGGACTTCGCACGTTCCTTCTCCTTTTCTCTCTTCTTTGCCATTTGTTCATCGGAACGTCGTGTCTTTGGTCGTGTGTCGACTCAGCCATATAAAAATTCAAGAGAATATAATTCTAATGTTAGTCGTTGTCGTTGTCTAGGACATCTCTCCTCTAGCTAACTTCCCTCTTCATGCTTCTCTCTCTTCCACTCCCCACACTTCATGTGCACACGCACTAACCCCCCAACACCCACCCCCAAATCATTTTTGTCGGTTATTGGCTGGAACACTGTTTGTTATGCTGGTCCAGGCTGGGCCAGTTTGTTTTTGTTTTTGTTTGTGGAGCCTGGGCTGTCTACAGAGACTGCGTTTATTTTTACAGTGTGTTCAGGGGACAGGCAGCTAACGGATAGTGAGGGGATGTTTGCTGTATGTGACAAAAAATGTTTCAGCCTAGAAAACGCGTGACATCGCTTAGAGCACCTTTAAAGCAGCGCTGCACAGACCGGTCGGTGTATGACATCAAAGTAAAGTACCCTCAAGAACGATTAGAGAACAGACAGTTCCGTATGCTTTTGAATCACTCTCGCCAGATGTGAAAGGCAACACAATGAGGGTTTATGCAAACCCAATCTAATATGTTCTGGGACTAATATTGTCTGTTCTGGGCTACTGCGGCAGCATTACATCCAATAGAAAATCAGATCTCAGAAAGTGGCCCCAGCTACATAAAAATAGTAGAATCTAATCCTTGTAGTTTCCCCCTCTGTCCCCATAGAGTGTTTGCACCTACGTCACGGTTTGGTCAGTTACTTGGATGCGCGGCCATATTGGAGATACTCGGAAGGAAACCACAGCATGGATTGCACTGTTTATGTACTACTGAACACATTGTTACACTAATTTATGATGTCTAAAGTAAACCACAGAAAAAAACATGTGGAAGCTGCTAAATCATATAGATATAGATGTTGTGATGAGGCAGAGACAGTGGGATCCATTTGCAGCTTTATTAGAGAATGGTCAAGACAGGCAGGGTCAATAACAGCAGACAGGGCAATGCAGGTTAAGCAGAGACAAACCAGGTAGACAGGCAAGGGTCGAGGCAGGCAGCAAGAATCAGAAGTCGATAAACAATCCAGGTCAGGGCAGGCAGAAGATAATCAGCAACGATAAACAGTCCAAGGTCAATAACAAAATCAAACACGGGAAATAACGCTCAGAGAGGATGGCCGGGGCAGATCAAGACTTTGCACTGAATGGATGAGTGGAAGTGGTTTATATGTGTGTGTAGATGAGGTGCAGGTGTGTAGTGCAATCAGTTCCAGGTAAGAGGCATAATGGGAAATTGGAGTTCGGTGAGTAATGTTAATATTCCGGAGACGGTTCCCTCCGGTGGTGAAGAGGAGGCGGTGCGGGAACCTGCTCTGTTACAATAGAGAAGGACTTAGTAAGCAGGAAAGAGCGTAAAATTTTGCCAAACTAAAGTTAATATGTGGTAAAGATCCGAACAAGCTAGCTTCTTAGTCGTGGACTGACGACCCGACAATTCTTCCTTCTATTTCTTATCCTGACATAGGCTACATTCAGATTGTCAGTCCAAATCCGATTTTTGTTCATATCCGATTAAAATCTGATCAGAATTAGCTAACCTGAACAGCAAAAAATTACATGAAATCCTACATCCATATGTGGTTTGAAATCCTATACAAATCACATATCAGGAAATCCGCTTCAGTCTGAATGCTCTGATCGGATTTCGCGTGGTTTATGTGACTTTCTCACGCCAGTTAAAATGTAAATGTCAGACGTTGTTAGGAAACATGCTGAAAGTCGCTACCGAAACAAGACTGTGTTGTTGCAAAGTACCGGACGAGCAGAAAATTATTATTTTTGAAACATATTTTGAAACCGGCGAAGACAAGAGTGCGGAAAAAAAGCTGTGCATACCAGCCTCCTACAGTTCTGCAGCTCAAGACACAGTAGTCCAGCGGCTACACATTTGCACGTTGTAAAATTTAAATAAGACAACATCTCTATTGCAAATGCAAACCCCTCTATCAACGCAACGTCATTGCCATAGAAACCAATGCAGATATTCTGGAAAACGAAAGAACTACATGGACACACAAATTGATCTGAAGTTGCGATACAAAGTGTGGACATAATTTTATATCAGATTCCAGTCGGATACAAAAATAATCTGATTTGGACTGACAATGTGAACGTAGCCATAGTGAACTACTTTACATCAACATTTTAGCCATAGTCAACACTTCATTTACACATGTGGTTGATGAGTTGATGCTGTGCCTCTCTCAACCACAGATGTCTTCTTTCATCAGTTTTTTGCACTCTTCTCTTTAACTTTTGGCAGTCTATAGAACTCCAAATGTTTTTTCCCGGTGCGACCGATTAGTACAGACCAAAACACGACCATTTTTCAGCAGCAATAATCAGCCAAATTTGCAAGTCCGTTCAATTCAGTGGCATTGTTTACATTCAGTGCCGCCAATATGGCCGACTTCCGGATTGATGACGTGTTGTGAAAACCCTCTATATGGGGAGGCTGCAGACCTGGAGCCAGTAGATATACGGCCCAGACAGTTTTACGCCCCTGTTGTTCCTGATGTGTCCAGTAGGGGGATATACTGCGAAATAACATCATTAAACCGACGCTTGAAACTTACACATGAACCATATTTAGCCCCAAAAAAATATTTATTAACCCCATTTATGAATTATGATGACTCCCGTTACCGTAGATGACTCTCTTACGGTTTGCCACTCTTCTTTAACTGTTTTTCTATCCTCCTGTCAAAGTGCTCCTGCTCACTGATAAATATATATATATATATATATATATATATATATTAAAAAAATTAAAAAGGACATCCATGGTGAATTTGATCTTGTCACTGTGAGTGTGTGTGGGTGTGTGTCCGCTGCCCAGAACTGATGTCAGGTGAGTGTGGATTGCATCAATTCGCTCCTGATCTTCAAAGTACAACGGCACAGGCACTTGTTGGTGGAACACTTTTGGAAAAAGTGTCAAGCCACTTCGATTTCTTTTGGCCACTGATGATGGACTGTGCAGAGAAAATTGAAAATGACATTAAAACATCTTTAAAAAAGAGATGGGTGTTTATATTTTATACAAGTTTAGAGAGAGATTTTCATTCCCTTAAGTAGCTAGCAAACACACACCTTTATGAGATGCAAGTTAAAGAGAACTTGGTAAAGGCAGAGTATGATATAACCCACATTAGTGCACATAGCCTACATTTTAGTCCATTAGTAAGCTTTTTTAAGAAAAATGTATATTGAGATATAAATTAGATAATTCGATCATCTCATTTATAAGAAACAACTTAAACCAGAATCTACATTCAAACCATATGGGAAAAGTTTTTAATGTGTGTTTTATCATTTATGACGTTGAAAATTATCAAAATATTTGAGTGAGTGTGCAGTTTAACTCTTTACTTAGAGAGAGAGATTTACATACATATATACATATTTTATAAATGTGTCTTTTGTGTGTTCACACACACCATAGACTATAAAAAAAAGAAAGAAACAAGTTCACATATTTCCAATATCTACTGGAATGCAACAAAATAAAAAATAAATAATAGATTTTATTAATTAATTAATTTAAATTAAATCAAATCAATGGCCTATTTGGTGTGATCATCCCTTGCCTTGTTTTCTCCTAATGCAATTACAGTACCAGTAGATTTTGAGACTTGAGGATTAAAAATAAATAAAAATAAAATAAAAAAGGTCACATGACAGGCAGTATGAAGAGCAAATGCGCACTTCGTTTTTAGAAACGAAACCGAAAGTGTTAAACGAAAGAAAACCACTTTTGAATAAGAAATTATTTAAGACTATAAAACTCGTGAAAACTCGCGAATTACAACAAGCGTATCAGTGAGAACACTCGTTTAAACAGACTAAATGTTAAAAATTAATAAATGTAATGAAAAAAATTGCGTTGCATTTACAATCCTGTGAAAACAGGGGGTACCTCCACTAACTGTGCTCCCGGCGCCATCCTCCATCATCATCACATTTCTCAGCGCGAGCGTTGCTTCATGCTTCAGCAAAAGGAGGATATCACATTGACCAGTTAATCGTTAACAAAGTTTATAAACAGCCGAGAAATCTCTTCCACCTGATACTGGACTTTGCTTTGGACTCGTACCATGTGACAAGCGAACACTGTGAAGGACAGAAAAGAAATCTAAGTCTAAATTCTCTTCAGACTTCAAGTAAGTTTTAGCTTTCTTATTATATTATTTAGTTATTTTGGGAAATATAGTATTGATTTTATACTGTTTATCACCATAATTTAAATTTCGAAGTTAAAGAAGTCCTGTTTTATCCCGGAAGTATTATAGGCCTGCTACTCCAAACAGACGCAGATCCTGCTAGAAATGAACTTAGACGAATAAATATTTTGAAGACGATGAAAGTTAACATATGAAGTTTATTCGAAAGGGTTATTTTAAACGAATAATACGTTTCAGAAGGGTTTTCCTTTTTCTTTTCGGGCGGTTGCTTTGTGATAATGCGAAATCGAAAGTATTTTAAAATAGACCTTCAGAGATAAGACAGATAAACCTCAAAGTGAATGTGCGTTTATGTCAAATATATTTAATAGTAATAATAATCTGCTCAATATAATATTTTGTAATATTCACACAGATATTAATTATGTTCGATGTATATACATTTTTTCTCAATGTGCACATTCATTTAGGAGCATTTTAAAAATAATAAAATAGATTGTGAACTTGGGGCAATGATCAAATAAAAAATGAAAAGAAAAATTATAATTTGGTAAAGAAATAAACAGTTTTGGAAATAAATGAGTGTAAAAATTGCTCATCTGCAATATGTCTCTAAGACGTTTCCTGTCAGATGTGAAAATAGACATTTAATAATAATTTTTAAGATTAAGCAGTTTACGATTTAGAATGTGTAAAAACTGTATTTATCAGATGTGTCCACATTAAGCGTTCTTTAACAGGCATCTTAGAGACATACCTGTGCAATCTGGGTTAGACGTGTTGTGAGAAGTTTTAAGCCAGCAATGATAGCAACGCTTCCCTCTGACTTATTAATAAAGATGCTTTGCTACTGAATGGCTACATTATTACTCTCTAATGCTTATAATATATATATATATATATATATATATATATATATATATATATATATATATATATATATATATAATAGAGCTAGCTGTGCATGAAACAATTTGAATGCACTCTGCTTTATGTCATGTGGTTCTTTGCCTCCATGTTGTGCTTCAAACTTGTTTAATTTACAGCTGGTCATGGATTATCCCTTAATTAATGATCTGAAGTATTAAAACGCCATTTTGTTGCACTACAAGGCAGTATATTTGTTTGTAACATCTCATTAACATATTGTCATCTCCAGGTCATGTTGAGCTGACTGTTTTACAAACCAGTGCTGATCTGTTTGCATTGGTTGATTAACTGCAGTAATGTCGGAGGAGCGAGGAAAGGACTCTCTCTCTAAGATGAGTCTCTCAGAGAAACAGAGGTAAGACTGCAGCTGTTTTCACACTATTGTTGTTCGCAAAACTTTAGTTTAGAACTTCCTAAAGTTTTACACAATTTACTAATTCTAGAACAAACAGCTTGTTTCCATCCAATCGAATCTCTGTGGAGTGAAAAAAAAAAAACTTTTGGCAAATCAAATGTTAAACACAGCAAAAGATTACTAGTGTGTTTAAGGTTAATGTCTGCGGTTAAGATAGAAATAATAATTCATATAGTTTTCGTTAAACTGTACCTAAAACTGTTAAACTGTATAATTACCATTTGGAACATCAAATGTCTTGTTCTGCTCTTTGTCATTAGTGAAAGATTAGACTCTGTGACCGTTCAAAAGGTCGTGATCACTCTCTTAATCTTAATTATTAGCAAGTAAGTAAAGATTTTTATCTGAAGCCGGGCTGAATGAATAAACACTGTTATTGCACTCCTGACATTAAATCAGACCCTCAGTCAACATAGTAAAAACAAGAAATAGTATTGATGTTCAGAATGGAAAAAACAAATCTTAACTCATTAAGTTTTGCTGTAACTTCTGCTGGTCGTGTCATCATTACATTTCTTTGGTTTTGGATATGCATCATTAAATTGATCCTCATAATTACACATTTGAAGCATTATGAAAAACTGTAATTTTCACCATTCTCTCCACTAAAGCTGAAATACATAGTATTACACATGGCAGGTACACTTACACCAAAACTATCACTATACTAAAACTGTTATAATTTAAACAAGAACTGTCACATTTTCATAATCCCGTTATAACTTCATAAATATCCCGGTTTGATGTCGTGCAGTGGGGTATCAGCTGCCTTTCCTTGAGCTGCTTTTATCTAAACATAAATGTTAGATAGAAAAGAAGACATTTCTTTACAACATGTGATTTTCACACAACTCAGTTGATAGCACTCATTGTTTAACCCCTTCCATTCCCAGAAATGGGGTCTTCCAAACAATATCCAAAGCAAACATTTTTTTTTTTTTTTTTTTTCAAAACAAAAGTTACCATCGTGCCTTGCCAGTTTAAATTTGATGAACGCACACGCCTAAACGCAATGCACAGACAGCAGCTGTCACAGCGCGTGCACTAAACAAAATTCTCTTATTGCATTTAAAGTGTCAAAAACACAAGGTTCTTTGTGTATCAGTGTATTCTAGATCCCTGCATTGCTGTAGTTCTTAAAGGGGTGATAGAATGCAAAAGTTTACCTTGGCATAGTTGAATAACAGCAGCTCAGTGGGTAAGATGGCCATACACAGAATCTCAAAATCTTTTGTCACCTCCTTAAAGGGATGGTTCGGAGTAAAATCAACCTAGGGTCCTTTATAGAGCCCTGCGCGGGACTGTTTTCTTCATCCCGCTCCCGCCCGCGCCCGCCGAATTTCTGACCATTACCGCCCGCTCCCGCAACGTATGTGTTACACTCCCGCCCGCTCCCGCAATATGTATGTCCACTCCCGCCCGCACCCGCAAAGCTCTGAGAATTTATTCCCGCACAATAATAGAGATGCATTTGTAGCCTGTGGATTTGGGGTGCTCTCTTTTCCCTCTCTTCTCCCTCTTTCTCCGCCTCTCGCTCACTTTCACTCTTTCCCGTACTGCTACGTCACCTAATGTGGGTGGGAGAGGTTGGCAATTAAGCGCAGGCAGGTGTATAGGCACCTGGGGTCCTCATGCCGGTAGCCATTCATTGTAGCTAGCTACTGACGCGTTGGAGTGCAGCAGTGTTCCTGGGTGCTGTTCGTTGTGCAAGGTATGTCCAAACTATCTGTTGTTGTATGACTATAATGGTTATTTGGGTTCAGTGCACTAAGGGAGGTTTTCTTGATGGGCTAAGGTGTTACCGAGCGATCGCCAACGGCGCTACTGTTTTGTGTGTGTGCATGCGTTTCCAAAACACGTTGGGAATGTCTAAAGTGACAAGCGTAGAGAAGGTACCTTTTTATTCTATCTGTTTTAGCGTATCTCTGTTGGTTTATTACGTTAATTGTAATGAGGCTCCGTTGTTATGTTCGCCAGCGTCCAGTGACCCTGGTGAATGCGTGAAGCACGGAACACTGTCTACTCACCCAATCGCTAGCTTGCAAAAAGGTATGTTATGGCTTTAATTATAATGTGTTTGGTAAAAAGCAAAACTTGTAACAAAGTTGTGTGCTTCATGGTCTTTGCTGAAAGAAGTAATGGTAGAGGGTTTTTCTTGCAGTAAATCTACCGGCTTACGTCTGGTTAGGATCTAACAGTATTTAATTTATGGGTCTTGTGTTTGCCGTGTGTGTGCGTGCATTTAGTAGCTATATGTAAATAGACTGACTGATTATAACTCTTAGGCGCACAGAGCACTCAACTGGGTCTCTTGTTTCTTTTTTGTTTGTTTGTTTGTTTTTATAGAGGCTACAGCAATCAGATTGTTGGCTGCTGTTCTCTTGAATGTGTTTGAATGTGTATGTATGTGCAGGTGCTGCTTCTTAGACACTTTTTCGTTTGGTTTATTGATTTATTGTATATTTCTTTTTTTTTTTCTTTTTTTTTTTACCACTAGCCGGCGGGCTGTAAGAGATGTGTGTGTTAGTGTACTGATTGTGGCCACCGGCTAGCGGTTTCTTCTTTTTTGCTTGTCTTCCCCCCCCTTCCCTATTAATAGCCTAATGTGGATTGGGCCCATAGGATAGATTAGCTCTACCGGGCTCTACCGGGCTCTAGTCTGGTTTCCTTAGAGTGTTTCACCCATTTGGAACCGATGTGTGCAGTGTAATGCTGTGAAGTGTGCATCTGGTGTAATAGCTCAACTAGCAATGTTGCTGTGGTGTGTAAGCTGAGTTTTTAGTGTTTGTTCTACTCTAAAGTGGTGTGCCTTAGCTCATGTGTGGTATCGAAACCTAGGCCTGTTTAAGCTTACATTCTGGTGGCTCACTCTACTATGGCTTATCCCTGTTAAATGATGAATTTGTGTGTTATTTATTGACTATCTAAAGCGACTCATTTTTAACTAAGATAAAATAAACATTGTATCTTTTTACTTTTTGCTAAACCAAGCCTGTGCGTGTTTCTTTATAAAAGAGTCCCCTTGCTCTCACCAGTCTTGTCCAAGGGGTGGCGTAGTCAGCACTGCCATCGCCCCACCAGGGGGCAACAATTGGCGTAGTCGGCAGGGTAGCATTTGTGTCGCTAGGTTAGTTTATTCAAGCAGCACCTGTGTGTGTGTGTGTCTGAGAGAGAGAGTACGCAAGTGTGTATAGAGAACAGCAGCTGGCAACAAAATGAGTGACGGAGAGGAGTCCGCGGTGGAGTTACAGCAGCTGCGACGACGTTTGGAGCAGCTCCAGGCTGAAAATGAGAGACTTTCGGGGGGAGGGATAGCGGGCAATGCTAGTAGCAGTACTACTAGTACCCAGTGTTCGACGGGAGCAAGCGCTCTTTATACCTCGAGAGCGGCGATGCCCGAAGTTTTCTGGCTCTGCAACTGCAGGGTCTTTGTCTGTTGAAGAATGGATTGAAGAGGCAAAAAGTTGTATTCGGGCAACGCATATCTCTAATTTTGACAAGGCCCTGTTTTTGTTTGATCACTTAGAGGGTGAAGCCCGAAATGAGATTAAGTACCGTCCTATAGTCACACGTGAAAACCCTGAGTCGATAATTGAAGTCTTAAGGGAAGTATATAGGTGTGCTAAATCATATGTGTACTGGCAACAGCGTTTCTTTAACAGAAAGCAAAAGGACAATGAAACTTTGTTTGAGTTCTCTCATGCTTTAATGGAAATGTTGAATAAAGTAAAACAGTCAAATGAAGGTGCCATTAGAAACCCTGATATTGTTTTGCGAGACCAGTTCTGTGAAAATGTCTGTGATCCTATGTTACGCAGGGAACTCAAGCGACTGGTACGAGCAGATAGTGGGTTGACTCTGCTAGCCGTACGGAAAGAAGCTATAAGGTGGGTGCAGGAGGGTCAGTCCAACCGAGACCGTAGTTACCGTGCTCCAGGTGCAAGCAGTGAAGCTCAGGTTGTGTCGCAATGTGTTACAGCCCTCCAGTCATCGGAATTCATTGAATTAAAAGATTTGGTCCTTAAGCAACAAGCTCAGTTAGACATGCTCGTGAGGCAGTTAGGACACCATAGTGGTAGATCACAGCCCCCTCCACCACACCGGGGTGGGCGATACAAACGTGCCCCCAATGGTCAGCCCATTTGTCTACGGTGCGATCAGCCAGGCCATATAGCCCGCTACTGCCAGGAAGTTCCCCCCACCCACAATAGTAGGTTAGCTTCACGTTTGCCCCCTGATATCCCCCCTAACCAAGCACCGGGCCCAGACAACCGCCCTAGTCAATCGGGAAACTAGCAATTCCCAGTGTGCAGAGCCACACACTGGGAAGGGACGTGTCTGGCTCAATTTATCCTCAATCATATGATAAGTTAGTTAAAACTTGCCCTGTATTGTCTGTTTCTATGGGAGACGTAACAGTTCCCTGTTTGATTGACACTGGGTCAATGGTGACCACCATCACGAGAGTTTCTTTCGAGAGCATTTTCATCATCTACAAAAGAAGGATTGTAGATGGCTTGGGCTTAAGGCCGCTAATGGTTTAGATATCCCCTATATTGGTTACCTAGAGTTGGATGTGGGGGTACTGGGGCAATGCATTCAGGGGAGGGGAATTTTAATTGTTAAAAACCCAGAGAATAGCACTCTTAAAGACCGTAAGCTTGTAACACCCGGGATACTGGGAATGAATGTAATTGGGGAATGCTATCAGGTCCTTTTTAAACAACATGGGTCACAGCTCTTTCATTCCCTCCCTGTGAAATCGGCGGCACCGGCAGCCCGACGTGCGTTGAGACACTGCGAACAGATCAAGGCCATTGTAAATGCACAGAAGTCGTTCAAAGTGAAAGTCCATGGGAAAAGGGCAGTCTGTCTGGAGGCAGGAGCCATAACCATGGTCCCGGTTACATGCCCCCAGCTTGAGTCCGCAGAGTTTTTGCTGGAGCCCTTGGACTTTGACGAGGAGCAGTTGCCCGAAGTCCTACTAGTGTCCCCTACCCTAGTGCCAGCTAGAAAGGGTTTTCTATTCATCTTATTTTCGAACGCGGAAGTAAACATGGGTCCAGTATCCGGTTTTTGTGCGGGACTTCCGTTTCCTCGCTTCCCTGGGCTAACTAACGATATCAATCGCAAAGGATTATGCAGAATTGACAGAAAAATGTTACACATAACGTAACAGATGAATACAACAAAGATCTAAAGCCCCGCCTCACCCAGTTCGGGTACCGGACCTGGTTGAAAACACTCATGCATCTAGCTGGCAGAGTGCCAACTTCGCCAGCGCCTTCAGCACCGCCCTAAACACGGCCGAGCCAGCGCTGGACTAATATATCTATGGAGGTATTTTTGTCATGTCAAATGTATTAATAATGCCATCAGAATGCAACCAAAGCACAGGACAGCAATAAGTAGATGGCTATAAATAATTGTAAATCATACAAAATAAACGCCATGATGACTAGATTTTATACAGGGGTTACTATGATTTTGTTTCTCCTAGAGTTTTTATTGAGACTTTATAGCCCAGCCACTTTTCTGGTATCGGGTGGTCTTCTGTAGGTCTTGTGTTCACGAAATGAAAAGAACAAACATACGGTCGTTTCGGTGGTTTCTTCAAATGTAAAGCTTTTAACCACAGGCGAAGGGTGCGGTAAAGTAGGTTTTATGTTGGACATTCGTTAGACATTCGCCAAGCAAATTAAGGGACTGTCTCAAAACTGCACACACACACACACACACACACACACACACACACACACACACACACACACACACACAAATAAGCATTCCAAGGTGCGAAACCACGCAAAGCATACTAATAAAATGTAAAGATGTGAATTAAGTGGACAACCTATTTTGCGTCAATACTGCCGATGTTGTCTTTGCTGCTATATATTTATGTTTAACATAGGCCTTCCACAACTCTCTCCCCATATGTCGAATATATCACCAATGAGGCTTATCATATGTCACCAAGCAGCAGCAGCGCCGCGTCAGACACGTTTCTGGTGTGCAGAGATATAGAAAACCCCACGCAACAGAAACGCCAAGTAAATCTTTCTTTTGTACCAGTTATTATGACAACCTCTAACTGCACAAACAATCCCGGTCTTCCTTGAAGCCATAACGATGAGTTAGTTGTTATGAATACTTGTTTGATTAACCGCTACGGTGAGCTCGCCAGTGACCGGAAGTGCCTGACCGGAAGTCTCGCACAAAATACCGTCAACTGGCTGCGTCCGTATTTCCGTTAAAAATAAGGTGAATATGCACCCGTGGTGAATGTGGGTAACACAAAGGTATGGTTGCCCCCACGCCGCCCTATTGGCACTGTACAAGTTGTGGCAGCAGCTGTAGCAGGAACAGCTGCCTCTATATCAGTTGACCCTTCATGGGAACAGTGTCAAGCTTATGTCTCCACCCAGGAGGTAGTTGAGTGCTGCAGTGTCCCTGAGTTCATGGCGCCAGACTTTCCGGAGTTGACCCAGCAACAAGCTGCTGAGGCAAGGGCCCTCCTTGTCCAGTATAGCAACATCTTTTCCCAAGGGGAGGGAGACCTAGGATGCACGTCCTTAATCAGCCATGAGATTCCCCTGTTGGACAATGCTCCTGTTCGACAGCCATATCGTAGAATTCCACCCTCCTAGTATGAAACTGTAAAAGCGCACATCCGACAGCTGTTAGATAGTAAAGTCATCAGAGAAAGTAGCAGTCCATATTCTTCTCCTATAGTCTTGGTGACTAAGAAGGATGGCTGGGCTACATCACCTAATGTGGGTGGGAGAGGTTGGCAATTAAGCGCAGGCAGGTGTATAGGCACCTGGGGTCCTCATGCCGATAGCCATTCATTGTAGCTAGCTACTGACGCGTTGGAGTGCAGCAGTGTTCCTGGGTGCTGTTCGTTGTGCAAGGTATGTCCAAACTATCTGTTGTTGTATGACTATAATGGTTATTTGGGTTCAGTGCACTAAGGGAGGTTTTAATGTTTTCTTGATGGGCTAAGGTGTTACCGAGCGATCGCCAACGGCGCTACTGTTTTGTGTGTGTGCATGCGTTTCCAAAACACGTTGGGAATGTCTAAAGTGACAAGCGTAGAGAAGGTACCTTTTTATTCTATCTGTTTTAGCGTATCTCTGTTGGTTTATTACGTTAATTGTAATGAGGCTCCGTTGTTATGTTCGCCAGCGTCCAGTGACCCTGGTGAATGCGTGAAGCACGGAACACTGTCTACTCACCCAATCGCTAGCTTGCAAAAAGGTATGTTATGGCTTTAATTATAATGTGTTTGGTAAAAAGCAAAACTTGTAACAAAGTTATGTGCTTCATGGTCTTTGCTGAAAGAAGTAATGGTAGAGGGTTTTTCTTGCAGTAAATCTACCGGCTTACGTCTGGTTAGGATCTAACAGTATTTAATTTATGGGTCTTGTGTTTGCCGTGTGTGCGCGTGCATTTAGTAGCTATATGTAAATAGACTGACTGATTATAACTCTTAGGCGCACAGAGCACTCAACTGGGTCTCTTGTTTCTTTTTTGTTTGTTTGTTTGTTTTTATAGAGGCTACAGCAATCAGATTGTTGGCTGCTGTTCTCTTGAATGTGTTTGAATGTGTATGTATGTGCAGGTGCTGCTTCTTAGACACTTTTTCGTTTGGTTTATTGATTTATTGTATTTTTCTTTTTTTCCCTTTTTTTTTTTACCACTAGCCGGCGGGCTGTAAGAGATGTGTGTGTTAGTGTACTGATTGTGGCCACCGGCTAGCGGTTTCTTCTTTTTGCTTGTCTTCCCCCCCCTTCCCTATTAATAGCCTAATGTGGATTGGGCCCATAGGATAGATTAGCCTACCGGGCTCTAGTCTGGTTTCCTTAGAGTGTTTCACCCATTTGGAACCGATGTGTGCAGTGTAATGCTGTGAAGTGTGCATCTGGTGTAATAGCTCAACTAGCAATGTTGCTGTGGTGTGTAAGCTGAGTTTGTAGTGTTTGTTCTACTCTAAAGTGGTGTGCCTTAGCTCACGTGTGGTATCGAAACCTAGGCCTGTTTAAGCTTACATTCTGGTGGCTCACTCTACTATGGCTTATCCCTGTTAAATGATGAATTTGTGTGTTATTTATTGACTATCTAAAGCGACTAATTTTTAACTAAGATAAAATAAACATTGTATCTTTTTACTTTGCTAAACCAAGCCTGTGCGTGTTTCTTTATAAAAGAGTCCCCTTGCTCTCACCAGTCTTGTCCAAGGGGTGGCGTAGTCAGCACTGCCATCGCCCCACCAGGGGGCAACACATTGATTTTGTGTCTTCTTCCGTCCCGCAGGAAAAAACACGTATTTGTATTGCTATTATTAAAGAGATTCATGGGGTTGTTTCGTTTCTGTTCTCTGGCGCGTGCAATGATGACAGTGAATAGTGATGATTCTCTCTGAACAATCAGCAGTCTGCCGTGTTTTCACGTCACATTTTAGTATCGCCTCAGCTCGCCCAGAACCTCGCCGGAGGTGGTACGAAAAAAAGCACCTGGAAGCAGATACAGTTACAACTTTTACACAGTGGAAAACCAAACAAAGGCGAGTCGAGTCGAGTCGAGCCGAGCCGAGGCGAGGCGAGCTGGTACTGTGTAGTGGAAAAGCGCCATTATTGACATCTCCATCATGTTGCTAGGCTACCTCCCGATCCCGCAGTGTTTTTTTTTAGCCGCCCATTCCCGCCCGCAGCAAAGTTTAAACCGCCTGCTCCCGCGAGATTTGCGTTGGGTCCCGTGGGACCCGGCGGGACTCAATCTCAATGCAGCCCTCTAGTCCTCTAGTCCTCTACACCATGACCTCGAGCCAAACACCAGAAGCCTGCCTTCATTAATAATTCGTTACACAGAACTTTATCATATTAAATATTAACCAAAACTGATTCACACCTTCACAAAATCCAAACATTCAGTGTAAGAGTAAAAAAATGTCATAACATTATTTATAATACATTTATTTGATTCACAGCTTATTTAGTGTTTTGACCTCGACAACCCAACTGCATTTACCGCAAACAGTCAGAGGTGGGTAAAGTATCCAAAAACTGTACTTAAGTACTTAAAGAAATATTTACTCAAAGTAAAAGTAATCATTTTAATAGTTACTTGAGTAAGAGTAAAAAGTATCCAATGAAAAAACTACTCAAGTAGCTAGTTACTTCGGATCACATATATATATATATATATATATATATATAACATGATATTATTTTGATATTTTTAATTTAAATGACTATTATTATCATAATTAGATAGGCTATCTTTGCAACAAAAACAGAAGAGACAAGCATTATTTCTGCCATCTGTAGCCCGAAAATCATGGCCTGTCCTTTGGTTTGTATAATAGTAACTTACACAATTAAATTTGGATTATTAGACAATGTCGAAATAAAGTGACTCTGCAGAGTTTTGCATTCACATTACTGCACACACATTACCACGGGATGGCGGGTGTTCATTTCATAAACTGTGGACAATGGTTGCTTAGTTAATGTATAAATTGATGTATGTGTCCAAAAAACATGTCATACTTTGTAGTAGTGCTATCATGGCGTAATAATCTGTTTGGTTGTAAAATGTATTACCTGAATGAAATGAAATCGAATGTATCGTCCTGTGGAATCATTCTTTCACAGATAGCTTATGAAGATGTTCAACTAATAAAGATCTTCATCGCTGGCAAAAATATGATGCATTTGCAGATTTGCTTTCACTGACTAAACTGTAATTCCACGGCCATTTCATCCAACGTGCTTGATGTCCTTAAATCTTCCTGTTACGACTCCGAGTCGAGTGTGAATTGAATGCGCTTCAGACGATTCAGTGCAGGAAACTGATCAGATCATTCAAACTGATTCCTGAACCAATTTAGACCGATCTGCCAACTTGTTTGATGAAATCTGAAGGTCTGAGTGTCGCTTCCGGAAAAAGGGGCTTCAAAACTCGCGCCCCCGGGTTTTTCCTTTTTCCTGGTAATGGAGCCAGCAAGAAAGAGGAAATCCTCCCCTGTCTGGGCTCAACAGAAGCATCAGTATCCTCATGTATACCAGCTGGCACTGGCATTTTTATGTTGCTCTGCATCCTCTGTTCCTTGTGAAAGGATCTTTTCCAAGGCTGGAGAGATTTTGTCCGAGATGAGGAATCGTCTAAACCCCAACACACTTGAAATAATTCTGTTTCTCAATAAAAATCTATTGTAATCCTTCCTTCACCCACCCCAAACTGCAGTGTTGCTTCTCTATATCCCCAGTCCAATAAGCACAACACTACACTAAAACTAGTAACAGTTCACTGCACAATAACCCCCAGAAACAATTTTTACCACCCCAGACTATTCTGTTGCAGTTTACTTTACACTGGTTCAGAATTAATTTGTCTGCTGTTTCTTTGCGCAGTAGCTAGGTGTCACTAGTGAGCAATGCTGAATGAAGCTTCGAGTAATGAACTTTTGGCTGAAGCAATGAGCTGCGAGGTCTCAGTGGTTCAGGAAGCCTCATTTTGCCATCACTAGTTTTAACCATTCATTAAATGGAATTGGTTCAAAGGAGTCATTAGTTCGCGAATCGGACATGTCATTAGCGGACTTGTACCCTTCGTGTGATTATCCTGGCAGATTAGGACATCGCACAAGATTTGTGTCAACACAGAAAACATTTCTTCACTGGATTGGTTTTTTTTTTTTTTTTTTTGTTTATTGAAAGTGTTTTGGTCATGGTGCATTGGAACCTAGGTTGATTTTACTCCGAACCATCCCTTTAGTTTAAAAAAGCAGTAGCTATGTAAGCTAACAGAACTGTATAGCAGATGTAGATATCAGTTACAGTGGGACCTCCTGCAATAAATCGATTCTGTTTGCTCTATGTGAATTAGGGAAAGATCCGGCTCACCTGAGTCCAGCTCAGTGTCTATGAGGAGTGACCATTCAAAAGATGGTCGACTGCCAAGCTTCAGTGACAAAACAACAACTACCAAAAGGTATTTCTTGTGTTCTTGTTGGTCACATATTTACTGTGTTAGAAAGTATTTCAGTGAGTATCATGAAACTTTATTTACATTAAAACCTTTTTCTGAAATGATCAGTGTTGGATAGAGGTAATCTGCTGCTTTGATAATTGTTTGACCAAATTATAAAGACATCTGTGAATCTTTTAGTTTCCATGTGATTTGTTGTTTTGTGTGATTTAGTTACAAAGGACAAAAGACAGCACAGTAAATATTGGTGCATGGTGAGAAAGCAGTGAATGAATCAAGATGGCGCACGGTTGGTTGGGCTCCGTGCTCCTCTTGCTTTTGCCTTTTAAAACTTGCAATTTCATGCACTCTGATAGACTTTCTACTGACACCAAGATTAATAAGCAGCAAATACGTGAATATACCAATAAACCTGAAGCCATAAGTAAGAAGGATAAACAACATCAACAAATTAAATGTTGCCGTGGAGCAAACAAACAGTGTCAGCGTTCAGACCTTCCGTTCACCTGTTTGGTGTGGCTTCTTCTGCTGCTAATACTTGGATCACTTGTCCTAAGGATTCCGCAAAACGAGCCTGACAGTCTACTGTGCCACACGCCATACCTGAACAACGTTGGATATGGCCGTTTCACCATCTACTATTCCCTCTTGAAGTTTGGAAACGCACGCGTAATAGGCTTGCGCACCAAAGTGGAGCTCGGTGGCAGGAAGAAAGATAGTGGGCGCGCTATAATGTATCTCTCCTTTCTGGTCCTGCTGGCGGGAGACATCCAGCTTAATCCCGGCCCAGATGCTGACTGTGCGCCGCGGGTCCATGCTGCCGGCGTGGGGCCGGGCCCCGGTGCGGAAGCAGAGCGGGGAGCGGTAGGCTGGATTGGCGTGCGGGCGGGAGCCTCCGCGACGGAGTTAGTGCGTCATCTGCGGCGGCCGGCGGACCTGGAGGTGGTTGGCGGATTTCCAGCAGGAGACAGCTGTGGGTGCTCTGTGCGGACGACTGTTCGGGTGCCGGCACTGGAGGACCCGGAGGCAGTGGCGGCGCCGTGTGCCCACGTCGACCAGGCTGTGGCGGGGGGTTGCGCCCGCGGATGGCCCGGCAGACTGCTGGAGCGACCTGGCCCAGAGTTGCGCCCTTCTTTCTGCGGATTCTTCTGTCAACGAGGCGGAGGAGGCCATACTGGACACGGATTTAAAATCATTATGTGTGCAAGGATCCAGAGGCGCTCCTAACCGTAAGACTGATTTTACTAAGAAGAGTAACGTCAATACAACCCATAAAGTTAAGTATAAACGAACAAACAGAGACACTATTGATAATATAAAAACTTTGCAGTCACAAGCAATAATAAAGCAGAGACAATATTTATTTTTTCAGACAGTAAATCATGCGAAAATAATCTGGGATCCTACAGTAAAGCCTAAGGGTATTTTGGGAGGGCATTTAAATATTAGAAGCCTGTACCCAAAATGTGATGAAATTAGAATTTTGCTAATTGGTTCCAATCTTGATTATTTGTGCATAGGTGAAACATGGATACATGATAAAATTCCCACCTCAATGATAGATGTGCCTGGATATAAGTGCTATAGAAAGGACAGGGTTACTGGTAGAGGAGGAGGAGTTCTGGTTTACATTAAAGACTCCTTTAAGACCAAGGAAGTTCAATTAGATGAATCTTTATCAATTGAAAGTCTATGTGTAAATGTGGTTCTATCCCCACGCATGATGTTTAATATCCTTGTAGTGTATAATCCAGCATCTAGCTGCCTACAAACTTTTTATCAAAATTTGGAAAAAATTCTTAAATCTTTTAAACCGAACAGTGAGGTGCTTATTTATGGAGATACTAATGTTAATTGGTTAAATAAATCTAGTAGGAAACAACTCAAAGAACTAACATCAAAATATGACTTTCATCAATTTGTAAATGGACCCACTCGCTTGACAAAACCATCACAGACAGCAATAGATTTAGCTTTCTCAAATAAGCCGGAAAGAGTCTTAAAAACATAAAATCTGTTGTGTGGCTTATCAGATCATAACATGATATTAATTTCCAGAAAACTCTCAAAGAAACGTCTAAATGAATATAAATATGACAGAAAGGCAACCAAGTTAATAATCCCCCGCAAAGATGTTATTAAATTTGAGAATGAGTTAGCAAACACTAATTGGGATGAAGTCTCACAACATAGTCAAGTGAACGAGTGTTGTGATATATTTACTTCTACAATGAGTAACATTTTAAATAAGTTCTTAAAACAATGTAAAAGGCCACAAAGAAAAGTACAGCTTCCATGGGTAAGTGATGCAGTACGACAGTTAATAAAAAAAAGAGATTTTGCTTTAAAAACCTATCTTAAAACCAAATGACACAGATCTGGTGTTATTTAAAGGTTTATGAAATCAAGTAGTAAAAGAATTGCGCAACTTAAAAGCAAACTATTATATGAAAATTCTAACTGAAGCTAAAGGAAATTGTAAAGCAATGTGGAAACAAATTAACAGTCTAATTAAACCTAATGCAAATATAAATAATTCATATGAACTAAAATGTGAAGAAAAAAAACATATCGGATCCTGTCCAAGTTGCTAATGCTTTTAATCAATTTTTTATTAAATCAGTACAAGATCTTGCTTCTAATTTTTTAGATGATGAGCTCAATAGTGGCAACTTAAACATATTGTCATCAGCAAATGAAAATTCCTTTAAAATTAGAGAAGTGGATCAGGCAGTGGTATTGAAAGCTATTTCAGACCTGAATACTAATTTATCCAAAGACAACTACAACATAGATGCAACACAATATTTAGAAACACATCAGTATATACACCCTCAACAGTATGGTTTCAGACAGAACCATTCTACTGAATCAGCCATCTGCGCATTATTGGAAAATGTTGTGCAGCCGCTTGATAGAGGAAACATCGTGGGTGTGGTATTCCTGGACTTAAAGAGGGCATTCGATACAGTAAACCATAGCCGTCTTATCTCAAAACTGTCATCGTACAATATGTCACACCAGGCATTATTATGGTTCGAGTCATACTTACAGGGCCGAGAACAATGTGTAGTTATTGATCATGTAAAATCTGCCCCATGTAATATTAAGACTGGAATCCCTCAGGGAACCATACTGGGGCCTGTTCTCTTCAGCCTGTATGTGAACGAGCTGCCTGAAGTTTGTCCTGAGGTAGGCCTTCAGATGTATGCCGATGACACTGTGGTTTATGTGTCCGGCAAAAGCCCTATTGTTATCGGCAGTACACTGACCAAAAGTCTTGAGAAAGTGTCTAATTGGCTAAATAAATCATGTTTAACACTTAATTAGAGGAAACTAAATCAATGTGTTTTTCTATGAAAAGAACGAAAATAATAAATGACCTTAACGTTAAAATTAATGGTGAGCTCATCGATCAGGTAGAACAAGAAAAATATTTAGGAGTGATTTTAGATTCTCAGCTAAATTTTAAAAGTCATATTAAAAATATATCAAGAAAAATGAAGGCCAGTATGAACTGTTTCAGATTGATTAGGAGCAGTCTAACATTTGAATGTGCTCATGTCTTTCTGAATACTATGATCATGTCCCACTTGTCGTACTGCACCACTGTTTGGTCCCAGACTAGCCAAACTACCCTAAAGCCTGTTGAGAGGCTTTATAACCGTGCCTTAAAATTTTTAGATAAAAAGCCCCTTCGATTCCATCACTGTTACATTTTAAGTAAACATACATTTTTAAATTTTGTTAATTTTGTTAATCTTAGACACATAAAGTTGTTTTTTAAATGTTTGACTGGACTTGCACCTGAGCCACTTTGTAAATTTGTGAACAGGCTGGAAACCTCCAGATCAACAAGAGCGGCTACATGTGGAGACTGTAAAGTTCCATTTTGTAAAACATCTTTTGCCCAAAATGTTTTTTCTGTGAAAGGAGCCAATCTGTGGAACTGTCTTCCGGCAAATATAAAGACTTTAACTAAACTGTCCACCTTTAAAAAACTAACAAAAGCCTGGTTCATACAGCAGCAGCAGTGTGATCATGCCATATGAGATGTGTAGCTGGGTGTATATGAGGTGTGCATCTGTGTGAGTTCCAGTGAATGTGTTTATTTATTATACTTATCTTTATTGGTGCTAACTGGTTTCTGGACATTTCATTGTATTCGCTGTAATTTTTTTTTTTTTATTATTTTTATTATCTTGACTGTAAAAAGCTCTTCTAGATGAAAAGTGATATTTTGGAAGATATTTCGTTCCTGCAGTTAATGTTGTCGCAAAGGCAAATTTAGGCAAAGGACACAGCGGACTGATGAAACTATTCACTATAGTTGAAATATAAGCTATAGTGTGAAACTAATATTCACACGATTTCTAAAGAGGGATTACATCCAGATCCTGATAATGTAGTTGCTGTCGTGCACGCACCTGCTCCCCATGACACGGCCTCACTGCGCTCATTCCTGGGCCTTACATCTTGGTATAGTAAATATCTACCTGATTACGCAACAGTGGTTGAACATGAACTTTCTCTGGACTGATAAGGCTGATCAAAGTTTTACCACCCTGAAGACACTCTTATCAAAGATCCCATTCTAGCTCTATTCGATCCCCGATTGCCAACTTGTGTGAGTACTGATGCTTCTGATTACGGTTCGGGAGGAGTCCTTTCTCAGCTACACGCTGATGGTACTGAGCGCATACTGGCATTTGCCCCCTGAACTCTTTCGTCAGCTGAAAGAAAGTACTCGACTGGGGAGAGGGAAGCTTGTGTGTGGAGTATTGAAAAATGGAGGACGTATCTCTGGGGTAGACATTTCGTTCTGCGCACTGACCACCAAGCCCTTACAACGCTTCTTTCATCAAAAGGCACAGGTAGAGCTGGCATGCGAATTGCTAGGTGGTCAGCCCGTCTGTTATACTATTCCTATGATGTTGCATTCCACCCTGGGAGATACAACACAACAGCAGACTGTCACTCTCGACTCCCCTTACCTGAGACGAGTGAACCAACAGATGAACCAGAAATGGTCGCCACTGTTTCTCACTTACTTGCTTTGTCAGTCTCAGAGTTTTCTTCTGCATCAGAGAGCTGCCTCCAGTTAGCCTAACTTCGTGCACAGATCAAGAATGGCTGGCCTAAAAACAAGAAGTCAGTGAAACAAGAGCTAGAACCTTACTTTCACATCAGACATGAGCTTTCTGTGGAGGATCTGCTAATTGTGTGGGGGATCACTGCCTATTAGTTCCATTGTCTCTGCGTACAAGACTAGTGAATTAAACTCACGAAGGACACCATGGCAATGAACGGACAAAACAAAGACTTCGCGAGCTCTACTGGTGGCCGAAATGGGCAGAAGAGCAGAAACTCTGAATGCCTCATGTTTGAAATGTCAGCTGAACGACAAAAAGACCTGCACCTGCACCGGCTCCTCTCGTACCTGTGGAACTACCTAACGGGTTCTAGAAGAAGTGTGAGAGTTCTTAAACAACCAGCTTGGTTGAAGGACTTTGTGTTAGAGAAATAAATAGATGCAATGGTGCTGAAATAGTCCATGATTCAAATCCAGTCAATTGTTGTTTTGGTTGTTTACTTGGATTAGTTTTAATGTTATTAAGGCACTCCTTAAAGAAAGTGCTAGGAGTTAAAATACACCATTTGTTTTGCTAATATAACTTTTTTTATATAAAGAGGTAAATTGTTTCTTAAAGTAATTCTTTAATTCTATAATACTTAGTGTATGGAATATAGAGTATGGTATTATATTGTAATGTTCGAAGACAATACCCTAACCAAAATGCTTCAAAGAAAAGGGGAAATGTTGTGTCTGCAGAGTTATTGTATAGACACTAGATGACAGTGGAAGGAAGGAAAAGAAAAGAGTAGAAAAGAGAAGAAAGAAATACACACTTGTGTCTGTGCTTGCTTCATTATTTTATTACAAGATGTACAAACCTCACAATACATATACATATTTTTTATATGGTTGTATTAAACAGTACATAATTTACAAATATGTAAAGAAGTCTTCTGTTCCGTTTCAGATGTATACATTATTATTTGTTTCTTCACTTGGTCTTATTTAATTATTCTTCTGTTCTCGTGTCATATATGTATGTTTATTTATATGTATGTATGTACCAAAAGCTCCTGTAAAACCACAACAGATTCCTTGTGTGTTTGCGCACACTTGGCAAATAAAAGCTCATTCTGATTCTGATTTATACACTGAAAATGACTCTGAAGTTTATTATCAATGTTGTGGATTTATTTTTGTTTATAAAAACTTAACTTAAAAAAGCAGTAGCTATGTAAGCTAACAGAACTGTATAGCAGATGTAGATATCAGTTACAGTGGAACCTCCTGCAATAAATCGATTCTGTTTGCTCTTTGTGTATTAGGGAAAGATCCGGCTCACCTGAGTCCAGCTTAGTGTCTATGAGGAGTGACCATTCAAAAGATGGTCGACTGCCAAGCTTCAGTGAGAAAACAACAACTACCAAAAGGTATTTCTTGTGTTTCTTGTTGGTCACATATTTACTGTGTTAGAAAGTATTTCAGTGAGTATCATGAAACTTTATTTACATTAAAACCTTTTTCTGAAATGATCAGTGTTGGATAGAGGTAATCTGCTGGTTTGATAATTGTTTGACCAAATTATAAAGACATCTGTGAATCTTTTAGTTTTCATGTGATTTGTTGTTTTGTGTGATTTAGTTACAAAGGACAAAAGACCGCAGTAAATATTGGTGCACAGTGGGAAAGTTTAAAGGTTCAAAAGGGAATAAACAGTGATATTTTAGAAGATATTTTGTTCCTGCAGTTAATGTTGTCGCCGAGAGACACAAATTTAGGCAAAGGACACAGCGGACTGATGAAACTATTAATCAGTTCCTGGCTACTTTACGGGAGCTTTCGGTTGCATGTGATTTCGGAGAAATGGAAGAACAAATGTTACGCGAGCAGCTCGTGGAGCGAGCAGCTAATTCATACGTTCAGGACAGACTTTTGCTCGAACCAGACCTCACGCTGAATAAAGCTGTCTCAATAGTTGTGCAAATGAAGACCGCATTAAAGAACTCAGAGATTCTTTCAGGTACTTCACAAGTACGGGCCATACAGAGTCACCGGAATGTAAAACAAAGGGACAGAAAGACAATACCTTCCCCTTCGCCAGATCGGTCAGTTGCCAACGCGAGACAGCGGTGTTTATGTTACCATTGCGGACCCAACAACCATCTGGCTAAAATACCTTCATGTCCAGCCATCAAAGCAGTATGCAATTCATGTGGAAAAATTGGGCACTTTGCCAAAGTTTGCCGATCATCACAGAAACAGGTGCATGAGATTGTTATACCAGAGCTCACTGTATTATACATGAATGATCCTAAGACAGTGAGAGACAAAATTCTCTGTTCAGTGCAAATTAAAAAAATTATGGACATTGTCAACCAGTGCAGTTAATTGTGGACACGAGCTCATCAGTATCAATACTACCCGAGAGCATTTGCCCTAAACATTTTGCTTCATGCACCCTCAATCCAGCAACTGTAAAGTTAGTTTCTTATTCCAAAGAGATTATTCCAGTGCTGGGCTGTTTTTCTGCAGACGTCTTCCATGATGGTAGTACAGCAGCGGGCACGTTCTACATAGTAAAGTCAGGCTCACCTTTTGAGATTCACGTCGATACTGTGATTACAAATGAGAATTCTGAAATACTGCCAGTTCATATTGTAGGATGCGCAAGTGGATTCATACACAAAGTGAAAGAAGGTTTCGTTCCTGTTCAGCAAAAATTGAGAAGACTGACATTGTCAGTTAGGCAAGCGGTTTCAGATGACCTGAAAAACCTGTTGGAGCATGACATAATTGAATGGGTGGATGCATCTCCATGGGTCTGCCCAATTGTAGTGATACAAAAAAGGAGGTGGAATTCGCATGTGCGTTGTTTTAAGGGAGCCTAATAAGGCTATAGTTGTAGATAGCCACCCCTTTACCCATATAGAGGAACTGTTGGCAGAACTGCATGGAGCGACAGTGTTCTCTCAACCATAGACCTGGACTTAATATATCACCAGGTTCCATTGCACCCTGAAAGTCGAGATTTAAAGGCATTTATTACCCAGGATAAGCTGTTCCGTTGTAAACGTGTCCTGTATGGACTGGCTTTGGCTGCGCATGCTTTCCAGAAGAGGATGACGGCTATACTGCACGGATTGCCAGGTGTTCAAGCCTACTTGGATGACCTAATTGTTTACGTCGACACAGAGGACATCCATGACACTCACATAAAAGTTTTACTTCACTGTCTGAACAAGGCTGGTCTGAAACTAAATGCATGAATGTAAATTTGAGCTGCAAACCTTGAAATTTTTGGGGCACACGATTTCTAAAGAGGGATTACATCCATACCCCGATAATGTAGCTGCTGTCATACACGCACCTGCTCCCCATGACACGGCCTCACTGCGCTCATTCCTGGCCCTTATGTCTTGGTATAGTAAATTTCTACCTGATTACGCAAACGTGGTTGAACCCCTGCGTGAAGTTTTGAGTACCTCCACTGACATGAACTTTCTCTGGACTGATTAGGCTGATCAAAGTTTTACCACCCTGAAGACACTCTTATCAAAGAGCCCCATTCTAGCTCTATTTGATCCCCGATTGCCAACTTACGTGAGTACTGATGCTTCTGATTACGGTTCGGGAGGAGTCCTTTCTCAGCTACACGCTGATGGTACTGAGCGCATACTGGCATTTGCCTCCTGAACTCTTTTGTCAGCTGAAAGAAAGTACTCGACTGAGGAGAGGGAAGCACTGGCTTGTGTGTGGAGTATTGAAAAATGGAGGACGTATCACTGACGCACTGACCACCAAGCCCTTACAACGCTTCTTTCATCAAAAGGCACAGGTAGAGCTGGCATGCGAATTGCTAGTGGTCAGCCCGTCTGTTATGCTATTCCTGTGATGTTGCTTTCCGCCCTGGGAGATACAACACAACAGCAGACTGTCTCTCTTGACTCCCCTTACCTGAGACGAGTGAACCAACAGATGAACCAGAAATGGTCGCCGCTGTTTCTCTCTTACTTGCTTTGTCAGTCTCAGAGTTCTCTTGTGCATCGGAGAGCTGCCAACAGTTAGCCCAACTTCGTAAAATGAAATAGTCCATGATTCAAATCCGGTCAGTTGTTGTTTTGGTTGTGTACTTGGATTAGTTTTAACGTTATTAAGACCTTAAAGAATGTGCTAGGAATTAATAAACCATTTGTTTTGCTAATATAACTTGTTTTATATAAAGAGGTAAATTGTTTCTTAAAGTTATTCTTTAAAGAAAAAGGGAAAATGTTGTGTCTGCAGAATTATTGTGTAGTCACTAGATGACAGTGGAAGGAAGGAAAAGAAAACAGAAGAAAGAAATACACACTTGTGTCTGTGCTTACTTTATTTTATTACAAGATGTACAAACATCACAATACATATACATTTTTTTTTATGGTTGTATATACACAGTACATAATGCACAATTCTGTATATAAATCTTCTGTTCTGTTCCAGATGTATACATTATTATTTATTTCTTCACTTGGTCTTATTTAAATGTTCTTCTGTTCTCGTGTCATATATGTATGTTTATTTATATGTATGTACCAAGAGCTCCTGTAAAACCACAACAAATTCCTTGTGTGTTTGCACACAAAATAAAAATAAAAAGCTCATTCTGATTCTGATATATACACTGAAAATGACTGAAGTTTATTATAAATGTTGTGGATTTATTTTTGTTTATAAAAACTTAACTTAAAAAAGCAGTAGCTATGTAAGCTAACATAACTGTATAGCAGATGTAGATATCAGTTACAGTGGGACCTCCTGCAATAAATCGATTCTGTTTGCTCTTTGTGTATTAGGGAAAGATCCGGCTCACCTGAGTCCAGCTCAGTGTCTATGAGGAGTGACCATTCAAAAGATGGTCGACTGCCAAGCTTCAGTGAGAAAACAACAACTACCAAAAGGTATTTCTTGTTGGTCACATATTTACTGTGTTAGAAAGTATTTCAGTGAGTATCATGAAACTTTATTTACATTAAAACCTTTTTCTGAAATGATCAGTGTTGGATAGAGGTATCTGTGACATCTGTGGATATTTTAGTTTCCATGTGATTTGTTGTTTTTTGTCATTTAGTAGCAAAGGACAAAAGACCACAGTAAATATCGGTGCAGAAATTGCACGGTGGGAAAGTCTAAAGGATCAAAAGGGAATGAACAGTGATGTTGAACTGGCATCTTTTCTTCTCAACAGGTGGGGACACAAACACAACTTTTAAATAACACAGTTCACATTTTAGTTTAATTTACAACATAAACAATTCACCATGTTAGAATTCATAATTATTGTTATTTTTTAAAGTGACCTAACTTTTAAAATGTTGTACTTTGTGCCTTTTGAAGAAAATTCAGCACCTTGCATGTGTGTTAAAATACATGAAGGGATAGTTCACCCAAAAATGAAAATTCTGTCATCATTTACTCACCCTCAAGTTACTGAACAAAAAAGATGATATTTTGAATAATGATGAAAACTAAACAGTGGTTGAGCCCCACTGACTTCCATAGTAGGGAAAAATATTATGGGAATCAATTGGGACCATGCACTTTTTAGTTATAAACACTCTTCAAAATATCTTATGTTGAGGACAACAAATAAATGTATACATGTTTAGAACAACTTAAGGGTGAGTAAATGACAGGATTTTAATTTTTGGGTGAATTATCCCTTTAAAAAGACAATATTTATTTGATTTGTCACGTGAGTTGTGTGATAATACTCTCTTTGGCTATTGGACTGTGACATTGATGTCTTCAGTCAGTTTTTACAGAGATTAATCACTAAGGATGCTTGCATATGCCTTCATGAAATAAAAAAAATACCCCATAAGAAATAAAAACAGAAAACACTGGTAACACTGATCTTGAGAATGATCTTATATTGTATACATTTGAAGCTCCTTATCAACATACTGTAGATTTGTTGTGATGAATCCAGGCAAGTTTGAAGATAGAACTCAAGTGCAGCTTTGATTATAATAACATAAGAAAACAAAACAAAAACATGACATGAATCAAGATCATGGCATGATGCTTACCGACAGCCGTTACAGTGGAACAAAACTAGACCAAGACACATGGCAAACATGAGGGCTTAAATACACACAAGACTAATGACTAGACAAGGGACACCTGTTAACAATGAAACGATGAACCAATGACAACATGACACAACAGACAAGGGAACACATGGCCAGATCACATGACTTGAACAGGGGATCACATGACAGACATGAAACAAGAACATTAAACAACCAAATTTTGACATTTGTTTGCAAAAAAATGCTGTTTCCAGTTCTAGTTTTGTCTAATGTTGCACATGCTGTATTTTATTAGATATACTATAAACAATGAGCACATTTATTTTGCTAACAGGATTCAGTATGAGAAAAAAACAGACTTTCAGAGTGACCGCTTCAAGAAGTTCAGAGAAAATCTCAACAGGGTCTTTCAGGTATGGAAAAATATGGTTTTGTATTTATTGTTCACATTTATGTTATAATAAACAAATGGGTTTTTCAACAAATGTAAAATAGTGTATTTTTATTCTAAAAAAGACCACTAACTAATGTATTTAGCATTTCAGTTGTGTACACATCCACATGTCAATCATGACTCATATATTTTCATGTTGGTAGACAAGCAGCTTCATTAAACTTGCAATTATATGTAAAAAATATTTAGCAACTCTACAATTCTGTATGATTTGTAATTTATGTATGATTTGGGGCACAGTCATATTGACATTCTGTAATTATAATATTTGCCTACCTTAATTCTGGTATGTGTGTTACATTTACTGCCTTTGTCTAAGAAGTTAACAGCATAATCCAGCAGCAGCAATGCACCTGTAAAAACTGCATATAGGCAAACACTTGTTTGTCATTTAACTAGGTACTTTCAATAATTGTACCTAAAATTATTGCATAAATAGTTTGCTCAAGCTAACTGGTGTTCTGGAGTTTTCATTTTTATTTTATATGCTATTTGTAGTTTCACATTATCACAGCTTCATTAATGCTTGTTCTTCTGATGTCTGTAATTTGTTTAACCATATGTTTCATATATGGATGTGAATTTGGTTACATTTTGTTGTTGTACCCATCTTTGTTTTTATGCTTTTAGGACCTTGAGCACAAAATTATTGTATTCATAAAGAATGAGCTGAAAAAGTTTAAGAAAATACTAAAAAAGGAGAACACCCAATACTTTGTGCAGGACTATATAGATGACATGTGTAGCATCAAAGAAGCAGCTCTTGATATCACACTGTACTTCCTAAAAAGTATGAAGCAAGATGAACTTGCAGATACTCTAAAAGGTAAGAGGCTCATGACCATCTGTCATGTTGTCACTTAAAGTCAGGAGAGAAAAGTAGGATCAAGTATTTTAATTTCTGTTTGTGTGTTTAGATGAGCTTGTCTTTATTCATCAACAACAACAACTCAAATCGAACCTGAAGAAGAAGTATCGATGTGTGTTTGAAGGAATTGCAAAGCAAGGTGACTCCATAGATCTGAATGACATCTACACAGATCTCTATATCACTCAGGGTGGCAGTGACCAGGTCAATACAGAACATGAGGTGAGACAGATTGAGATTTCCAGGCGTGCTGAATCACAAGAGATACAGATTGAATGCACAAATTTGTTTGAATCACCTGAACAAGGCAAGAAGATCAGAACTTTACTGACAAAAGGAGTTGCTGGCATCGGTAAATCCATCTCGGTGCAAAAGTTTATTCTGGATTGGGCTGAAGGAAGCAAAAATCATGATATCAGCTTCATATTTTCTCTTCCATTCAGAGAGATGAATTTAAAGGAGAAAGAAAAACAAAGCTTGATGAACCTTATTAGTCAGTTTTTCCCAGAGATAAAAAGACTGAACCTTACAAGAGAGGATAAATTCAAAGTCCTGTTCATTCTTGATGGATTGGATGAATGTCGCCTTCCTTTAAACTTTAAGGACAATGAGACGTGGCGTGATGTATCGTCACCAGCCTCTCTGGATGTTCTCCTAACGAACCTCATCAAGGGAAATCTTCTTCCTTCTGCTCTCATCTGGATCACCACCAGACCAGCGGCTGCCACTAAGATTCCTCCTGACTGTGTCGACCGCGTGACAGAGGTCAGAGGGTTCAATGACGCACAAAAGGAAGAGTACTTCAGAAAAAGATTCACTGATGAGAAAATGGCCAACAGAATCATTGATCACGTTAAACAATCAAAGAGTCTCTTCATCATGTGCCACATCCCAGTCTTCTGCTGGATTGTGTAAGGATGGACTTTTACTAAGACTGAATTCAAGAATTCTGACCTGCTATAAAACAATAAAACTCACTAATCTGAAGAAGAGATCTATGGGACAGAGAGCACAACACAACTTCTTTAATCTCGTCTCTTCCCCCCATGCTGAGTTCCTGACTCCTCACACTATCTTCTCCCCTCCAGGTCTCATTCAGTCATGCAAAACACACACACCTATTGTCTCCAGTTGTTTTGTGAGAGGTCAAAGTAAATACTTTTGGTGCGAGTGGTAAAGGAGTTTCATTCCCGCAGCAGCAGAACAGTCAGAAAAAGAAAACAATGCCTGTTCTTCTGTTGTGGGAGATGCCCCAATAAAGATTGTTGATAACATTTGCATTTATCCCCCAAACTCAGGCGTGACCACTTGGGCACGAGAAAGGGTCCAGCAAAAGCTGAATAAATATTTGGGTGCTAGATGTTTATTGTTCTTTTGTTCCACTTGGGTATTTAAAGGGGATTGGCAAACCACTCAGGGAAGCATCTGTAAACAGAACTTCCCACACTGTTGCTGTGTGTCTCTATTGCCAGGTATGCTGACTCTTTTAAACTATTTTTGATATTGCATTTTGAATTATGGTTGTATTTTATGCTGATCAGTTATGTATTGTGTATTCTGTTTAATCCTTTTTTGATGCTTAATCCTGCCTGGCAAAATAAATGTTACATCTTGATTTATTCTGGAAGTATTCTGAAATCATTATTTAAATATATTAAGGAGGCTGGTGCTACCGCAAATCTTAGTTAAGGTAGGTCAAACTAAGGCGCATGTATGAACGGAGCAGTAGGCACGTTATCATGGAGACCTTTTGATTTCTGTCTATCACTGGTTTAGCAAGTTGTATGGAAGTGGCTAAATTAAACTACACTCTCTAGTCCGAGTAAGCAGTAGGCGACCGACTTTAGAGGTATTAGCAAACCCTTCATCCTCTGACTAAAATCAGAATTAACAAGTTTGTGTCCGTGAGAAACACGAATTGGCCGACGTGATCTCTGTGCGGCATTGGGTCCATAATTAATTAATAACTGAAAGTATGGAAGGTCAAGAATAATAAAAGATCTAAATTAAATCACAATTCATCTTTTGATCAGCTGATAAGAGAGAAAATCAATAAATACAAAGAGTCACTTAAAAATTGGAGTCAGATTAAATTATTCATGGAGTCAGAATTAAAAAGGGAAATCAACTGTTTAATAAATTAAAGTGAATTTTACAGAAGCGCCCGAAAAGGCATACACGCTGCATTGCCTTCGACCAAGACACCGGACACCGTCGTTGGGCCGGTGATTGGAGCTTACAAAGTGGTGACCGCCCTCCGTGATCTCCCAGTCTCAGGCGAGTGACGTCTTTCGGCGCGACAATTCAGATCTGAACGGAGCATGAGGTTTGAGCTTCTCCTTCTCTGTCTCCAGCTACTGTGGTAAGTACATTTTTCCTGTATCTTTTAGAAAGTGTTGAGGGAAAATCTAGACGCACCTCATATAGACACATTGGTAGAACGGGTCGGAATACCCAGGATAGACCGGAACCGCAGAAAACCGGTATAAATCTAAGATTACCAGAAAAACATGGCTTATCAGGGAAATGGTAGTTCGAGCGTAGACAAGGATGTAATGGAATCTCTCGCTTTGCAACTTAAAGATCTCCTTTTCCGCTTGCGTAACAAGGGAGTAGATTTTGATTGGAATAATGAGCAAATTTTAGCCTGGTACGCTACCGAGGGGCGAAAACTAGAGACTAAATCTCATTTTCGGAAAATTCCGGTCGCGATAGTCTATTTGCTACGTCGAAATGATTTAGCAAATATTGCTGAAAACGAACGCGTGATTTCAAACATAAAAGAACTAGAAACAACGCGATCAGATGAGTTGAAAAAACTCAGAGCACAGGTCGAAGCATCTGTGTATGATAAACAAACTTGGGCAAGACAGGGCGACGCGATGGGAACACAAATTAAAAAGCTTGAAAAGAAACTTCAAGTAGATAAACAATACACGTCCGCGCTCGAGGAGTGCTGCGGTTCTGCAGGCTTTCCTATAGCTGCAGTTAAAATAGCGGCAATAAATTCGAAAATTGGCGATGATGTATACAGTGATAGTGATGAGGATGATATGGTAGCAGCTCTACCGAGCAATATCCAAGATCAATCATCCCTCACAGAAGCTCGTAGACGAACTCCAAAGGCACGCTCTAGTCTGGGAGTGCGCGATCTTTCTCCAGAACCCGCGACTGAAATGTATTATCCAAATAAACCTGAAGAACCGAAACCACGCAGTCCCATAAGAACTCGAAGTAAATCTGGCACTGTTCTAAAAAAGACAGTAAAAGTTGCTGTTCTTAAAACAATGACTAACGCAGATGGTGAAGTCACTACTATTAGCCGACCTTTAACTTGCGAAGAATGCACAAAACACAAAGAAGTTGTGGGCATGATGCCAAGGAAAGGCCCTTTTCAACCCTACTGGGACAACTTAATGTTACAGACCTCAGTGTACAAGTTAGAGCCTAGAGACGTTTGGCAAGTAGCTCTCCTCACTATTCCAGACGAGCTAAAACCAAAAATGTCCCGCGAATTGAGATCTGGAGAAATTATAATCAAACAGGAAGATGAGGAGGAAGATGAAATTTACGAAAGATTGAGGGAGACTTTATTAGAGTTAAGGGGACCAACACACGCCGAGTGGAACAGAATTTTAGACATCAAACAGGCCAACAAAGAGCCATTTGAGATTTATGCTGAACGTTTATGGGTGACCTACAAAGAGCACTCAGGGTTAGAAGATGCACGGCGTGATCAGGAAGTTTTACTTCAACTCCTGAAAAATAATGCAGGCCCTCATATACAGCAGGCGCTCGTTCATGGAGCCGATCCATCTGAGAATACCTACCGGTCACTGGTGGATTGGGCTTCCAAAATAGAAGCTAGACTCAAGCAAAGCAAAACTCGTTCCGTTTCAACAACACAATGGCTAGCTGAAGGGAAAGGAAACAAAAAATTTGATTTAAAGCCCAAATCTCAACCCTTCTGTTACTTCTGCAGAAAAAATAATCACATTACACAAGATTGTTTCAGATTAAGAAGGGCCGAAAATAATCAAAAGGTAAACTCTAAAGCTGATGAGGACATTCTTAAGCGGTTAGAGAATTTGATCATAAAAAACAACTCCTCAGGGAGTAGCCCAAAACAAACGGAGGAACAACCTAAAATTCCCAATAACCCGTACAGGAACCTCCAAGCAGACATCGCTAACCTGTTAGCAAAATACAACAATCCCCAATAGGGGTGCGTGGCCTCCGTTGCTATAGGAAGTGTTGTCACAAGCGGAAACCGAATCAAAATAAGAGCTAACCTTGGAGGCCGGTTAGTTAACATTCTTATTGATAGTGGAGCTGCTTGTTCTTGCACAAACATTCCATTACCACTAAGCACGCGAACGATTCAAATTAAAGGTATAGGCGATACTTTAATGACAGCAACTCAAACAAAATCAGTCCAACTCGATTTAGGCATGGTAGTGCTAAACGAACAATTCTGGTATTTACCAGATAACAGCGAAGGAACTGTATTGGGTATGGACATTATGAGGAAACATAACTTTGTAATTCATTGCTTTGAAAAACAAATTGAAGTACAAACAAACAAAACGGCAAAGAAATGCCTGCCTCAAGGCAAGGCCAATATTATGTCCATATCCAGTACAGATCCAACTCAACTTCTCATCAACAAACACAGCGATGTTTGGGCTAACCATGAACATGACTGCGGCCTCGTTGATTTTGAAGTATGCATTGAGGGAGAGCCCCCTCCCCCGCAAAAACAATATCGCATTAAGCCAGAGGCAGAGGTCGCTGTTCATGAGATAGTGAAACAGCTTGAAATTAGAGGCATAGTTCGGCGATGCTGTTCAACTACAAATTCTCCGTGTTTACCAGTTCCAAAACCTAACGGTAAATGGCGTCTTTGCATTGATTATCAGCGTCTTAACAAAGTTCTGCCTAAAGCAACAGCTATAGTGGCAAATCCAGCTACAATCTTATCACAAGTTTCAACCAATGCTTCGTGGTTCACAGTGCTTGACATCAAAAATGGTTTTTGGTCTATTAAAGTCAAACGAGAAGACCAGTGGAAGCTGGCATTTACTGTAAATCAAATGCAGTATACCTGGGAACGAATGCCGCAGGGCCTTCACAACAGCCCCTCCATTTTTCATCGAGCTGTGGCAGATGTGCTCACTCCCTTACTAGGGACTGGCAAAGTAGTTCACTATGTAGACGACATACTGATAGCCACAGAAGAACCACTTGAGAACCACTTGCAGCTGGTTGACGAAGTGTTACAAATGCTAGGTAACGCAGGCTTTAAAATGAACAAAGAAAAAGCCCAAATTGCACAGAGGGAGGTACACTATTTAGGATACACTCTGACTCAAAGTCACAGAGCTTTAACAGACGACAGGAAAAAATGCATTGCCGAACTGCCTCGACCTTATACTTTAAACTCGTTGCAAAAAGTATTAGGAACAGCAAACTATTTACGAGATTTCATCCCTGATTTTGCAAATACCGCCGCACCGTTGTATTCGCTTTTAAAAGGGAAAACGAAACCAAATGATGTCCTTGAATGGACCAATGAACATGAACAGGCTTTTACAGATTTAAAACAGCGTTTGTGCGCCGCGCCCGCCCTGGGTTTGCCCAACCCATCAAAAGTTTTCCACATTCAAATAGACGCGCATGAAATTACACTAAGCGGAGTCTTAGCTCAGGAATATGGAGGAAAACTGCGTCCAATCGCTTACTACAGCCGGAAAAAATCTCTGGTCGAACAAGGATTCGACCCATGTACACAGCATGTGCTTGCAGTGCATTGGATGTTAAAAACAACAGAACCCATTGTAGGTTTCCAATCTGTAGTTATACACACAATGCACACGCCTGTACGAATGCTGTTACAGGGCCGAATAAAGGGAGTTTCCTCCCAAAGATTAGCGAGATGGCTAGCAGACATTCAAGCGCGCGAAATCACAACAAAAAACACACGAATTTTGCCACATCTGCTCGGGGATGTTGAGGGACACCCGCACACATGCCAGCCCAAACAAGAGGCACAAAGCCTTGTCCATGACGAGCCACTTCCAGGCCAAATACATGTGTACATTGATGGTTCTCGATTCTGTCAAAATGGTCATTTCTATACTGGCTGTGCGGTGTGGACACCTCATCTTCCCGAGACAGATGCTAAACGGCAATTGTTGTTTAAACTACCAGCTAACATATCCGCACAAGAAGCTGAACTCATTGCATTGCAAGAAGCAATCAAGGCACACCCTGAACCGCTCTGCGTGCACACTGACAGTCGGTATTCTTTCGGCGTCGTAACTGATTTTATGGCACAATGGCAATTGAGAAAATTCCTCACCTCCGCCGGAACGCCCATAAAACATTTCAACACCATAACTGCGATATGGCAAGCTGTACAAGCGCGAAAAAAATCCATTTCCGTGGTAAAAGTGCGCGCGCACATTAACAAAAATCCAAATGTGCATGAAAGAAACAATAACATTGTTGACCAATTGGCAAAACTGGCAGCAGTGAAAGGCGACCGTTGGCAAAACGAGACAACCTCTGTTTCTGTAGCAAGTGCTGCACAAGTCACACCCATCGACCTAAAACAGTATCAACAAGATCTGTGGGTCTCTGATGGAGAACTTGTGCCACATTTGAAACATGATCAGATGGTGAACATAATTGAAGGCATAGTAATCCGACATGGAAAATTTGTCGTTCCAGAAGCCCTCCAAAAGCCAATAATCAAATTATATCATGATTATGCGCATGTATCGGCAACAAAAACAGCACAGTTGATACAAAAACAGTTTTGGTGGCAAGGAATGACAGCTGACATTGAAAGATGGTGCTATGCCTGTCTGGTGTGTGCGACAATTAACCAAGGAAAGCTAGGCCGAACTAACCTACGCAGACCAGAACCACCAAAAGGGCCCTGGGAGTCCTTACAATTGGATTTCATTGGTCCGCTTCCCAGTGCCAAGGGAGGGTATCGCTATTGCCTCGTGATAATTGATAAATTCTCAAAATGGGTTGAAACAATTCCCACGCGCAACAATACAGCAAACACCGTGGCACGTGTGATGGCGAACCAAATCATCCCTCTTTGGGGAGCACCCATCCAAATTGAATCAGATCAAGGGACTCACTTCACTGGACAAGTCATGAAAAATATGTGCAAAATGTTGAACATTAAGCAAAAATTTCACATCCCATACAGGCCGCAAAGCTCTGGTATGGTTGAACGTGCGAACCGCACCATCAAAGAAAATATTGCTAAGCAAATAGCTCAACACCAAAACAGGTGGAGTGATGCTTTACCCACTGTTCTGACTGTGTTGCGAGCAACCCCATCAAAAGCTACAGGCATCAGCCCATATGAGCTTATGACTGGAAGGGTGATGAAGTTACCCATTGATCCAGAAATTTCCCCAGCAGACCTGGGGCCCCTCATGCTCGCAACTCAGCAGACGGTGTTGGTGCAATTGCAAGAAAGGCTGAAGGTGCTGCACGCCCAGGCTGGACTGAAACAACAACAGTCAGACCTGACAAATGATGCACAATTTAACCCAACCTCTGAAACAACATTTTCAGAAGGAGACATTGTGATGGTACGCGTTTTTGTAAAACAAAACGCATTTTCCCCTAGATGGCACGGGCCCTATGAAATTAAAGCTGTTTGCAACAGTTGTGTGGCCGTGACCATCAGAGGAAAATTAAGATGGTACCACATGTCCCAGTGTAAACGGTTCAAAGGTTCATTGAATTAATTATGATCTTTTTCCTTCATAGGACAGTCATCGCAATTCCATGGAGGCCAGATGCCAGGACGGTGTCCGGACCCACCTGCATCGAATTGGGACAACGAGTCACACTCGCACACACCCTAGGATGCGGTAGATGGGTATGGAAATATATTAAGGGGCCATCCACATCATACATTCCAGTCACATACAAAGAAATAGTCACATGGCCTCCCGGATTAGCACCGGAACCAAATTGTGTAACAAAAATATGCTGTAAGACAGGTTCTACCCATCTCCCAGACAAAAACCTCACAAGCTACACACGCGCACCAAAATTTCACCACAACATTACCGCCTGGTACCAACTCGAAGAATTCCCAGATTCAAATATTGGTAACATGCACACACTATATGAAAATGACAACCATGGAGAAGATCCAAAAAAATGTTATTCCACTAAGGACCTCCAACCAACCACATATAGGTGCACACACACTACAACACATAACAATACACATTTAAAGTTTACTGAACTTCTTTTCAATCTAACAAATAAGGTATCGAATAATAATTTGAAAACATTTGTTTGGACTGGCCGAAAAGAAGGAACATACTGTGTGGGAAAATGTGAGGCAAATATGGATAATTTCACCAGCCCTCACAATTGTTCATGGACTTTACACCTTTGCTTTAACTTAACCACATGCGGATACAAAAAACCCACACAGTGTCCAGAATTGTATACCACCCCTCCAGGTGGCATAATCAAAGGAAATGTAAATAAGACTTTACTACATGATGTCAATCTTGTGATAACACATGTCACGTATAACATCTCCAATGTGTTATCTGCTTATGTAAAACACTGCAACTTTAATGATAAGACGTATACATGGCTACAGTCACGCATCGATGATTTAATTTCTGATTACAAAAACAGACTTGCAGTTCAAATTCCATCTGCTCGTACCAAACGAGACCTGTTTGGAAATATAGCAGGTCTTTTTGGCTCAGTAAATTCTATATCCAACACTTACAAAATAACAGGTCAATCTCAATATTCAACTTGGTTGGCAAATCAGGTAGCTACTGGTTTCCAACACATCACCAATAGTAACGAAAACATTATCAAAGCGGTCAGATCTGAGGCGCAGGCGCTTCTGACGACCAGTCAATCAATTTTCAATCAGACCCGTACCATCGAGCATGACTTAGCCTGTAGATTGTATGCACAAGATCTGTTTACTGCAGCAAGACAAGAGATTTTAGATCTTCGTCTCCATAAAACACCAAGACATGTTTTAAATGATCTTATTGAAATTTTAGATCTACATAGATGGCTTGCATCAGAGAGAATGAAAAATATTAAGTATTCTGAATTACTATCAACATTAATGATGTATACTGGAAATGAATGTACTGGCTGTATTGGGTTCTTTGCCACTTTCCCTCTAATTCACCCAGACCAAATTTATCTAAATTCCACTACAATACGCTCTATTGGCATAGTAGTGAGAGATCAAATTATAAAATGGGATCATCTGACGGGATATATGACTTTGAAGGGCACTGAAACCTTGTTTACCACTCGCACCTGTTGTCATGAAACATCTAGTTACATTATCTGTACCTGCAACACCCTCCAACCCTTTTCTTCCAATGATTCTAAGCTCATTAACGTTCAGTCATTGCATGGTCATTCTGATGCTGTTCAAGTGTCTCACACACAGTGGTGCGTCGTCAGTGAGATGAATTCCTTCTCCTATGGAGGTCTGACCTGCCCTGCGAACCACACGTTCTGTCTGGAAGTGAAAGAGGACTTTTCAATGGGTCAGATAAACATCCTGGGGAGAATACCGATGGACGTGGACGTTTCTCCCTGGTGGGAGGACACTTTCTATGAACAGAGCACTCAAGCTTTGGTCAAAACAATGGACTTGGTGCAAGAAATCATCTTACAGACTGAGTACCATCTCAACCAAGCTCAAGTGGAAGCGAATCTGGCGAGAAAGACTGCAGAAATCCTGTCCAGCTCCTCTACCCGCTCAGCAAGGTATGCTTATACCTGGTGGGACTGGACGTTCCGTGGATGTGTCCTCGCCAGTGTACTCATCTTCTTATTCACACTCTGCCAGTGCTGCTACTTCAGATGCCTTCTCCGCACAATGCGCACTTCAACGAACGTGGCCATTGCTCTCAGTCCATTACAGGTACCAGCCCTACGGAAATTGCAGCCATAAAAGGACTTCATCAAATTTTGGCCCCTCAGGGACTGATCTAAATCTGCCCCAAGGGGCCAGGGGCGGAAACTGTAAGGATGGACTTTTACTAAGACTGAATTCAAGAATTCTGACCTGCTATAAAACAATAAAACTCACTAATCTGAAGAAGAGATCTATGGGACAGAGAGCACAACACAACTTCTTTAATCTCGTCTCTTCCCCCCATGCTGAGTTCCTGACTCCTCACACTATCTTCTCCCCTCCAGGTCTCATTCAGTCATGCAAAACACACACACCTATTGTCTCCAGTTGTTTTGTGAGAGGTCAAAGTAAATACTTTTGGTGCGAGTGGTAAAGGAGTTTCATTCCCGCAGCAGCAGAACAGTCAGAAAAAGAAAACAATGCCTGTTCTTCTGTTGTGGGAGATGCCCCAATAAAGATTGTTGATAACATTTGCATTTATCCCCCAAACTCAGGCGTGACCACTTGGGCACGAGAAAGGGTCCAGCAAAAGCTGAATAAATATTTGGGTGCTAGATGTTTATTGTTCTTTTGTTCCACTTGGGTATTTAAAGGGGATTGGCAAACCACTCAGGGAAGCATCTGTAAACAGAACTTCCCACACTGTTGCTGTGTGTCTCTATTGCCAGGTATGCTGACTCTTTTAAACTATTTTTGATATTGCATTTTGAATTATGGTTGTATTTTATGCTGATCAGTTATGTATTGTGTATTCTGTTTAATCCTTTTTTGATGCTTAATCCTGCCTGGCAAAATAAATGTTACATCTTGATTTATTCTGGAAGTATTCTGAAATCATTATTTAAATATATTAAGGAGGCTGGTGCTACCGCAAATCTTAGTTAAGGTAGGTCAAACTAAGGCGCATGTATGAACGGAGCAGTAGGCACGTTATCATGGAGACCTTTTGATTTCTGTCTATCACTGGTTTAGCAAGTTGTATGGAAGTGGCTAAATTAAACTACACTCTCTAGTCCGAGTAAGCAGTAGGCGACCGACTTTAGAGGTATTAGCAAACCCTTCATCCTCTGACTAAAATCAGAATTAACAAGTTTGTGTCCGTGAGAAACACGAATTGGCCGACGTGATCTCTGTGCGGCATTGGGTCCATAATTAATTAATAACTGAAAGTATGGAAGGTCAAGAATAATAAAAGATCTAAATTAAATCACAATTCATCTTTTGATCAGCTGATAAGAGAGAAAATCAATAAATACAAAGAGTCACTTAAAAATTGGAGTCAGATTAAATTATTCATGGAGTCAGAATTAAAAAGGGAAATCAACTGTTTAATAAATTAAAGTGAATTTTACAGAAGCGCCCGAAAAGGCATACACGCTGCATTGCCTTCGACCAAGACACCGGACACCGTCGTTGGGCCGGTGATTGGAGCTTACAATTGCAGCCACTGTCCTCCAAAACATTTTGGAGGAGAAAATAAATAATACAAAAAATCTGACTGAGGACGCCTCTATAACACTGCAGGAATCAAATACTGAAGACCTTCCCAAGACTCTGACACAAATGTACACACACTTTCTCCGCTTTCAGATCCAGCAGAGCAGACAAAAGTATGATGGAGAATACAGACCAGATGTTTCCTGGGATAAAGATGCCATCCTTTCACTGGGGAAACTGGCATTTCATCAGCTGGAAAAAAACAACCTGATCTTCTATGACACAGACCTGAAGGACTGTGGTATTGATGCCTCTAAAGCATCAGTGTTTTCAGGCATGTGTACACAGATCTTTAAAGAGGAAACGGGAATCATTATTGGTACCATGTACTGCTTTGTTCACTTGAGCATTCAAGAGTTTATTGCAGCCCTTTATGCACATCTTTTTCTAGACATCAATAAGAAAAGTGTGTTTGTTCAAGAGTCTACAGAGCAGGAAACCAAAAATGAAGCCATGATTGATTTGCTGAAAACTGCAGTGGACAAGGCGCTCGCAAGTGACAATGGACATCTGGATCTTTTCCTTCGATTCCTTCTTGGTCTATCACTTCAGTCTAATTATCCACTCTTACGAGGTCTGTTGACACAGCAAGACAGCAATGACCAGAGCAACAAGGACATAGTTCAGTACATCAAGCAAAAGTTTGAAGAAAATTTATCTCCAGAAAGGTCCATCAATCTGTTCTACTGTCTGAATGAACTGAATGACCAAACTCTGGTTAAAGACATTCAAACACAACTTAGAGAAGGAAGTCTCTCATCTCACCTTTCACCTGCCCAGTGGTCTGCTCTGGTCTTTGTGTTGTTGACATCAGAGGAGGAGCTGGAAGACTTTGAGCTTGAGAAATTTAAGAAATCAGACGAGTGTCTAATTAGACTATCAGCGGTCATCAAAGCCTCCAAAAGAGCTCTGTAAGTCTTTTACTTTTTGTTTTTATCTGAATTAATTCTTAATTGTATACCATCTATATATTTAATTTATATCTGTAGTTTTTATTTATTTATATTTTTCCTCTAATGAATACAGTGGAAATAAAGTCTAATTTGACTATTTTATTATAATTTTAGTATATAAGTATTATGTAGAAAACTCTGTAATCTGTAATTCTTTTGTAGGCTAAATGACTGTAACTTGACATACAAAAGCTGTTCGGCTCTGGCTGCAGTTCTTGGATCAGATTCCAATCTGAAAGAGTTGAACATGAACAATAATAATCTGCAGGATTCAGGAGTGAAGCTGCTCTGCACTAGACTGGAGAGTGTAAAGTGTAAATTGGAGACACTTTGGTAAGTTATTTGATGTAACAATTAGAACAAAGGGAAATATTGTTAATTAATTGTGGTAATTTTTAAATACTATTAAGAATGAACTGATATATAGCGAAGGTAATATCTGAGTTGACTAATCTGTTCATCCAATGAACATTCAGTATAATCAAGGTCAAGGTGTCTTTTTTAGTACCCTAGGATAAATTTGTTGTGCAGACAGGAGATTGAGCAATCCATGTAAAAAAAAAAAAAAAATCATAAAACTTTAAAACATGAAACACTACGCTGATAACGACGAAGTTTGTTGACTAACGTTGCTTTTGGGAACCGCAATTGATGTCCGAATTCCAGACATCATACTTTACTATATACCTACTATAGTTTTCATACCAGACTAAGCTGATGCAAGATTTTTTTCAGTCAGTTTACTCTCTACTTCACATTAATACCTGTTTAGCTTTTAAAATTTTAATTTTAACTTCCCTTTTTGCTGCTTCTCTTTGGGCCTCATTTATCAGTCTTAACGTAGAAACGAGCGCAGATCCGAGCACAGAAATCATCTTGCAACAGGGTTCACGTGTGATTTCATAATTCATGAGACATTTGTATGCTGCCAATCCCATCCTATGACTGATCATACATTGATAAATGTGCCAGCTGAAAACAGTCATTTAAATATCACGCCCCAAATTTTAGAAGCCTTGCCCTTTAGTGCCCTTTAGTTTATGACATATAGAAATGGGCAGACTTGACTCAATGGATGGACGAACTGACAGGAGTGGCCTGACATCTACACTTACATAAAAGAAAAACCGAGTGTGTATAGTGTGTATAATTGTAGAAAGAGAGACGACACAAAAGGTTTCATTTATGTTTAGTCTCTGGTCGTTAGTAAACTGCTACTGTAGTTGTACGACTAACAAAGTTAGCTATTGCGCGTAAAAAGTAAGCGTTACGTGAGAAATCACTTAGTTCCCCAATTTCTGATTAGGTGGGCATGAATGAGAAATCTTTAGACATGTAATCAAACCATAATCCATACCAACAAAAGACAATAGTTTATTCAACCTGAACTGATATGAAGTGTGCGCTGCAAACGCAAGCATTTTTCATGATCGTTTCTGTCCGCTCCGCACATTTTATTGTGTTGTTTAACCACAGCTGAATTAGCTTGATAGCATACTGCACGGTTAACATGGCTGAAGTTACACACTGTTTGAGAGACTTAATAAGAATGAAGATGCATTTATGAATTATACAGACAATGAGCATTTTGGGGTAAAAAATAAAATAACGGCATGGCTTTGGTCTTTGTGAATACAGTAAGAAACAACAGACAATGTGCTAACGAAACATATTCAGAAAGGCAATTTACAAACATCACAAAATAAATATGAAATTGGATCATGAACAGTTGGTTTCGATCCATCTCCATCCCCTTCTGCGGAAATCCTGTGTTTTACTCACCCTCGTGTGCAAAGCAGTCTGTAAAATTACATACACAATGTAAAATTGACCTGTTTTCTTGGACACATTCCGTTCATAAATAAAATTACACCACTGCGTACTTAGTGGCTCAGATGCTGGAGTTTATGGAAACTCCATGTTTATTATTACATAATGTTGACGTAGCTGACACATATCACAGGCTCACGGATTGTAGGTGGTGCTGTCCCACAGAGTTTTGCTCCAACCCAACTCACCATCCTTCACATAGCTTTAGTAGTCCTGAAGATATTGAGGTGTGTATGATTAGGGTTGGAGCTAAACTATGCTGTTTATGATTTATGGGGATTATAAAACAAGGAGTGGGTGGATTTTTACCATTATAGGGTGGTTATTTACACACACTGTGGAAACACCTGTGTTCAAACTTATAAAGTACATTTTGTATAATAGGTCCCCTTTAAATTAAATGGTAGCCTATTCAAAACAAGAATGTTTCGGGGAAAAAATAGCTATACATTTATATTAAATTATAAATAAAAACAAATGGGACCTATTATGCAAAAATTACTTTTATAAGGTGTTTGAACACATAGTGTGTCCACAGTGTGTGTAAACAACCAGCCTAAAATGGTTAATATCCACCCAATCCTTTTTTTTAAATCCCCATAAATCATAAACATTCTCTCAAAACAAGCGATTCCAGATTTCTCCCTACAATGATGTCAATGAAATCTGGATTCGCTTGTTTTGAGAAAATATTTTGTTTGTTTTTGAGAGACCCACCCACTGGTGACGATCTCCTATTAGCATAGACACAGCCCTGAGTGAGAAGCACAGAGTCCGCCATTGTTATATTGTTGCTAGAACAGCTAGTGCAGGGATAGACAACATCGGTCCTGGAGTGCAGCTGTTCTGCATAGTTTAGCTTTAACCCTATCAAACACACCTGAATGTCTTCAGGATTATTAAAGCTACTTGAAGGGAAGGTGAGTTGGGTCGGAGCAAAACTCTGCAGGACAGCAGCACTCAGGACTGACCATCTGTTATATGTCTTATATGCCTGTTATATGTCTCAGCTACGTAAACATTATAACTGATCTGTTGATGGCTGTAATAATAAACATAAGAGTCTCCATAAACTCCCATTTCATTTATGAAGGGAATGTGTCCAAGTAAATTAATATACCAGTATGTGAAAGTCATTTGACACCAGACTACTTTGCACATAAGTAAAACACAGGATTTACAAAAGTTGATTCTGAAAGATGGATCGATACCAACTTTTCATGATCCAATTTCATATGTATATTGTGATGTTTACAAGTTGCCTTTCTGAATGTGTTTCGTTAGCAAATCTCCAATGTAAAATCAACATCATAGTGTAATGTTGATTCAACAAAATTACCATAGATTATTTTTTTTCATTTCAATATTGATTCCGCATCAGTGATGTAGAATCATAGTATAGTGTTGATTCAATAGCATTACCATTGATTTGTGGTTGAAATCTTAACATTGCTTCACCTGTAACTGAGGGTGCAACAGTGATACTAAAGCAACATCACTTTGTAACGTTAATTCAATGCAATTACTTCAGTAAAAACTTCAGGTTTCCAATTGGCACTAATAAAGACACCTTCACCGTTGGACCCAGAAAAAGGAACTTTTAACAGTCACTCTAAATTGTCTCAAATAAGGTTTGAATACTTCTCACTGATTAGACAACTCATTTTAATTCAAATGGCTCTCAGGATTCTCCTCCTGATTCTCATTAGGCTCTTTTCTTCAGAGCAAACATCCGAGGATATCTAGGGTATATCCTTGGGCTTGTGCATAGAGGCTCCAGGGAGCAACATACTCTCTAGAACGAGAGGAGTAACGTTAGCTTGACCTGAACATGTCAGTGTCAGCAAGCATGTCGTTCATCTCTGTGAGCGATCTCTCAAGAGTGAACCTGATGATGAACCTGATTAGACAACTCATTTTTATACAAATGGCTCATTCAGGTCAAACTTACACAGCAATTACATGAGATAAATTTTGTTAAACACTTTTAAACATCAGTATTAATAATAGCTGGAAAGTAAAATTCATAACAATCAAATAATCTTTTCAGGTTGTAGTCTTCTGATCTTTTCTCTACTTCCTACAGTTAATGGTACAGTTGTGTGTCTTCATCATGTTTTGTAATATTTTATTTAGGCTCAGTAAGTGTGATCTAACAGAGGAAAGCTGTTCAGCTCTGGCTTCAGTACTCAGTTCAGACTCCAGCATTCTGAAGGATCTTGACCTGAGCAATAATAATCTGCAGGATTCAGGAGTGAAGCTGCTCTCTGTTGGACTGAAAAATAACTGTAAACTGGAGAAACTCAGGTCAGATGATTTCTAACATATTAAAGGTCTCTTTTGTTTGCATCTATATCTTATTTTTTCTATTCTCTAATTTGTACAAGAAAGAAACGATAATTCACGAACCATTTCCTTTAGGGCTTAAAATTGTTCTGGTAATTTTAAGAATAACTAGTTAATAAGCTGAATCTTATATTTTCATTTCTGTTGTAGACTTTCAGACTGCAGTATCACAGAAGAAGGTTATAAAGCTCTGGCTTCAGCTCTGAGATCAAACCCTTCACACCTGATAGAGCTGGATCTCAGAGGAAATGATCCTGGACAATCAGGAGTGAAGGAGCTCGATGATTTACTACAGGATCAGAAGTGTCAACTCAAAACACTGAAGTGAGTTTTTTTTTTTTTTTTTTTATAAATGTGCAGTAGTTTTAATGCCCCCATGCTGAGGGGATGTTTGCCAATCATGACTGTGACAAGCACAAATACATTTACTACTTAACTGGTACGCACCAGGCTGTCAGTAGCACTACCTCCTATGGCCACTGCCCAAGTTTCATGCTTTAATAAGGGAGCACCTTTGTGATTTCACACGAAGGACTTAGAGAGGGGTTCCTTAATGGCCCAGACCCAAATGCCTCTAGCCTGCCACTTTTCAGGGGGACCAACGTCAACCCCCATACCAGGGAGGCTATCATGCTCTATCAGCTGAAGCCAACAACCTGCTTTCTTTGAAGAATGAACCTGACCACAGTCTCTAACCAGAGACAGATACCGCCTCCACAGGGCTATGGGGAGTGGAGGCCTCAGCAGGATGACTCTCGAAGAAGAGGAGGCCTGCCACACTCACACCAATGTGGTCTCTAGTGTTTTCTCTTACAACGTGGGAAACAGCTCCTCACCCAGACAGCAGAGGACATGAGTGTCACCAGATATCTGAAATCTTTTACACGGGTCGGCACACTTCCTGAAGTGCTTGTAGGAAGCCATGATATTCTCTCCACAGTACCAGCAACACAGTCCCTGAAAAGGGAAACAAAAAGAGGATGACACGTTCTCTAGGCGCCCTTTTATACTTCCTGGTCTCGCTAGTAGTGACGCCATGGCTGTCGCCGGCCAATACGATTGCCGTGATAACACAGTACTTCAGTCATCAGTCACACTGAGGCGTTCTCCAAAGCGTCTCAGGGCGCAGTGCAAGTTCCCTTTCGAAAGGGAACTAAAGGCTCTTGGAAAAACTTGTGAAAATTCTAGGGGTGACCCCGAATAGTCGAAGATTCGATGCTTCGATAGGAGGAGCCTGATTCGACTACCGATCTCATGGTCGAATCTTCGCCGAGGTGTTATGAAACAAGGATCATGCCACTTTGGCTATATGAGGGCGCTCAATTTCACATAGAACTAGCTTTTATGTCAATACGTTAATATTCAGCATATTATGATAATGCTGTATATAAAAATGTGCAAAGAAAGAAGCTTTTAATAAATATTTTTTAACGTGCGTGAATAAATCCAAACACCCCATGACAGATTTAAGTTTCACTTTCGATCCGTGACCGACAGAGGAGCGTCTTCGCGGCAAGGATTTAAATCTTTAACAATGTCTGGGATAAGAAAATCTAAAGTGTGGATGTACACCATCAGAAAGGATATTCTCCAAGGCTGGATTTAACATCAGGAAAACCATGATCGCACTTCTGCCGGCCAACGTTAACACGTTTCACGCATAGACTGGGTTTCACGTTAGAATGTATTTTATCCGCGCGCACAATTTGAAAAGACTCCAACGGACACAGACAGAGTGAAAGACTGGATTTGTTCTCTCGATCAGGTAGGGTAGGGTACAAGTGATTTCAAAACTTTTCAGCCGGTTCTAATTTGATTTTTGGATGCTGTGAACATTTTTAGCTAAAAAGACTGCCTCCAGTTTAGCATTTATTGTTGTTTCTGCAGTTAAAAAGACAAAGTTGAAAATTCTGGCTACTATCGTTATTTTAATAATTTCTTTATTTTTATTTTATTTATTAATCTGTCAGGGTTATCTAATCTAACTATTTGTGGCTTGTGTTTTGAATATGTTCCCCTGCACTTTAGGCATTTTGCACACATTTGCTCCTCATCTTGTGACTTATTCTAATTTATTTCGTTTTGTATTTTTTATTTATTAAAAAGGTATTGGCCTATTCTGTTCTAATTTAATTTTAGTAAATTAATTGTTTATTTTTTCGGTGCATCGATGTTGTGCTGTAGGCTGGTCTGCTCGCACAGGTAATTTAGCCGATTTAATTTGATTTGCATGTGAAATGCAAATCCTGTCTGCAGTGTGGCCTTTCTGGAGTTATGTTATTTCTTAGTTTTATTGATCCAAAATGTTTTTATACATTTTCTTCTATATCTTTGTGTGATTTTCTGTACATCGCGGCTTTGAAACGTTAAAGCCCCGCCCCCAGCCCCACCCCCATACACATGATTCGACTATTAGTCGACTATAGGCAAGACATGACGATTCTGGTTCGACTATGAAAATCCATAGTCGGGGACAGCCCTAGAAAATTCATTATATGGCACGTAATGTCAATGTACTTCCTCTATCTCCAGGTTTTTGAGTCCTCCTGCAGATGAAGCCTGTCAGTATGTGAGAGGAATTGTGGGTAAAAACCCGTTACTCCTGAGAGAGCTGAATCTGAGTAAACGTGAACTAGGAGACACAGGAGTGAATCAGATCGCTGCTCTACTGCAGGATAAACACTGTAAACTCAACACACTGATGTGAGTATTTTACTTGGTCTAATACTTAACATGTAAAATATCTATAAAAATAACATTGTCATTTTTCATAAAGAAAGTTTTAAGATTAAATGAAGAGTGTTTCCTTTTTCTTTCTCTTCAGGCTGAATAATAACAGTATTACAGCAGAAGATTGTGCGGCTCTGACTTCAGCGTTTAATTCAAACCCTTCAAACCTGATAGAGCTGGATCTGAGTGAGAATAAACTAGGAAACTCAGGAATTGAGAAGATCTGTGTTCTGTTGGAAAATATACAATGCAGATTGACTAAACTGAAGTGTGTATTTTTATTTATCCACATTTCAATATGATAATATATATTATAGTCTTGAAAATTATGAAGATTATTAAGGCTAAAATATATTAGTTGCAGTATTATTAAATATTGTACTAAGCACTGTAAGTATGAATTAATATGTAAATCTCTATTAATGAGAAATTCAGTTTAATACGTTTATTTTAAGTTATTATTGGTTCCATTTCATGATTTTAATATGAAAATTTGAAATTTAGTTTGCTTGTTTTTTTTAGTGTAGAACATGCACAATTTGTGTTCTGTTCTTATAAATTGTAGAATAACTGAATAAGCGTCTGAATGTTACATTTTCCTTTCTGTTCTAGACTCTCAGACTGCAGTATCACAGAAGAAGGTTATAAAGCTCTGGCTTCAGCTCTGAGATCAAACCCTTCACACCTGATAGAGCTGGATCTCAGAGGAAATTATCCTGGACAATCAGGAGTGAAGGAGCTCAGTGATTTACTACAGGATGAACGCTGTAAATTAAAGACCAGGTGATTAATGTCTTAAAATATTTCAAAATAAGCCACAAATGTGATATCTGCTATATGAAACTAAGGGGATTGGGAATTGGAGAGGAATGGCAATTAAAGGTTGAGGAATTTACAGCATACCTATTACTGAAATTCAACAGTCACACAACTATATTTTGTGACACGAACCTTGTGATAAAACATAATTACATAATTTTGAATTTCTGATTAGACTTCTCCAAAACTAATTTTAAAATCAGTTAACACCATTTCTGTAATCGTATAACAATCTTCTAATTCTCAAATTTAAAATTTTAGATAAATTATAGCATTCTGGGTAATAAGCTTCCAGAAAGCTCCATGGAAATTTTATAAAATAATGTCATTATGTTTTAAATAATGTTGTGTATATGACTTGAAAATTCTTAATTTGATTCTTGATACAATTCAATTAATCATTTTTACCAGCCCCCACCAAAACTAAAATAAATAAATAAAATAGTTATTTTTGACCCATAACTTTGTATAAGGTTGAAACCTACATTTTAGTTACCAGTGAAATTTCACAATTTCGATACCACAACTAAAAGTACTAGAAAAACAATGGAAAAGCACAGTCAAGTGAAAATTATCTGCTTGAATGGATTTGATACACAGCCTTCGGTATAGATATCTGTTTAAGGTGGAGACTGGTTCCTACATTCGCCACATTGCTGTACCTAGCTAAGTGACTGACTCAAATCATTAGAAATAATTTACTGAATACAGTTAGAAATAATCAAGGTTCCTCACAATAATTATATATTAGTTTTGATATATTTTAACATACAGTAAACATTTTTTATTGATTTTGCATTGTTTTCGCATTGTGCATCATGTATTTGCTTAGCTTGAAAGAATGGAAGGTGCAAAAAAACAAACATTTTGACAGAATTATCTAAAATACTCTTCTGTGTTCTGTAGGTTTTTGAAAAGTGATGCTGCACAGGAAGCGTGTGAGTGTCTCACTAAAGTTCTGGGTAGAAGTCCATTATTACTGACAGAACTGGATCTGAGTGAAGATAAATTAGGAGATCTGGATGGAGAGAAGCTCTCTGCTCTTTTGATGGACTCTCATAGCAAAGTGGAGAAAATCAAGTGAGTCATCATGATTTAAACATTATAACTTCTCTGTTAATTCATTATATGAGACTATCAGTTACATATGTGATCAAAATTGAAGACCTGCTGATCTGATGTGTGTTGAATATGTGCTGAATAATAAATAATGCTGTTTCTGTGTTTAGGCTGAATAATTGTGATCTGACAGAGAAAAGTTGTTCAGTTCTAGCTACTGTTCTCTCCTCCAAAACCATCCTGAAAGAGCTGAACCTGAACAACAGCCGTCTGCTGGACTCAGGAGTCAAAGAGATCTGTGAGGGACTGAAGAATCCTGTGTGTGAGCTGAAGATACTCAAGTGAGTACATTTCACCACATTTTAAGGATGTTTGATAACTTTTTTGTGCTGATCTAATACTAATATTTTCTTAGTGCTATGTGCACATTTTAACTAAATTAAAGATATTAAAATCAACCCAATGTTTACAGGTTTATTGTAATTAATTATACAAGTGGTCTGTCTGAATATTCAAATCTGATTGGCTGGAAGTTGTGCAATAAAACAGTTTAATTCACATGTTCAGGTCAGGTTCGTTCTATATTAATGCACTGTTTTCATTTAAGCACACAAACATACATCACTCGCACACAGAGGGTCCTATCATACACCGGTGCAATGTGGCACCAGGCGCAATGCAAGTGTTTTTTGTTAGTTCCAGCCCGACGCAGTTATCATTTTCGCGTCCTGGGCCGCGTTGTTTAAAAATCAAATGCATTTGCGCCCATTTGTGCACCCATATGGGCTGCTGGTCTGAAAACAAGGTGTGTTCAGGTGCGTTGGGCGCATTTGCAACAACTGAACGACCATCTGACTTCTCAAAGTCTCACTGCCATAGTGATGTGATTGATCTGCAGGCAAATTTTCCATAGCTCCTGACGTTACTGGAGTAGCTTTAAAAATGTATAAAAATCGAGGTAGCTACTAACATCACATCTTTTATGCATCGCCGGCGACTATGTAATGCAAGATTAAAGTTAACTTAACTTTGCATGCTAAATAAGAAAATATAGGCCTGGTTTCAAAAACAGGGCTTATATTAAGCCATGATTAGGCCTTAGTTCAATTAGGGCATTGTAGTTTTTATAAACATAAATTAGAAAAAACATTACTGGTGTACATATTGAGACAAAACAATGGCACTGACATATTTTAAGATATCAATTAAAACAGCTCAAACATGCATTTTAGTCTGAGACTAGGTTTAAGCCTTGTCTGAGAACCCAGGGTATAGTGTTCTTGGGTTTTTGTTTTCATTCTGAAATGCGAGTGACATTATGGAGGATTCTGCTCTATACAACTCTATTTTGACAACAAAATCACAAACCTAAAGATGAAATAGAATTTCATTTTGAGTGCGATAATAACACCAAACACAAATTTAAATCAACAAGAATGCTTCAAGAAGAAGAAAAAGTTGAAAAACATTTTGGTCCAGTCAGGGCCCAGACCTATATCAGATCAATAACTTGTGGAATGAATTGAGGAGACCTATAGACAGGAGATCCCTCTGAAATTTGATTAGCTCTTAACAAACTACCTGGAGCTAACCTATGAAACGCCCTATTTAACCTATTTAAAAAGTCCAGTGAAGGGGAGATTCTCAGCTTTTCAGTGGTATCACATTTGTCTCGTTGGACATTCAGGGGCTCGTTAGTAAGCGTGGTTGCATCATCAAGTTCTGCAGCATTGATTCATCAAGGAAACACATTCATTTTGTTCTTCTGAGTCAAACGGCAAGGTTTTGCTGAAGTTTTGGTCTTTTGAACCACCAAATTAGCCAAAAGTAAAAGTAGTTGCGTGCATATTTGCATGCATGAAAACAAACACAAAATAACAGATTTGCATAAGAGCACTCTCTGACAAAGCACAGCAAAACATATGACACTTTGGCATGACACAAACCAAAACTAAGGATACATTTAAGTCAGAGGGCTAAAATCAGGGTAGAATATGGCCATTTATTTCTAAATTATTAGAAGCACACGGCGCAAGTGCACTTAGTGTGTGTCCGAATCCACTTTTGCTAGTTTGACGACGGGAAAAATGGTCGGCGCACATGGTCTAAAAGGGTTGTCCCTATTCTCTTAAAGGTGCTGTATGTAGCTTTTCTACCAAAACGAATCCTTTTTTTATTGCCTGTGTGTCAAGGGGTTGTAATCTCACATTAAAATGATCCACTTTGCGGGTTTTGCTATTACCTCTGAAAGCAAGTATTCTTATTTTTATGTGAAGGTCCCTTGTCGGATTTACCGCCAGTGACGTCACCTGCATGCGCGCTCCCGAGCCTCTCGCCTCGTCTAGCCTACTGACTTTGCACTCAACAGCGACGACACTGCAACCTATGACATGGACTTATGACTTATGCAACTTATGACATGTCTGATAACACTAAGAAACGACCTGCGCCCAGCAAAACACAGACTCCAACACAAACTCCACATATTGATAAAAAATAAAATAAAAATGTTCTGCTGAAGCTGGTAAGGCCAGACGTGAATCGGATGAACTTCGGGTAAAAAACACGGATCAACATCAGCAGGGCATTTGAATCATGGAGAAACCTTATCTACAAACCTAGAATGTACATTTTCTGAAGAAAATGTGAAGTGGTGCTTGCAGTGGCAAAATTCGGCACGGTTAATAGGGTTCCATACTTATCATGGTACGAGCATGGAGCATTAGTTCAACGTCAAGCTGATAAAAGTAGCCTATTTTTGTAAGGTTGCAGTGGGAGTTTACCTGAGTTTCCAGCATGTTGTGGTGATGCTTTGTGTGTTGCGTCTCAGTCTGGCCGGTACCCACAGTGCTCGCTCATAAATTCGAGCACGCGCTTGTAAACTTATTGGTTGCAATCTGAAACATCACCGCTAGAGGCCACTGAAAACTACATACAGCTCCTTTAAAAGACACTTAGTATGCCCATTTTTATAAGATGTAAAATAAGTCTCTGATGTCTCCAGAGTGTGTATGTGAAGTTTTATTCAATGTGGCACCAGCCGCAACACAAGTGTTTTTGTTAGTCTCTGCCCGACGCAGTTATCATTTTCGCGTCCTGCGCCGCGTTGTTTAATTAGAAAATGCATTTGCGCCCAATGCGTCAGTGCCATTATTTACGTCTGTATTGGTGACAACATTACGAAAACTCAAAGACAACATGCCTGGATCAGTTGGCTCACACACTGGCTGTGATGCAGGACCCTGAAATAGTGGGACTTGGTAGCACCACCTATAAAATCTAGTGTGGCAGCACTCATTGTGTCTACTAATGAGGCACTTTGGGAAAACGTGCGATGCCCCAATGTCAAGTACAGATGTACTGATGAGCTACTGTCCCGTGTGTACAATTTTACAGCAATGCTTTGGCCGTGTTTCTAATTCTTTACCCCACATGCTTGTGGCTTTACACTCCTCTCTGACCGAAGCTTCGTCTTACCCGTTAGTGATGGAACTAACTGAGCAGGACAAGCCATATGCATTCTTGCCAACCTCTATGGCATAGCTTTAGGCTTGTGCAAGCTTGATGGCAGGTTTAGTTGGCTCAGCCTTCTTTGCCAGAGGTATGTCAGAAAAATTTGCGGCGGCTACCATTGGTACCTGGTTGAATTTTTTTACCAGCTGCACAGGAAGACTACCTTAAACTCATTCTCATCATGTGGGGACAGGCTCAGGATCCAGGTCACCTCCAAAAGCCTCTGGTGTCTTGTCACAATTGAATGTCTTGGGCATCTCCCCAAGATTTGTGCTGCAGGGTCGGCTTGTGCGTTTTCATGAATTTATCTCCCTTGCCAGCAAGTGTGCGCTGCAGTGCAAGGGGATTCCTTGTAACTGTTTAGGTATTTATCTTCCAGTTAAATAGAAAAATAGAAATAGTAAATAGAACACTAGTTACAGACGAAACCATGGTTATATGGTTAAGTAGAAGACTGCCTGCCCTCCTCCCAACCCGCATATAATGTTGTACATTTTAATGCATTAATGTGGTACACATTCAGAGAGAAAAATTAAGAACTCCAACCCCTTTTCAGTTACCAAATTGAAAAGAGTAAAATATGTCTTTACATTGACGTGTACCTGGAGTTTAAAGCTGACTCAGTCTTCTTTTTAGTTGTGATAGTATTTAATAGTGTATTAATATTTGTCATGTTAATTACACACTGGTGTTTTTAGTAAGCCAAACCATTTAAATATAATAATAATAATAATAATAATAATAATAATAATAAAGACAGAAGTATGCTACTATTGTAATACATTTGCACTGTAAAATAAAACATTATATAAATGGAGCTTCACAGTACAGTAGTAAAATTGATCTTGAAAATTGATTTCTTCACTTGCAAGAGCTAAACTGTCAAGCTTTTCATTTTAGTGTGTAGATCTTTATATTCCTTTTAAAGTTTACAAACATGTTACAAATACTTCCTTCTTCAAATGTAGTGAAATACTGTAAACTTTTACAGTTACATTTTTACTTATTGCTGCAAACAATTACTCATATCTGGTAAGGTATTCAGATCTTAGTGTGATTTTGTCATATTTTGTGATTTCAGACTATTGTCCCGTAATTAATTAATCATAACTACTGTACAAAGTAAAATTGAATATGTAATTTAATTTTTTTTCTGTAGACTTTCAGACTGCAGTATCACAGAAGAAGGTTATAAAGCTTTGGCTTCAGCTCTGAGATCAAACCCTTCACACCTGATAGAGCTGGATCTCAGAGGAAATGATCCTGGACAATCAGGAGTGAAGGAGCTCAGTGATTTACTACAGGATGAGAAGTGTCAACTCAAGACCCTGAGGTGGGTGCTATTAAAACAACACTCTATAGTCTTAATCCCTTTTTTGCCAAAAGAGAATTCAACTGTCAAAAACACATTTATAAATTCGATTTTGAAAAGACTAAAGGCCCTTTCACAAGATTATGAAAATACCCAAATGAAATGGCATGTAATGTACTTACTCTGTTTCCAGGTTTTTGGGTCATATTGCGGATGAAGCCTGTCAGTATGTGAGAGGAATTGTGGGTAAAAACCCGTTACTCCTGAGAGAGCTGAATCTGAGTGAACGTGAACTAGGAGACACAGGAGTGAATCAGATCGCTGCTCTACTGCAGGATAAACACTGTAAACTCAACACACTGATGTGAGTTGAACTTTTCTAACATTTTTATTGGACATTTAAATTATCTTAAATCGGGTGAACCCTACAGAACTCACAAGCACTAATCTTCAGTGATCACTAAACGTTGGCATCAAGTATTTTGTGTTTGTAAATTCTCCTTCTTCTGTTCATCATTTTAGGCTGCGTAAGTGTGGTCTAACAGAGGAAAGCTGTTCAGCTCTCGCTACAGTCCTGAGATCAAACTCCAGTTTGAAAGAGCTTGACATCAGCAACAATAATCTGCAGGATTCAGGAGTGAAGAAACTCCAGAACGGATTAGGAAATACAAACTGTACATTGAAGAAACTCAGGTGAGTTCAATGAACCATTATTTTATTTTACTAATCACATTTTTAATTTTCAAATTTAAAATATTACTGTTGTAAATAAAAGGAAAGGAAAAGACATGCTTTTGTCAGATGTGATTTTTAAATTTTTTTATTGATTGATTCTCTGATTAAAATAAAATAAAATAAATAAAGTGCATTTGACCGTATTTCATGTAAATCATTTTTCGTGTATTTTTTTTGAGTGGTAATAAATGTCTTTTCTGTAGACTTTCAGACTGCAGTATCACAGAAGAAGGTTATAAAGCTCTGGCTTCAGCTCTGAGATCAAACCCTTCACACCTGATAGAGCTGGATCTCAGAGGAAATGATCCTGGACAATCAGGAGTGAAGGAGCTCGATGATTTACTACAGGATCAGAAGTGTCAACTCAAGACACTGAGGTGAGACGTGAGGAAATAATATAACATAAATGACATACAGGTGAATTTTATGCCTCTTTTCCACCATCTAGCCAAACTGTTCTCCTTGCTTAAGTTTGATTGACAGGCTATCTGACCAATCATAATCTGCCATCCGCCATTTTGTCCGACAAAGCAGTCAGGAGAGTTTATAGATTAACATCCGTGGATTTGAACTTGATAAACGGTGTGTACTGACGGCTTTCCGCAGTTGAAACAACATTCTTTCAGATGTTCATTCATGTTTATTTGATGCTATAAAATAACTAGAAGAGATGATCGGTTCACGAGCAGCTTTAACTGAGGCGCTACATTGATCTGTCAGACATATTAAAGAGACACAAAATGGTATTTATTGTTTAAATTTCTTTAAAAATTACTAAATTTGAAAGATGACACTTTGTTTTATATAAAAAGTATCCGTCTCTGTCCTGTCTGTCGGCGCGTTGTCTGTGTCCTCTCTGCTCCGCAATGTTTTTTTCACTGCGTGAGAACATGATGTGTGGCGAGAGAGTTGTTATATCCTTGTCGGATACAGCAACAGTAACTAAAGGGGGCGGGTCTTTGCAAACTGTCAATTCTGAGTGCCGACGTCACTACCCGCATACTACCTGCATGGTTCTGCACAGTTAGCCAATCGTGCTGAGTACTCCGGCCTGAGGACAGTTTGTAATTGTGCTGTGCCAAACCAGGATCAAGTAGAAATATTACTGTAACGGTTTCTTATTGTTCTTCGAACAGTTTGGCCCAAAAGTGGAAAAGTGGCTGTAAATTCAGTAATGCAGTAAACTGCATAATCTTTGTTGTTGTCAAAGTTAACAAGGATTAACAGTAGACTATTAATAAATAAAAAACTACGATTTGCTAAAAACTGAATTAATTCCTGCTTCATCTTCCCTTCTGCAGGTTTTTGAGTCCTACTGCAGATGAAGCCTGTCAGTATGTGAGAGGAATTGTGGGTAAAAATCCGTTACTCCAGAGAGAACTGAATCTGAGTGAACGTAAACTAGGAGACACAGGAGTGAATCAGATCGCTGCTCTTCTGCAGGATAAACACTGTAAACTCAACACACTGATGTAAGTATTATACATTGTTTTATACTTTACAAAGCATCTTTAAAACAATATACTATTTGATATTACATTTTCAAAATATTGACATTGTAGATTAATCTAAGATTAACTGAGCCATCATATACTGTAGATTAGTGGCCCCTTGCATAAAGTGCTTAGACTAGCCTTACAAATTAGTCATCTCATTTTTTTCTTTAAGACTTATCATCAAGGCCGATTGATCTAATTCAGAAAATTAAGACTGATTAGCCGTAGCTAATTGCTGGTTGACCAGACTAGTTTTTAAGACATAGTTTTAACTTAACAGCTATTTTCATGCAACTGGCCACAGGGCCACAACAAAAGCTCTCTCATAGGGCCCTATTTTAATGATCTAAGCACATGGTCTAAACTAAGCACACGGCGCAAGTGCACTTAGGGCATGTCCAGATCCACTGCACGCAAGCAGGCCATCTATGGGACAAGCCAGATTCCACCATATCTTTATGTACACAATATTAATCTTTTACATTGTAATCCTTTTTATTTGTAATATTTGGTATGTGTGTGTAATAAGCAGAGTGTATGCTTGTTGTGGACCCGCCTATTGGCGCACATGACTAATGCGCTCTTTAAATAACAAAAAAAAAATACTGGGCCATTGACTTTAGACCAGGTTTCAGCTGGTCAATGGCACAGTCTTATTTCAGTTGCCTCAAAATAGCAACGTGCCAACAATGCGCCTGAACACACCTCGTTTACAGACCAGCAGCCCATGGGCTCACAGATGTGCACAAATGCATTTGCTATTTAAACAACGTGGGGCAGGACGTGAAAATGATAACTGCGTCGGGCAGAATCTAGCAGAAAATACTTGCTTAACGCCTAGCGCTGCATTGCACCGGGTGTATGATATAACCCATAGAGTGCACAGAAACGTGATGTATTCTAGTAGGTTTGACCAGTGCGAGTGCGCATTTAGAGTGGCATTAGTCTGTTTTATATATATTTATCTATATTTGGTCTATTAAAATGCATTTAGATTTCCCCAAAATTTAAGATAAGGGGGCAAAAATGCCGCTGTATGTCTGAATGAATCACCAGTTTGAATGAATCGTTTGAATTGCAATGACTCACTCATTAAAGGTCCCGTTTTTCGTGTGTTTTTGAAGCTTTGATTGTGTTTACAGTGTGCAATATATCATGTGTTCATGTTTCGCGTGTAAAAAAACACAGTATTTTTCACACAATTTACTTATCTGTATACCGCTGTTTTCACTGTCCTAAAAACGGGCTGATGACTTCCTTGTTCTATGAAGTCCCTCCTTCAGAAATACGTAACGAGTTCTGATTGTGCCAGCGGTTCCTGTGTTGTGATTCGACAGCAGCTTAGCGCACGTTGCCCGGAAAGGTCACGCCTCTTACCATAACGTGGAGATGCATGCGCTCAGGGATGGCCAAACAAAGGTGATTGGACTCCTGGATGAAAATAACAGCGTCTCGACAACATGGCGACAAACACACTGTACAAACGCAACTCTTCCTCTTCTCCGTGGGAGCGCAACAAGACCACGCCCCCTTTTTTTGTGTATTCCTGTGGGCGGAGGTTAGTCAAAAAACTGTTCTAGTGACGTCATTAAAGAAGGAAGTAGAGGGATGTAGTCCAAACCGGCCGTTCGCTGTAGGCGACTTCTGTTAAATAAAATATCTCGCTTGGCATTGAACTTTGAGCTTTATAATTTTACAGATATTATTTATACTCTAACAACAACATTACACACTAACTAAAGTTTGAAACATGGGATCACGAAGACCGGGACCTTTAACAGTGAATTGCTGCCACCTACTAGCTGTTTTAATTCACAATTTAAAGTATCTTTTTATTTTTATTAACAATTTCAAATATCAGTATTCAGCTTTTTATGTTTAAAACATCAAAATATTATTTATGCATTTGTAACTGCAGGTTAAATGTATTCATGTCCCACTGAGTTGCATTAAACAGTCTGTGACTGTAAATGCATCTAAATGTCACTTCAGAAGCAGCTTCTGTGTTTCCTCTGCATTGCAAAGATGAATTTTGTTGATACTGATTTAATTTGCTTGGTAACAGCCATTTTGTCTTATTATTCTAATTGACTTCATTGATTAAATGTTAGAATTTAATGCAAAATATGATTTATTTATGATTTTATGCACACATTTAATTAGGTTAGAAAAAAATGCTTCATTAAGCTAAAATGCCCATAAAAGGTAAAAATCTATTTAAACTTATTGGAAAAGTCATTTCTGTCACTACTATCAATAAAATCCCAGAAAATATTGAGATTGACCATTTTTTATGTCAATATCACACACCCTGAGCGACAAGCTTCAATCCATAGAGATTTTGATATATATTTTATATCACTGTAAGTTAGTGTATCTGCAGAGCGCAGGGTTAAAGTTAACATGAGCTAGAAAATAGTAAAACATGATTGATAAGTTATTAAAAGTGCAATAAACTGTAAAAGAGAACTACATTCTGCACTCATAAGCTTACAGGTGGACCCCTGTGTGCACACACACGAAGCATGTCAGCATGCAAGCACCCAATTCAGTTCCCCTGCATAGCCCGTTGCACTTGACTATTTTCCTCTCTTTTTTTAAAAGGTTGCCAGCATTTTTGATCATTTTCACCACACTCTCATGGCCCCGAGAATATTTTGTTGCATGAATATCTGAATAGACAATGTATCCAAAAAAGGATCCAAAAATCCTCAGATCGGATAGCTATCTGATCGTGAATAGACCAGGTGTAAATGCCTTCCGAAACGCATTCGAGACGGATTTAAATCCAATCGCTCAAACCACAACTGGAGGTGGAGATGCATTCCAGTTAAAACTAAACAAGTCTAAATGCATATGGTTGTTGAAACTACATATGTAAATGCAGTAGCGTACCGTGGGGTTTCAGTAAGGGCCTTCAGTAACGATCAACACTCATGTAGAAATTCTCAAATGTACCCAAAATGACCCAGTGTACTATTGAAATTGATTTCTGGACATCGTAATGCTATTTTTCCCGAAAATTGTTATTGTACACGTATTCTATCTGATTTAACATTATATAGCAACCTCCCATAGACAGTATGCAACCTCCCCCCACACATGTTGATGACATCAGCGCGGGCTAGCCGTCGACACATCGCTGGGCCTCTGGGGCGTTCTTTCACTATGCATCACAATTTGATTGGCTGAAAACACACGTCAGTCAAAGTTATGATCAAATGGAAAATGGCAGCTTTAACGGAAGGCTAGCTATACTAGTGCTGGTCCATGGAGCTGCGTTTAGATGACATATGGAAAATCCAGCTCAGACTCACAAAAAATAACCATATTCTTTCTTTCTGGGAATATAATCGTAACGTACTGATAGACTTGTATTTAGACATGTTCAGAAACACAATAATTTAATTTAATTATGAAAAAATATATATTTTTGATTTTGACAGGGCCAGCAGAGAAGGCCCTGCTGGCCCTGACGGCGCACCACTGTGTAAATGTTACTCCTCCCAAAAATGTCAAAAAAAATAAACGTGTGAGAGTGTGTTATAGGCTATATGAGGTTATAGCCAGATATGAGAGTGCTACTGCAACACACATCACCGCAGATGAGCAGCTGAGCATCTCTTCAGCAAACTGCCGCAAATGAATGTAAAAGTAAGGAAACTAAATGATCTTACCAGTGCTGTTTCTGCACTCTCTCTTATTACAGTGTTCGATTTTGAAATTAGCTGATGATCAATAAAATGCAACTCATACAGTAGTTGTTGTTTTCGGTGTCGTGAACTCTGCATTATGCATTAAATCTGCATATAGCGCGGGAATTAAAGATCAGATTTATATCTGTTTTGCGGAGACACATTTATGTGACCAAGTGTAAACGGAATCGTTTAGATAAATCAGATATCCGATCAGTAAAAACACAAGAAGTGACCAGGTGTAAACAGGCCCAAAGATTACATCTGGATCAGATTCAGAATGAGGATCAAAACATAGATTCCCACAATCCATCCATCATTAATATTCAGTACACACTTGAACAATAGTACAGTATAGTTTTACAATACACACTGTTTGTCAAAATGCCTGACTTGGCAAGTATCCAGGTAAACCTAGTCAGTTATGTCTTCAGTGAGCGTAAACAGTTGTAAAATCAGATGTAAATCAATATATTGAATCCGTGCATTAGGTGACAACTTTTAATAGAGCCTACCTGCTGCTCTCTGTGTTCCTAATGTTAACCAAACAAAATTAACTGACTGAAAAACTTTTGTAGCAATATTTAATTCATGCAGACTATGCTGTTTTTTATTTTATGATTTGATTCAATTTTTGTAGTATTTCTTTACTTTATTTTTTACATGTAGTAGTATTTCCTACCTGAAAAAAAAAAATGTCTCTGTTCTGTTGTGTTTGTCTCATTGCTCATGATTTGCTTGGATTTTACACTGATTGTTTACTTTATTGCTTAAAAAGCTTTTACTTACATTTTGCTAGTTTTGCTATGTTATTGCTGTGTTCTTTAAGAAAGTGTGCCCACTCTCTTTGACCATGAAAACCCTTCCGTTACTGTAGATTTGGCAGAAAAAAAACCTGAGGAGACCTTTTCTTTTCTTTTCTTTTTTCTCTTCTCTTCAGGCTGAATAATAACAGCATTACAGCAGAAGGTTGTGCTGCTCTGACTTCAGCGTTTAATTCAAACCCTTCAAACCTGATAGAGCTGGATCTGAGTGGAAATAAACTCAGAATCTCTGGAATAAAGAAGATCTGTGTTCTGTTGGAAAATACACAATGCAGATTGGAGAAACTGAAGTGTGTATTAACATTCATCTACATTTGTGCATGTTTATGTACATTTATTAAGGTTTATTTAATTAGATGAACTTAAAAAAAAGTTTTACTACTTTTTAAATTTACACTATGACTGAGGCTAAAATTATGTTTAAACATCTCTTTTTGTGTTTAGTGAAGAAAATGAATGTTTAAACAACATGAGGACAAAATTCATGTTGATTTGAAAAATTTCATTTTTTGGTGAACTATTAATTTAATAAGATTAGGTTATTAAAGTTATTTAATTTAATAAGGTTTTGGTCAATGCATATATTGTATTTATATCTAAGGGAGATTTTATTTTATATGGCAATAATTTGTTCATAATTTGTCCAATTTGTCAGAAGCCATTCATAAATCCCATTAGTGATGCGATAATCTGTGTCTCCAAATAGAATAACAACAACTGTTTGTTTTTTCTTCTGTTTTTCTGTAGACTTTCAGACTGCAGTATCAGTGAAGAAGGTTATAAAGCTCTGGCTTCAGCTCTGAGATCAAACCCTTCACACTTGATAGAGCTGGATCTCAGAGGAAATGATCCTGGACAATCAGGAGTGAAGGAGCTCAATGATTTACTACAGGATGAACGCTGTACATTAAAGACCAGGTGATTAAAACCTTGAAATATTTAATAAAATTGTACTTTTAAAATAACCTGAAACCATGCTGCAACAAAACAATAATCAGTTGATTTTCATGTCTTGTATTGATCCCATTGTTTATTAATCACATCACATAATATGGAGGATTAAATTTAGCAAGATCATGAATTTGTTTTCATAAGCAATACACTTGTGGTATAAACAGAACATTAACACTATCAGTTACTACACTTCTGCTGCGTTGATGAAAACGGTGCAGATTTTATATTTCCTTAAACAGTAAAACTTGCATATTTTGTCAATAAATGAAGCAATTTATTTCCACAATTGTAATAAACATTAAAACATCACATAATATCCAGTAAACATTACAATTTTGTAGTGATTGCTGCTTATCTCCAATTTTAGAATTTCTAGTTCATTTTTCACACACCAAAAAAATGATTACATTTAATAATAGCAAGTTCTCTTTCATCAACACAAACTGAAAAAAAATATTTGACATCTATAAAATTATTAATTGAAGAAAACATTCTATACAAGTTCTTATTTGGTTGTCACACACACACACACACACACACACACACACACACACACACACACACACACACACACACACACACACACACACACACAAAACTATTTGCAGCCTTATGTAAGCGTTAGTTTATGGTTATAAAGCTAAAACTTAAAAGGAATGCTTTAGAAACAAATTCTAAACTCTAGGAACAACCAAAAACCAAATGAAACATCACTCTAGAGTTGGACATTTGAATTTTTTGAAATTCTAATTCTGATTCTGCTTATTGATTCTTATCAATTCCTAATTTTGATTCCAATAAGGTAAAAAAATAAAAATGTCACGTTTGGGTTGTAGGAAGAACAGGATGATGAAGATTAGGTTCAAAAAGGCTTTAATAATCCATACGAGTAAACAATCCAAAAGGCAGGCAGGCGAGCAAACACAACTTAACGTTAATGTGACCAGACACATTAGAACTGAAAACACAGGAACTTAAATACACAGGTAAAAATGAGGTGATCAACGACGACACATTTGAACATGATTCAAATCATATTAGTTACCATGACAACAGAGAAGTGGGAAAACTGAACAAAGGAAAAAAGGAACTGAAGAATGCAAATTAAAAGTCCATGAAAACTAAACTAAACAGAATAACTGTTACAATATCATTCACAGTCTTTTTTCCGAAATGTTCCGTTGCAGCTGAATACCATGAACAAAAATCTAAAAGCTAAAGAACTTATACAAGGAACTTTTACCTATGGTTTTAACAAAAATACCACAGCAAAAACAGCTATTCTAACTAAATTAAATTACAAGCATCGTTAAATACAATAAATACTCAGCAATTAAATAAGAACAAATAAACACATAAGCAATAACACAAATAAATACAACTAAAAGATACAAATGTTAAGATTTTCAGATGTTCAGGTACAGAAACTGAAATCAAATGTAAGATATGCATTACAAATTCAGTTACAAAAGTACTTCAGTCAGCTTGAATGGTTTAAAATCACATTAAAATCCACAGAAAGGAATTGATAAGAAGAATTTCCTAACCTGACCTGGAATTGATTTTCCTACATCACACTCATACACTATGAAACATACTATTGGGAATGATCTATATATCTTTCTATATTTGATTTAACTCCACTCATAAGCAGGATGGGAGCAGCAAAAGTTATAAAATTATAACAAATTATCTCATCTAAAATTCTCTTCTACTTCCTGTAGGTTTTTGAAAAGTGCTGCTGCACAGGAAGCGTGTGAGTGTCTCACTAAAGTTCTGGGTAAAAGCCCATTATTACTGACAGAACTGGATCTGAGTGAAGATATATTAGGAGATCTGGATGTAGAGAAGCTCTCTGCTCTTTTGATGGACTCTCATAGCAAAGTGGAGAAAATCAAGTGAGTCAACATGATTTATACATTATAACTTCTCTGTTAATTGATTATAAAAGACTGTCAGTCATGTGTCAGCAGATATGAAGAGCTGTTGATCTGAAGTGTGTTTAATATGTACTGAATAATAAATTATGGTGTTTTTGTGTTTAGGCTGAATAATTGTGAGCAGACAGAGAAAAGCTGTTCAGTTCTAGCTACTGTTCTCTCCTCTAAAACCATCCTGAAAGAGCTGAACCTGAACAATAGCCGTCTGCTGGACTCTGGAGTCAAAGAGATCTGTGAGGGACTGAAGAATCGCATGTGTGAACTAGAGATACTCAAGTGAGTACATTTCACCATAAACTGCTGTTCATTCAGACTGACGTGAATTTTTTGTCTTTTATGGAGAGCTGTTATTTTTTTCCATTGCACTTTGAAGAAAACTGACCAACCAATAAGATTCACACTTTGTCAAAATGCCCAGAGCTATTGCCGTTATAAATAACACACTGCCTTGGTGGCTCACTGACTCTTTTGCTAAGTGACATTAAATACCAGGGGAAGAATCTGGAACAGGGTATGGAGATTGATATTGGGCAGCTCTGGTTTTGTTTGATAAATTTAATTCAATGAGAAAAAAAATCTAAATAGTATTGGTTAAATAGGATGAACTGTTTGAAAACATGTAGAATAGCTCATGTGCGTATTGAGCGTTTGAAGAGAGGTCCACTAGTGGGCACACTTTAAATGTGTCTTTTTGTACTCATGAACAAAGGAGTTTACTTTGAAAGGGAGCAGATTGCGGAAAGTATTGGAGGGTTAGGCATAAGCTTTGAATGTTTAAATATAGCCTAAGTGGAGCAAATTCTGACACTTCAAATACACAATTACTTTTTTTCATTATTCCATTTATCTTGTCTTTTATATCACAAAATTAAATTTTGTAGCGGATTGTAACCAAATACCTGTTGTTTTTGTTTTTATCATCCCTGCTAGAATATGACTAATGAAAGAGTGCTTTCTATTTACTGCTTAGTTTGTAATACACTATAGGAGGACTGTACCAACTAACTCAGGGGGGACTAAATGCTGCCAGGCAGAACAAACGTCTCTGTCACGCATGTAACCCTAGTTCACTGCAGAGAAGAAAGCAAGATATTGGCTTTATTGCATTTCGTCTGCATGCTCTGAGGCGCAAGTAATTTATTATAGGCTTATGCGAAAATGATTATATACAGTAAGTAGCTTTTCCTGCTTTTCTTAGTGAATATTTAGCGCCAGTTTATGAGAATGTGACAATTCTGTTCTCTTAGACTCACTGGATGGAAACGCTGCTCTATTCACAAATGTTTTATGTGATATTGCAGTTTTGCACATAAGTTTAATTCACAACTTTGGATGGAAACATGGCTAATAACACGCTTCACTCTGCAGTGCTAAAACCATAGACTGTAAAAAAAAAGGCTAAAACTGGCAGTGCCTATACTTACTTCTTGGCAACCTGCCAAAATAAGAGCTTGCTGAGTTTTAGGTTTGCAAATTTTTTATTTTAAAATATAATGGTATAATCACACGATTTATTATTTTATTTATTATTTTATTACCAAAACTGGTAACACTTTTTAACTGCATGCTATTAATCATTAGTTAAGCGTTAGTAAAAAGTTAATTCATTTACAAAGCATTAAAGGGTTAGTTCACCCAAAAATGAAAATTATGTCATTAATGACTCACCCTGATGTCGTTCCAAGCCTGTAAGACCTCCGTTCATCTTCGGAACACAGTTTAAGATATTTTAGATTTAGTCCGAGAGCTTTCTGTCCCTCCATTGAAAATGTATGTACGGTATACTGTCCATGTCCAGAAAGCTAATACAGACATCATCAAAGTAGTCCAAGTGACTACAGTGACTCAATCTTAAGTTTATAAAGTGACGAGAATACTTTTGTGTGCAAAAAACAACAAAAATAACGACTTTATTCCACTATTCATTTCCTTCTCTCTGGGCCTCGAGTTTTTTCACGTAGTATAACTGCGTAGAGCATCTGTGTTGTACATCACACGTAGGCTCACTATTGGCCGACGCTGGTCATGTGTGTGATGCGTCTGACGTACAACCCAGAAGCGCTGCGCTAAAACACTACGTAAAAAAACTCGAGGCCCAGAGAGAAGGAAATGAATAGTGGAATAAAGTCGTTATTTTTGTTGTTTTTTGCGCACAAAAGTATTCTCGTCGCTTTATAAACTTAAGATTGAGCCACTGGGGTCACTTGGACTACTTTGATGATGTCTGTATTAGCTCTCTGGGCAATGGACAGTGAGTCATTAATGACATAATTTTCATTTTTGGGTGAACTAACCCTTTAATAGACATTAATAAGCAGTTTATAAATACAGTTATAAATACAATAAATAAATAAAGTTATAAATGCTGTATTCTTGATTTAAAAGCATATCTATAATGTGTTTAATAATTGTATTTTCATACTTTATTGTATAAGTATTGCATTATTTACAAACCAGTTATTTGGGAGTTGTCAGTGGTTCATAAGATCACTTAGAAAGTGTAAGTAAATGATTAATAAATTATTTAAATGTACATTCATACATATTATTCAGACATGTACTAATAGTTACTTAGTGTGTTAATAAATGGTTTATTAACATGTATTTCTACTGTAATTCATGATTAATTCAGGTAGTTATAAAGCATTTAGTAGTGGTCAGTTAACTATTTTTGTGAGCTCATCTAAAGTGAGGACTAGTTATGCCTTGTAAAGCATTTACAAAGGAGATTTTAAAGGCTGTTAAATATTTTTTTGTTCTGTATCACTGTTGTGTTTGTTTCCTTTTTCTGTTTAGAAGATAACCGAGTCTTTAAATCTCCTTTATAAACGCTTTACAAGGCACCTAATTAACTGGTTTGTAAATAATGCAATACTTCATTTAAAAATAATAAATTGATCATTAATAAATTATGAAAATACAATTATTGAACACATTATAGATATGCTTATAAATCAAGAATAAAGCATTTATAGCCATAATTATAAATTGCTTATTAATGTCTATTAATGCTTTATAAATGATGAATTAACTGTTTACTAATGCTTAACTAATGATTAATAGTGTGCAGTTATTATAAAGTGTTACCAAAAAACAAACTAAATAAAGTGCAATAATACTATTAGTCATTTATATATATATATATATATATATATATATATATATATATATAGTTATATTTAATGGGTCACACTCTGTGCTGTGTGAGCACCAGACCGAATCTCCAGGTGCTCTCATGAGAACCAGACTGAAAAACGTATGTGCACCCCTGTTTATAAAGCACATATTAATGTGTTATTCTGCATGACTATATTCTACATCCCTTAATCCTCCCACATATCTAAACTTAACAATTACATAGCTAATTATTAATAAGCAGTAATTAGGGGTTTATTGAGGCAAAGTTGTAGTTAATAGTGAATAGTGAGAATTGGATCCTAAACTAAAGTGTGACCATTTTTCCTATTATACCAAACTCGTATAGAACAGTGACCCCAAAACCGAGGTACTAACCAAACCGTGACTTCTGTGTACTGTTACACCCCTAAAAAAAAAAATTTTAATTTGGGGTTGGGCTTTTTCCATTTTTTTTTTTTTTTTTAGTGCAGACTTCTTTTTTTGAGGAACATTTGTCATTGCATGAGCAGGCCTTTATAATAACTTTACAGCGTCATCTGTATCCCTAAGTAAATACAATATTAATGAAAATGAATTAATACATGTAGCCTATAGGCTAACTATAATAACCTAAATTTAAGATCAAATTTAGAACAAACTCACCCATATGTAACAATAACAGATTCCTGGTGATTAATAGCAGAATAAAACTGTGGCATATCTGATTCAGTTAAGATGTTAAGATGTAGTGTGATTTAGTCATATTTATTGATATTACAGTGCAATGTTAATTAAAATTTGTGTTTATGTATTTTCTGTAGACTTTCAGACTGCAGTATCACAGAAGAAGGTTATAAAGCTCTGGCTTCAGCTCTGAGATCAAACCCTTCACACCTGATAGAGCTGGATCTCAGAGGAAATGATCCTGGACGATCAGGAGTGAAGGAGCTCGATGATTTACTACAGGATCAGACGTGTTCACTGAAAACACTGAGGTAAGTGCTATTAAAATAGTAACGTTCAATAATCCTAAAAGCATTTTAGGTGGGCGAGAATTTTACTATCAAAAAACAATTATAAAAGCTATGAAATGACTGAAGTCTTTTTCACAACATTAGCATATATCACTATAGCAGGTTAGTTAGGGATGTGCGCTTCGACTAATTTGACAGTCATTTAAATGGAAGTTTTGTAACCGACTCGACTAGTCTAAAGTAAGAAACCCCCTAAAGACTTGTGCGTACATATGATCCATTTGAAACAATAAATCAAACAGTCGAATCCCATAATTAATGCTGCTAAAAAGGTCATAAATATGCAGTACGCTTGCCTTGCGTTATGACTTTTCGGAAGCCTTCTCCCTCAACAGAACTGAGTGGGAACATGTCTGTTGCTGTCGTCACAGAGATAAGATATTTTTCTCAGAGTTGAAGTGAATGACATGATTGGCATTTGATTGCTTTGGCTATCACACCTATGTTCATGTGTTGAATATGTTTACGCATGGCTCCAGTGGAATTATGCCAGTTTGACGTGTCACAGCTTTCATAAAACTTTTTTTCCCTTTAAAACTTTTTTTTTTAATTCAAAATTCTCCCGCTCATTGCTTGTCTTTCAAACGCGGACATTTCTGAGCTCACCGCGACTGACAGGAAGAAAACGCATGTGAGATCTGAGGTAAAATTAAAAGAGTAGGCCTACAGCTTAAGGTATTATTTTCCCCAGTGTTTTATTTTAATGTGTTATTTAAAATGCCTTTAAATATAAATGTAACAAAGTTCAGGGCTCAGGGAAGAAGGGGGAACCGGCGAACTGTAAACTTAAGTTTTATTGACAAAGTAAATAAAACGAAAGTAAACGTCAGGTGCATCATGGCCGACTGCTGCACATACATAAACAACATGCAACTTAAATGTCCCAGGCCTGGGCTGCGTTTCCCAAAAGCATCGTAAGCCAAAGAAGATAGTAAAAACGATCGTACGACTGATCTTAATATTACGGTCTGTTTCCCAAAAGCAACGTAATTTAAGTAGCACTTGAAAATCATCGTAGATCTACGAGTGCTCTGGAGTAATCGTAAATCCCTAAGTGCATCGTAAGAAGACCGAGTTATGAGGTCACCTGCAGGACATCCGGCAGATTACACCTTTATTCAAGTGCAATGTGATTATAAGGTTTCGATTGTAGCCTACTTCAAGTTTATTGTACACTTTATTACTCGTTTTTTGTTTTAATGAATTTCTAAATGAAATAATTAAAAAGGGCAGAAAACAAAAACAAAAAAAATTAAATAATTTAATCCAATAATTTTAATCTAAATTAAATGAATGAACAAATTGTTTTATAAAAGATGAAATATGCTTCAAAGACTGGGAAAAATAGGGATGAACTAAAAAAATCTGTCAATGACTTGTGCCATGTATTGGGCATTTCTTGGTTGGCCATCATGTGGTCCCATCATGCCATCTTTGACCTCCTCCTCCACCACCTCTTCATCTTAATCCTCCCTGTTAAGTAAGGACACTCTCATATGTCCTGACTACAACTACAAAGATTCTCAAACTGCTGAGGTGTGTGGCTGCAGTCTGGACAACAGAAGATGGAGGCTGAGGCCTGGGAGGGTTGTTCGGAGGACTAGGAGATGTGCTGGGAGATGGCAGATGAAACTGATAGTTCCTCTGAGCATGAAGGACCTGACTCAGGCTCAGGTTGAGTTACCCCTACTCCTCCATGGATGTCAATACCACCACAAATGCCATCTGAAGCACTTGTGCCAAGTATTGACAATGCCTTTTCTTCCTCTGCTGTGAGAAGGGAGGACTCATTGGGCCTACCACCTTTTTTATTAAATGTTGTCCTCTGCAGTGCCCATTTCCTTTTAACAAAACGTGCTTGCCACTACTTCCTGACCTCCTTCCCTGATCTTTTAATGCCCCTAGTTGCAGTCAGTTTTCTAGCAATATCCTCCTAGATTATTATTATTATTTTTTTTTTTGACTGCCCTTAAACCTACTGAAAATAATACGTTTGTATAGCTCCACCTCATCTAAAATGACATTAATCTCCTCTTTTAGAAAAATGTATATATATATTTTTTGTGGTTCAGCCAATTTGCTGGTGTCTCCACCCGAAGGTTTGTGCTTTTTATAGATTTCAAAATACAAGTGTGTGCTACAATTACGAGCCATTCTACAAGGTGACATTTCAGCACTTCACAAACGGACAGCGACTCTTAAGTAGCACTTAAAGCACAGCTGCGTGCGATCGTGCTAAGTCCGTTTTTGTGAAACGCACGTGAAATGAACACGAACGTTCGTAAAGTCGCTCGTAGAAAATCCTCGTAAGTGCTAAGATCCATCATTATCTGGAAACGCAGCCCTGGTCCTCTCTCGTCCTACACTGTCGTTACTCCTTTTATCCTTCCAGAGCTCCTGGGACGCGAGATCCGTTTCATGGCTCCGGGCCGTGCTCTGCTCATCACAGAAACATTAAAACGACAGTAATTTGATAAAAAAAAACTTTTTATTTTTATTTTATTTTTCTTTGTGTAATCGACTGTTGTTTTTAGTGTCGACTAGTAGCAGCTGTACCGTTTAGTCGACTAGTCTTGCACATCATTAGTAGCAGGTAATGTCAGCATACTTCTCCTTTGTCCAGGTTGTTACAAAGTCCTGATGCAGATGAAGCCTGTAAATATCTGACTAAAGATTTTTACATTAAAAACCCGTTACTCCTGAGAGAGCTGAATCTGAGTGAACATGAACTAGGAGACACACGAGTGAATCAGATCACTGCTCTACTGCAGGATAAACACTGTAAACTCAACACACTGACGTGAGTATTGTGTTCATATGTTATTGTAGATTTAAAGCATCTTAAAGACATTTGGTTACAAAAACATGTTGGCGTCAAGTACTTTGTGTTTGTAAATTCTCCCTCTTCTGTTCATCATTTTAGGCTGAGTAAGTGTGGTCTAACAGAGGAAAGCTGTTCAGCTCTCGCTACAGTCCTGAGATCAAACTCCAGTCTGAAAGAGCTTGACATCAGCAACAATAATCTGCAGGATTCAGGAGTGAAGAAACTCCAGAACGGATTAGAAAATACAAACTGCACACTGGAGAAACTCAGGTGAGATTGTTTGTTTAAATAACATTTCTTTTGTTCAAAGTTAAAGGGGCTGTGAACTGAGAAATACATTTTTTTCTTGATCTTTTGAGAGTAATGTCGCAACATAGTCCCTATTGCTTTGTCTGTTACAGAAGGTTTGATATGTTCTGAGTATTTTTGCAGCACTGCAGTCAACCTGCGCAGTCAAACATTATACAATTTAAAAAAATGCTTTTGACCCCTTTAAAATAATACTGTAGTGAAGTCTTTTTTGTAGTGATATTAATTGTAAAATAAATCCTATTATAAATAAATGTCCTATCTGTAGACTCTCAGACTGCAGTATCACAGAAGAAGGTTATAAAGCTCTGGCTTCAGCTCTGAGATCAAACCCTTCACACCTGATAGAGCTGGATCTCACAGGAAATGATCCTGGACAATCAGGAGTGAAGGAGCTCGATGATTTACTACAGGGTCAGAAGTGTCAACTCAAGACACTGAGGTGAGACGTGATGAAATAATATAACAAAAATTATATGCGGGTGAATTATTCATAGAAACATTATTTCACTAACTTTTATGCAACAACAAATTGTGCAGTTATTATATTAAAATTATTTCAAGGTAAATGAAACAAACTGATTACACTAAGTTTAGTTAATTTTAAACCTGTTTCATCTTCCCTTCTGCAGGTTTTTGAGTCATGATGCAGATGAAGCCTGTCAGTATGTGAGAGGAATTGTGGGTAAAAACCCGTTACTCCTGAGAGAACTGAATCTGAGTGGACGTGAACTAGGAGACACACTACTGAATCAGATCGCTGCTCTACTGCAGGATAAACACTGTAAACTCAACACACTGGAGTGAGTAATTTACGCGTTTCAAATTTATACTTTGCATTGAAGTATCCCACATTATATTAAGTGTCATCAGCAAATATGTACTGACATTTAAATTCATCATTTGATACAGTGCTCTTATTTCAGGAGTGGAGCTGGGCCACCCCGCTCACAGTTTATGTTTCTGTCTCATTTTTCATGACAAGAATATTGTTTATATAGAAGTAGATCTGTCTCTACTGGTCTCAAACTCAGTTCCTAGAGGGCCACAGCTCTGCACAGTTTTACTCCAACCCTAATCAAACACACCTGATCCAGCTCTTCAGCATTACTAGAAGCTTCCAAGCAGATGTCAGTTGGAGCTGGTTGAAGCTAAACTTTGCAAGGCTGTGGCCCTCCAGGAACTGAGTTTGAGACCATGACAACAAAACATGGAAGACATTTCAGAAGTGCTTCAGCAAAGCTCGATTAGGACAGAAGTGTTAAGTGCGGTTCGGTTAGGACTGAAGGGGTTACATCAGCAGTTCATTGATAGTGAAGTTGCAATTCTATGAATCAAATGGAGAGAAGTACTTTTTATGGGCTTTATCCATCTTTCCTTCCTGCACCTGGATTGTCTCTGAAGTCCATTAGACTGGCTAATGTCAGCAGGAGAAGAAAAGTAGATATCGGTGCTAGAGCAGATATCTTGGAGCCTGCCTGGACCTTTGTTGGTTATAGTCTTGAGGATACTGTGGATTTTTAATTAAAGTTACTATAAAGTTAAAAATACTATAAAGTTTTATAGTAGTTTGCCACGTCGTCTTAGGTAAATGGTAACATTTCTTAAAGAGGTTGTTCCACATTATTACGCAGTCCTCATGCAATATGCAGAGGAAGGAAGATGTTTCTGAAGATGAAAAGCATGAAATAATGCATTGTCTTACAAAAGGCATGAAAACTATCATTTGGCGAAAATGAAATAGAGATTGTCAAACTGTCAAAAGATTTGTGAATTTGTGAGCACAGAAGAACTTGGTCAGACAAAGGCTTATTAAGGAATGTTTCTGTAAAACAAATTAATTTTATTAAAAGGCCAGCTATGAAAAAAAATCCACTGTTGAGCAGCAAACAGGTGTTTGAAGCGACTGGAGTCTCTGGAGTCTACTCACCCTGCAGGCTGGCAGTTGTGCATAAACCTGCATTTAACTTACAAATGACAATAATACAAGAAGCAATTAAGGGTACATTTACACGACAATGGAGAAAATGGAGAAGTTTTTCCTTTTGATTTTTTTCGCTCACAGACAATTGTCAAAATGATCCCCATATTTTGCGTTTGGGCGCTTGAAAACGGGTTTCAAAGTGCAAGTTTTTGAAAACGGTCTCCATGTAAACCATAGTATTTATTATGTCTATGATGTAAACAGCAAAGACGCGAATCTGACAATCTGTGAAGACGATGACGTCATGCACATGCGCATTATGTGTTTAGTCTATAGTTTTTCATCGCCATCTAGTGGCCTGGCAGCAGAATACAGCGTTTTCAGTCGGTTTCGCGGATCTGTGGGAAAAAGGATCGTTTTGATAATGGTGTCGTCTGTACGCGGAAAACTCAAAGGAAAAACGTTTCAGCATATCGTTGTAAGCGTACCCTAAGACTGTCATTGCTGTTCATTAAAAAAATGGAAATAAACTTTGGAATTGGAAATAAACTGAAGAATGTTTCCTGTTTTTGTTTTTCTTCTCTTCAGGCTGAATAATAGCAGTATTACAGCAGAAGGTTGTGCTGCTCTGACTTCAGCGTTTAATTCAAACCCTTCAAACCTGATAGAGCTGGATCTGAGTGAGAATAAACTAGGAAACTCTGGAATAAAGAAGATCTGTGTTCTGTTGGAAAATCCTGAATGCATATTGGAGAAAATTAAGTGTGTATTTTCATTTATCTACGTTTCTGCATGATAATGTACTTTTCTGTGTACGTCCATTTAATTGAAATTACCATTTTTGTACATTGCTATGTTTCTATGAAATTGAAATATTCAAATTAGGCAGATGTTATATTAAGACATCTTTTGCTTATCTGTGGGTCAGATTTTCGCTAATATTAAAATAAAAATATTGGTAAATTTTCACACCAAATTTTCTAATTGCCAAGCATTTGGCAATGCTTTTATAATAATTATAATAATTATTATTATTTTTTTTTTTTTATGATTTAAATAAAATCATCTCACTTTATGCACGTGTTTTGCTCATGTAGTGTAGATCATTAAGTGCTTAACAGCTTCTTTCATACACAGACTTTCAGACTGCAGTATCACAGAAGAAGGTTATAAAGCTCTGGCTTCAGCTCTGAGATCAAACCCTTCACACCTGATAGAGCTGGATCTCAGAGGAAATGATCCTGGACAATCAGGAGTGAAGGAGCTCAGTGATTTACTACAGGATGAACGCTGTACATTAAAGACCATCAGGTGATAAACGAGACAATTATCATAACTATGATTTTAACCAGATATTACACAACACTACACATTAATACTACACTGGACTAGAGGTGCAAAATATATCAGTGGCCGAGATATTATTGGCTGATCACTGGGACAATACAATTTCCACTATTATTTCCATTAATAAGTAGTTTTGTTATATTTGTGGTTAGCATATCATTTCTGATAATGATTCAGTGTATTTGTCTGACGGTGTCATGTGTGTTTGGACAAATTATCATATCACATTATCATTTTCTGTTAGTATTAGTTTTGGGTATGTTTTAGTTTTGATCAGCTACTGTAATTATAGATATTCTGTTTATGTGTAAAGAAGTAATAAGTGAAAACAATGAAAATACATTTCTGTATTTTCTCTCACTGGTGTTTGCTTATACATGAAAATGGCATATTGTTTGTTTGCGTTCTGTATGTTTATGTATATTTTATGGTTATTACATGCTGTAAATTTCATTTTGGTTTAATTCATTGATACAAATGCTTGTAGTAAATCATTCTACTCTGTTTAGTGACTCATTCAGGATGAAGCTACAAAAGGCATAAAATTGGAATATTATCTGATTTGTAATTCTACTTCCTGTAGGTTTTTGAAAAGTGTTGCTGCACAGGAAGCGTGTGAGTATCTCACTAAAGTTCTGGGTAAAAGTCCATTATTACTGACAGAACTGGATCTGAGTGAAGATAAATTAGGAGATCTGAATGGAGAGAAGCTCTCTGCTCTTTTGATGGACTCTCATAGCAAAGTGGAGAAAATCAAGTGAGTCAACATGATTTCTACATTATAACTTCTCTGTTAATTGATTATAAAAGACTGTCAGTCACTTGTGTGAGCAGATATGAAGAGCTGTCGATCTGATGTGTGTGTTAAATATGTACTGAATAATAAATTATGGTGTTTCTGTGTTCAGGTTGAATAATTGTGAGCTGACAGAGAAAAGCTGTTCAGTTCTAGCTACTGTTCTCTCCTCTAAAACCATCCTGAAAGAGCTGAACCTGAACAACAGCCGTCTGCTGGACTCTGGAGTCAAAGAGATCTGTGAGGGACTGAAGAAGCCCGTGTGTGAACTAGAAACACTCAAGTGAGTACATTTCACCATCAGCTACACTCAACACCACAACACTTGCTTATCAGTTATATATATCTGAGTCCACTCACCTTCAGAAGTGAGGATAATCTAAGAATAGTTTTTTTTATTTTGTTTTGTAGTAATAAAATAGGAACAAATAAATAGCAAATGGTGGCACAATACAATAGAATGAAAAGACAAATTAAACAAACACAGCTTTATGTTTTTCAGGTGCTAATGCTTACAACTAAAGTTACAAAAGTTATTGAGTCAAGAGCAGTGAGGGGTTTTTCTCTTTGTCTTTTGTTTGATTAAAATGATAGCAGCAGGTTTATTAGGCTGCTGTCACTTAAGACTGAATACTAATCCAATATACTGTTACACAACATGCCTTTTTTCTCAACTATTTATAGTTCAAAACTGACTGTATTTACAGTAGTGTTCATTTTAGTTCTAGTGTTCATTCTAAGTTTTCATGTTTTCTAGACTCTCAGACTGCAGTATCACAGAAGAAGGTTGTAAAGCTCTGGCTTCAGCTCTGAGATCAAACCCTTCACACCTGATAGAGCTGGATCTCACAGGAAATGATCCTTGCCAATTTGGAGTGGAACACCTCATTAATGTACAAAAGAATTATTGCCGTTCACTGAAAACACTGAGGTGAGAGTTTTCTACAAATTAAACTGCAATAGTTTTAAGATTTTATCTGAAAGTGAATTAAACCATCAAACTATATTTCTGCACTTACTTGCATCAATATTCTTTTACCACATCTGTGCTGTGTACAGTTGTGAAATATCAATGCACTGTCTTTGTTTCTAGGATATTACAAAGTCCTGCTGCAGATGAAGCCTGTCAGTATGTGAGAGACATTTTGAGTAAAAACCCGTTACTCCAGAGTGAGCTGAATCTGAGTGAACATGAACTAGGAGACACACGAGTGAATCAGATCGCTGCTCTACTGCAGGATAAACTCTGTGAAATCAACACACTGATGTGAGTATTGTGTTCACTTGTTATAGTACATTTAAAGTGTCTTAAAGGAAATCAGGTGACCAAAACACTGTAAGGCAGGGGTGTCAAACATACGGCCTACAGGTTTGTCTAATCCGGCCAGCGGGATGATTTGAACAATGATAAAAATAGAGATGCACTGCTCCACTGACCATAGATCTAAACTTTTTTTTATTTATTTTTATTTTGGTCTATCTCTATTCCGGACCTGCAAAAAACAGCTTGTGTAAAACATCCACAATTTGTATACGTTAACACAGGTAGATGCTGAATACAGACGGATAGAAATTGTAGTTTATATGGTTAATATTAATGTAATTGTCAGCGCACTAAGGTTTAAAAAAATAAGTAATTCTGCCCATCTGGCCCTTAACCTAAAATTAGTTTGAAACCTTTCTTTAAGGGCTTTTGCACCCGTGTAGGAACTCAGTTATAGGAACTAGTGACCAGGCCGGACCCCTGAGAATAAATCTTCCCCTGGGGTAATATAGCATGCACACCACCAGGTGGAACTCCGTGATGTAAGCTTGCCGTAAGTATATGTAAACTGTGTTTACACATATTTTAAAAGTACTGAGTATCTGTGTTTCTCATGTATTCAGCCAGTCACTATAGTGTTAAAGTGCTGGTTTAGACCCTACTCTGAAGTAGAGCTAATTTAGTTCCCCTTAAAAGAAGTTCCTATAACTAAAATCATTCCTAGTTCCTGCAGTGCAAACACACCAAAAAGCAAGTACTTCTGCCAATCCACCTTTTCCCTGAATTGTAACTTTCTTAAAACATTTTCTAGTCAAATTAGCATACTTTCCAAGATGATAATGTAACATTTAGACCCTATAAAATGTGTTTAAAAAAGCACATGGCTGCATGGCGCCATCATTTTACAGTGTTGCAATGACTGTCTTTTGTCAGCACCTCACCCGTCAAAGTTTAACGAGTGTGTTAATGACACCAAGCTGCCGAAGTTAGCTTCATTGAAAACAGATGGCCACTCATAGAATGGGTTCCTATTGTAAGACTTGAGAAATTAGAAAATGCCGGCAGTCTGTTTGAGGAACAACCACTCCCTGAGAAGACAAAGGACCTTTCTGGAAATTAACATTTGAACTCTCTCTTGTGAAATTAGCATCACCATTCGAGACGCAAGTCTCAACTAGGCATCATCCTAATCTACATCTCTTTCCCTTGATCCCCCATTCCCCCGTTCCTTTTCTCTCTCATGCTGAGATCACCTGAAATTCACCCCAAAATCTATATGGTTTAATGTGAACAATTATCATTTAATTGTTCATAACAGTCACATAACAGTCTTGGACATAACAGACATCACTTACTCCCGTTGTTACTCGAGGATGGATCAGTACCAACTGTTCATGATCCATCTTACAGTCTCCGGAGCGATAGGCCTAATGTACTGATCACGGCAGTAATGGAAGAGAGAGAGTGCACTTTATGACAGCTCATCGAGTCGTTTTACGGATATAAAGTTTACCAGTTTATTAAGCACCCACTGAAAAGGTGTGTATATATTTGTTTACTGTTAGTTGTAACAAGTGTTTTGTGTACTTTGCTGTGTTTCTTGATGATAATGAAATGGAGAGAGAGAGAGTTTATGGATAAGACTTTAACGCACACTTCTTATACTGTGTTCATTCAGCTCTTACAGTGATTTTCTGGAGTAAAACTGTGGTCCGCAACAACAGGCTTGTATTAATAGTGGATAAAAGCAGATGACAAATACATTATAACTGTTATTAAACTAAACTATACCTGTTCTATATCCATACAGCATATATTCTCTGGCTGTGTGGGCATTATTGTCCGACTCCGGGTCGAAATGAACAGCGTTACTGAGAGTTTCTGTTTTGATAAAATCATTCCGTGAGAGATGAGCTTGTCCTGACACTGAGCGTGAGCTCTTGAAGCTCCGCCCTCTTTGCCGGCAACAGCAGCTCATTTGCATTTAAAGGGACACACACAAAAACAGCGTGTATTTCTGAGCCCCAAAAAGTGACAATTTAAACATGCTGTAAAAAATGATCTGTGGGGTATTTTGAGCTAAAACTTCACATACACACTCTGGGGACATCAGAGACTTATTTTACATCTTGTGATAAGGGGAATAATAGGTGCCCTTTAAGATCTCTTATTGAAAATGTATGGCTCATCATGAAAAGGAGAATCAGAGAACAACAACCATGGACTGTTTAGTAGCTGAAGTCTTGTAACAAGCGAGATTAGGCAAAAATTCCACTTGCTAAACTGTAATTCCCAAACAGTTAAAAAGTTTATTTAAAAGAAAAGATGATGTTACACAGTGGTAAACATGCCTCAGACCCAACTCTTTTAGCGTGTGATGCAGCCGTCACATTTTTTATTTATTTCAAAACACAATTAAGTTGGTCAGTGAAAACATTGGAAATCTTTTCTGTCTACTTAAAGGTCAGTTAAATAATGGTTAAAGAAAAGTAACAAATCACAGACTGTTGATTTTATTTCATTTTACAAAATGTACCAACGTCTCTGGACATTGTGTTTGTAAATTCTCCCTCATCTGATCATCATTTTAGGCTGCGTAAGTGTGGTCTAACAGAGGAAAGCTGTTCAGCTCTCGCTACAGTCCTGAGATCAAACTCCAGTCTGAAAGAGCTTGACATCAGCAACAATAATCTGCAGGATTCAGGAGTGAAGAAACTCCAGAACGGATTAGAAAATACAAACTGCACACTGGAGAGACTCAGGTGAGTTCAATGAACTATTGTTTGATTCCACTTAAACTGAATGTTTTTTTTGTTTTGTTTTTCATAGTACAATGTATGTTTTAACAGCAGTGTTGGGGAAGCTACTCTGAATCTGTAGTTTGTCAAGCTACAAGCTGCTCAAAAGTTAAAGTAAAGTTACATTCAAGCTTGTAGCAACTCTACAAGTTTCTATTAAAAAGGAGCTAGCTACATTGCACCTTCTTTTTTTACAATGACATTGTTACAAATAACTGAATATTTGTTAAAGGAAAATGCCGAAATTTTCCTCTTTACATGTTGTGATTTGTATAGTCACAGCGTGTACAAATAACAAGGTCACATGAGACACAGCCATCTTCTAACCGTACTGTATACATACTAGGAACTATATTCTCAGAAGGCGAAGCACTGCTACTTCTGCAGAGTGATTTGCTCGCAGAACCTGTAGAAGATGGCTGTGTCTCATGTGACCTTGTTATTTGTACACACTGTGACTATACAAATCACAACGTGTAAATAGGAAAATGTTAACATTATTTTGTCACTTATTGGGAGCAGTATGCTAGCTGGAGCCGTTTACCTCCAGTCTTTGTGCTAAGCTAGGCTAGCGGTAGGTGCGTCAGACAGAGTTACGGCACACACGGAGATGAGAAGGGTATGTATGGACTTATCTAACTCTGGGGGATACGGAGAATAAGCTAAAGTCCCAAAAAGTCACCGTGTTCCTTTAGGAAAGCATGTTATAAGTAAAATATTTGGGGGGTTTAAAACAACATGTTGTAATGCAATTATGGTTTCAATGAGTGGGGTGAATTCAGGTTGACTGGGACAATTTTTCCCAGTCATTTTAATGGCAAAAAGTGCCCCAATCGTTTGATTTTGTAAACTATCCAAAACACACCAAAAAAATAGCCTATATCTCAAACTTACTGTCAAAGTGCAAAATTGCTACAAATGTAACATCAATACAAGAACAAAATGTATGTTAACTCAAACTGGATACACAGGAGTAATCAAAAATGCAGGTTAAACTCACAGCACATGCGATAGGCTATTTACTGTGAAAAGAGCCGCTCTGAGACGCAAATCATGAGCTGTTCTCGCTTTGCTTGAAATCCCACCGCAACCATCCTTTGCCAAGTAATAAGCGCACTACTATATTGCAATTTTATTTCAGTTCGATTAGTGATCTTTTAGGTTCATTACAAAACTAACAGGACAGATTAATCTATGGTGGTTCATTATTGTAATTAAAATAGAAATACACATTTGATATAGAGTGCAATAAAGCAGGATAAGTAGTACATTTAAAAAGCTATTATTCACCTTCCATATGTGCTTTAAGTATTTAATGTAGACTGCATTTTAATATTTGGTTTGCATAAATTACAGTCGATTCATGTGAAATATCCATTCCTGTTCATCCTTTACATAATCATCAGACAATCTCCTGTCGGTGGACGGACTGTAAAGTCGTAAAATGCATGATGTGACAACAGATGGTGGTAATGAACAAATGTAGTTTATCTAGTAAGAAGACTTTATTTCTTTATTTATTTCTTTATTTTTCAAGGATAACCCCTTGAGATGCACCATCTCATTTTCGAGGGGGTCCTTTACATTACAAAGAAACCAGCAACAAAATGGAAAATCATAATTAAAGTAAATACTACACAAGACTATAAGAAACATTTAAATACAGTAACATTCATACACACACACACACACACACACACACACACTAACAATGCTCCCACAAACCTAATCCCCCCATTTTAGCCCATACCATAATCGGAGAAATCAATGAGCCATCTGCGAGCATGCAAATACAAAAACAAGGTATAAATATGCTTACACACTTCACTATACGCATACAGGTACATAAATGCAAACATGTACAATATAAACAAAAATAATAAATTAAATTAAAATTAAAAGAAAGAGAGATCAGAAACAGGAACACGGTGTTTGAAAATAAGTAAGAAGAGATGATTTGAAAACATGTAAAGTAGTTATAGATCTGAGCGAGCAGGGAAGATTGTTCCAGTCTGATGGAGCTTTAAATTTGAACGCACGACGACCTACTTCTTTGCAAATTCTGGGTACATAAAAGAAGAGCTGATCCGTATGCCTTAAATTGTACTGTGTATTAAAAGAAATTAGGTAACATTTCAAATATGGAGGGAAATGCAAGTGAATACACTTAAAAATAAGTAGTAACCAGTGAAATTGCCTTCTTGACTTGGGAGCCAGCCAGCACAAAGACTCATACATTCGGCAGTGGTGAGTTCTATAGGGACATCTGAGCACAAATCTACAAAGACTATTATAAAGTACAGAGATAGGACGAAGATTTGAATCAGTAGTATTCCTGTATATAATATCAGCATAATCAATTATTGGAAGTATCAATTGCGTAATTATTCTTTTTCGAACCTGTTGTGAAAAGCAATCAACAGAGCGATAAAGTGACTTCAATTGACCATATATTTTCTTGCAGATTGAATTAATATGAGGTTTGAAGGAAAGCTGAGTATCAAGCCAGAGACCAAGATATTTAAACTCTTCAACTTTTGTTAAAGCTGTTCCATCGAGAAAACTAATAGACCAGCTTTTAGATATAGGCAAGGAATTAGGTCGAGAGCAAAACAACATAGTGTAAGATTTGTTTTTGTTCAAAAGGAGTTTATTAGAAGAAAACCATTTTTGAACTAAGTTAAAATCAGATTGAAGAGAATATTGAATTTGTGAGACTTCAGCACTGGATGAATATATTACAGTGTCATCTGCATATAAGTGAATTAAACTATCTGGACAGATTTGCGGTAGATCATTAATAAAAATGGAAAATAAGAGAGGACCTAAGGATGAACCTTGTGGAACTCCTTTATCAATAATTTTGAAGCCAGACTGGCTGCCTTGAAAAGTAACGCATTGACTTCTGTGATGAAGAAAAGAATTAAAAAATAATAAAGAATCAGAAGAAAGACCAATAGCATGTAATTTGTCTAAGAGAAGATAATGATCAACCATATCAAATGCTTTGGTAAGATCAATAAATATAGCACCTGTCAGCATATTACTGTCTGATGCTGACAGTATGTCGTTTGTGAATTTTAAAAGAGCAGTGGTGGTTGAAAAATTTGAACGAAAACCAGATTGATGTGGAGATAATACATTTTGGTCATTAAGATATTTAGAAAGTTGATTAAAGATTAATTTTTCAAAGATTTTTGTTACACTATTGATAATTGAAATAGGTCTGTAATTATTAATATCTGTGATATCACCTCCTTTATGAAGAGGAATTACTCTGGCACAATTCCATGATCGAGGTGTTTCGCAGGTCGCCAATGATAAATTAAATATATCAGCCAATGGAAATGATATAACATGAGAGGCAAGTTTAAAGAACTTGATCTCAAGACCATCTGGACCAGCACTGCATCCGGGGTTTATGCCATCAATAACCTGCTGAACATCATCTGGAGTGATAATATTAAAGCAAAATGATCTATTAAACCTATTTTGAGTCAAAGAAACATCAGAGTGAGAAGGAAATGAAAAAGAACTGCCAACTGTAGAGAAGTGCTGGCTGAAAGCCTCTGCAATTAACAAAGGTTCACTAATAGTTTCATTATTTACTCTAATTAGGGAAATAGGGTTTTTTATGGGTTTGTTGGTTATAGAATTAATTCTCTTCCAGAATTGCTTTGGGTTCTTAAAGTCAGTTGATAAACAATCCTTATAGTAATTTGCTTTAGCATTTCTAGTAATAGTTTTACATTTATTCCTTAGTTCTTTATAAGCATCCCAGTCAGCAGAATCATTTGATATACGATATTTTTTCCATGCCTTGTCTCTTTGTTTAAATAAGTGTATGAGATCTCCTTTGATCCAAGGTAAGTGTCGACCCTTAACCTTGATTGATCTCCAAGGAGCATGTTTATCTATTATCTCAACAAATTCAGTATAAAAGTAATTCCATGCATCTTCAACAGATGGAATTAACTGAAATCTCTCCCAATTTATATCTAGTATGTCTTGAGTAAAGTGTTCAGTATTAACGTTATTCCATTTCCTTACTCTAATTAATTTTGGAGGAAGATGAGGCAATTTGATTTTCCAAATACAATAAACAATAGAGTGGTCACTAAGAGAGTCCGGTAATACCCCAGATTTTAAGATTCTACCAGGATGAGAAACCAAAATCCAGTCAAGCAAAGAAGAGGAGCTAGGACCAACTCTAGTGGGTTCAGTTATGAGTTGAGTTAAATTTATGCTGTTAAAAAGATTGCGATCTTTATGAGAGGAATTAGCTAGCCAATTCGAATTAAAATCACCTAATATGATTTTTTCACTAGCACAATCTAAAGAATTAATAGTAGACAAGATACATTCAGTGGTTTCAGCAGGAGCATTAGGAGGTTTATATATATTTCCTATTATAAGTCGTTTGTTTTCATGGAAAATAATTTTAACAAAGAGGCCTTCAAAATGCAGGGGATTCTCACTTGGCAATACAAGTTCTGCAGTCAATTTTGAGGATACATATATTAAGAGGCCCCCACCTCTTGAGCCCCTATCTTTCCTGAATAAAACATAATTGTCAAGTCTGACTTCATCATCAGAGATCTCACTGTTTAACCAGGTTTCGGAAAGAGTAATGATATGTGGATTATTATAAGCGAGCCAAGCTCTTAATAAATCAATTTTAGGAGGCAAACTCCTAATATTCAAGTGAATAACAAATAAACCTTTAGTGAAGTTCATTACTCATAAATATTAATATACACATGATATGAAAGCAAAAAATGATCATAAAGCAACATTGCAGGTTATTGTATAGAGCAGTAGGGGGCAAGTGAAGAGAAAGGCAGTAGGAGAGCAAACACACACACACACACACACACACACACACACACACACACACACACACACACACACACACACACACACACACACACACACACACACACACACACACACACAGAGTATGCACATAAACCTGTAAGTGCACCACTCAGTCTGCATAACCCAAATAAACGAGGTCACTTTCTGCAGGAATAGTTATATAGTATAACCATAACTGTATAAAAATCATCAAATGACATAAAGTCAAACAATAATAATAATAATGATAAAAATAAAATAGTAGAATATAAATGCTACTTTATTTAATTTATTTAATAAATCAAAATATCAATTGCATATATCAGACTTATAAATATATATCCTTTCCCATTTAGGAGACCAAGACTAGCCCATCTTTTAGTATTACGCCTTTTTACGCAATTTGATTCATATTATATGGCAAACAATAGTAAAACAACACCAACCCTTTCGACTTCCAGCATTGATTTGCAAATAAGAAACAAGAAAAAAAAAAAACAGCAGTCACTCAAATAGCACTTATGCCAATGATAACAATACAAATAATAAATAATAAGTTCAATGCCAGTCCGGCGAGGAAAGTACCCACTGGGAGAGAAAAAATAAAAAAAATAATAATAATAATAATAATAATAATAATTCTCTCTTTTTTTTTTTAAACAATTCATCAGCAAGCTGAGTATTGTGCTGCTATTAGCACTAGCCTTCATTTACTAACTTTAGGCTGTCATGTCAGAGTCAATGGAGGAGTTCATAAGAGAGAGTTCACCAGCAAGGGATTCCTCAGCTTCCTCAGGAGTACGAAAGAAATGTGTCTTACCAGCAAAGGCAACTCTCAGTGTGCAAGGATAGATCAGAGCATACTTAATGTCCCGATCACGAAGCTTTTTCTTAACCGCATCAAACCCTCGGCGTCTCTGGACCAGAGCAGTGGAGAAGTCCGGATAAATGAAAACACGAGCTCCTTTGAATTGTAGGAACTCTTTCTTCTCCCTGGCTAGTTTCATTACTTTTAGCTTATCCTGGAAATAGTGAAACTTTACCAGGATCGGCCTGGGACCCTTGGCTCTGGAGTTGTCCTGCATACCTGTACGATGACAGCGCTCAATCACCGGAGGAGAGGAGAAATTCGCTTCACCTAGAAGCTGTAGAATCAAGTGTCTCACGAAGCCAAGGATATCTCTGGCCTCTGCCCTCTCTGGAATGCCGATGAATCGTAGATTAGAGCGTCTGCTTCGGTTCTCCGCGTCCTCTGCCCATGATTTCAGCTCAGTGTTTTCCTTTTCAAGCACTTTTACCCGTTTGACCAGCTCTGTTATATCATCCTCATTTGAGCTGACTCTCTGCTCCAGCTCGATAACCTGCTCTCCAAACATTTGAAGCGATCCATCTATTTTGGCCAGGTTGGCTCCAAGTGAATCAATTTTGGCATCCAAGTGTGAAATCATCTCCAGCTTCATTTGCTGCATCATGTCCAAAATACTTTGGAGAGTAATTGTTTCATCACCCATTGAGAGGCCGGTTTCTTCCCACTCGCACAAAGAGAAGAATATGTTCCAATAACTTGTTGGTTTGAAGTTGGAGATTGGTTTAGTTTGCTTATCTTGATATAACTCTAATAGATCCTTGAAGAAAATCGTTTTGTAGTGGAAAAATTATGTCACAATGACCTCAGTTAAGCAAAAACATTGGGCCAGCAGACTGAGCTTGCAGCACACACTCACACCACGGCGGCCATTTTGAAAAAGTGTGACTCTGCGTTGCTTCAATGCATTACAGGTTTATGATTAATCATAATGCAAAATGGAGTAGCTTTCAGTCGCGCTACACGGCTACTTGGAAAAAGTAGCTACAGTAGCTACTGGAAAAGCTACAATGTTTTAAAGTAGCTGAGCTACTGTCCAGATACTAAAAAATTTAGTTATGTTAGTGGTATCGTGACTTGTACTGTAGCTGTTGAACAGTACGAAATATGTTTAATTATATTAATCATAAAATAATAACTTGATGAATTTTATAAATTCCCTTTTTTTCTAGCCTTTCAGACTGCAGTATCACAGAAGAAGGTTATAAAGCTCTGGCTTCAGCTCTGAGATCAAACCCTTCACACCTGATAGAGCTGGATCTCAGAGGAAATGATCCTGGACAATCAGGAGTGAAGGAGCTCAGTGATTTACTACAGGATCAGAAGTGTCAACTCAAGACACTGAGGTGAGACGTGATGAAATAATACAAAATAAATATGCATGCTAAATATTCATACAAAATATTCTTTCAGTAATACAATAAGCTCCACAATACAATTAAAGCTGCAAGCAGCATTTATCGGGGTTCAAGCATTTAAGGCCTTTAAGCACATAAGCATTTAAGACATTAAGTTTTATTTGGAAAGCTTTTAACCACTGAAATAATAGATGGAAAAGACCATTTACAGCCAAAACAGACAATTTACCATAGGAAATATATGGTTTTCAAAGCTTTTTAACAGTTATAGTGCCACCTATCGTCCGATCTTCATGAAATTTTACATGCTTGTTTAGAATGTTATGGCACATATGCTCACCAATTTTTTTGAAGTTCTGAGTTTTCGTTTAGGATTTATAGGCTTTTGAGTGCATTTTGCCACGCCCATTTTCTTTATGACCCAATATACCCACGCGAAAAATGCTAAAGTTCAACTTTTTTTTCGATAATTATTGATCAGGAGAGTCCATAGAATTGTCCTAGACTTTTTTGGTTCCGATCGGGCGAAAAACCTAGGACTAGTTCGCAAAAGTAGGTTTTTAACATAATTACGAATATTTAATGAACGGTTTGATTGACAGCAATGGTTCTTGAGGCAAAGTTGTTCAGCATGAGCAGATCTATCAAATGATATGCATTTTGTGACAATAAGTGTAACACCACGTGATTACAGAGCCATTAAACTCGTTAGCGCCAACTAGTGGCCGATTTCTTTCAAAATTCTTACAGACCTCTAGGGCCATGAGTCGAATATGCCTATCGAGTTTCGTTCCGATTGGCCTCCGTTAACCTTGTCTAATAGGTGCTCAAACTTCATTGGCCGATGGCGGCCATGTTTTTCGAGATACACCAATGTCCTCATAGATATACATGGCACCTTGGACCAAGACACTGCATACCAATTTTCAAGTCAATCGGACTAATGGTCAGGTGGTTATAGCCTGTTTTATGTTTTTGTCATGTTATAGCGCCACCATGTGGCCAATCACCGCGGTTTTTTTTACTGTGACCTCAGATTGATCTCTTACACATGTGTACCGAGTTTGGTGAAGATACCTCATTTACTTCTGGAGTTATAGCCATTTTAGTAAAATAGGCTCCGCCTTCTTCGAACGTTTTGGCGCCCCTTAGTGACCGTGAATCGAAATTTCAACTTTTTTTCGATAATTATTGATATTCAGACTCCAGAGAACATTTCTGCACTGGTTTGGTTCCGATCGGGCAAAAAACCTAGGACTAGTTCACAAAAGTAGGTTTTGGACAAAATCCAAAATGGCGGAAAAATTTGCATACCGGAAATGAAATCCTTGAGGCCAGTTTTGTTCGGCTTGACCCAAGGATTCCAATGATATAAGACACTTGAGTCTGTGACAAACGGTTAATGAGATTTAAGCAAAAATGTGCAATTTTTTTGTTTTTTGCGCTGTAGCGCCACCATCTGGCCGATTGGGACGAGTCCGGGTATCTGAGTAGCGAGCAAGACTACTACCATCTGACCGAGTTTCACGTCTCTAGGCCTTACGGTTTGGGCTGCACGATGCGTTTTAGGGAAGAATAATAATAATAATTAAAGCTGCAAGCAGCATTTATCGGGGTTCAAGCAGTTAAGGCCGTTAAGGACTTTAAGCACAAAAGCATCAAAAGTTATAAAGTTTTATTTAGCAAGCATGACATCATAGATGGAAAAGACCATGTTCTAGCATGATTTACCATGATATGCCACATTCTAGCATGATTTACCATAGTTTATCATGATTTACCATGGTTTACCATGATTTACCTTGTTCTAGCATAGTTTACCATGAATTTATCTCAGTTTACCTTGATTTACCATGTTCTAGCATGATTTACCATGATATACCACATTCTAGCAAGATTTACCATAGTTTATCATGATTTACCCTGTTCTAGCATAGTTTACCATGAATTTATCTTAGTTTACCTTAATTTACCATGTTCTAGCATGATTTACCATGATATACCACATTCTAGCATGATTTACCATAGTTTATCATGATTTACCATGGTTTACCATGATTTACCCTGTTCTAGCATGATTTACCATGATATATCACGTTCTAGAATGATTTACCAGGATTCTAGCATGATTTACCTTGATACACCACATTCTAGTATGATTTACTATGATTTACCATGTTTCTAGCGTGATTTACCATGATTTACCACATTACTAGCAATTATGTGAAGTGTCAGTGCAAATGAAGTGATAAACACTGTCAAAATATGATTTTGTTATAATAGTTATTGTTATATAAGTGATTTGCACAAAGCACATGTGAAAAGACTTCATAAGTAGAATGGCCAGCAGAGGGCACTAGAAGACCACTTATTGGCTCAGTTTCACTTTAAATTTCATTATTTTTACCAGTTTTCTGCACTAAATCAAATCAGTTTTTCCATGTTAACTCAATAATGCATGCTTACACACACACACACACACACACACACACACACACACACACACACAAAGACAAATGTTGTTGTTTTTTCAATGCTATTGGGATATGTCATAATGAAAATATATTTGAATGGTCTATAAACATTTCACAAAGTCTTTGTAAGCTATTAATCAGAAGATTCAGAATTTATTCAGAAACCTAAGACTACACAAACACATTATGTTGTAGATACAGACATTTGAACTATATGATGTGATCAAACTGTCAATACTAATACTTTAACGGATGGATTTTGACTAAATGTAATTGTAATTGTAAATGTTAAAATAGTGATTTTATAAATTTTAAACAGCAGGGGGCAGTAAAATACAACTTATTGGCTTAATATGCCATTATATTCATATAATTTTCACCTTTTTAACTGTTATAGAGGCAAATTTTGTCCGATCGGTCTGAAAATTTTCATGCATGTTCAGAGTGATATTTCACTGGCTTTTTAAGAAGGTCTGAGTCATTCATTAAAGAGATATAGGCTTTCGGGGACACTTGGTAAAGGCTACATTTTGAAGTGAACCTATTATAACTATCCAAATGAAGTAGTTCAACTTTTTCTGACAATTATTGACCTAGTGAGTCCAGAGAATTGTATTGCACTAGTTTTGAACATTATGATATGAAAATTATATGATCAGAGATGGAAAAGACCTTTTACAGCCAATACAGGCAGTTTACCATAGGAAATATATGGTTTTAAAGCTTTTTAACAGTTATAGCGCCACCTATGGTCCGATCTCCATAAAATTTGGCATGCTTGTTAATGATGTTATGTCACATATGCTCACCGATTTTTGTGAAGTTCTGAGTTTTTATTTAGGATTTATAGGATATTTAATGTATTTTGCCACGCCCATTTTATAAATGACCCTATTAGAGCCATCCAAATGCAAAATTTCAACTTTTTTTTGATAGTTTTTGATCTAGAGAGTCCAGAGAATTGTCCTAGACTGGTCTGGTTCCGATCGGGTGAAAAACCTAGGACTAGTTCGCAAAAGTAGGTTTTTCACATGTTTGCGAATATTTAATGAATGGTTTGATTGACAGCAATGGTTCTTGAGGCAAAGTTGTTCAGGATGAGGAGATCTATCAAATGATATACATATTGTGTGGATATTTGTAACACCACGTGATTACAGAGCCGTAAAACTCGTTAGCGCCAACTAGTGGCCGATTTCTTTCAAAATTCTTACAGACCTCTAGGGCCTTGAGTCGAACATGCCCATCGAGTTTCGTTCCGATCGGTCTCCGTTAACCTTGTCTAATAGGTGCTCAAACTTCATTGGCCGATGGCGGCCATGTTTTTTGAGATACGCCAATGTCCTCATACACATACATGGCACCTTGGACCAAGACACTGCATACCAATTTTCAAGTCAATCGGACTAACGGTCAGGTGGTTATAGCCTGTTTTATGTTTTTTTCATGTTATAGCGCCACCATGAGGCCAATCGTCGCGATTTTTTTACTGTGACCTCAGATTGACCTCTTACACATGTGTACCAAGTTTGGTGAAGATACCTCATTTACTTCTGGAGTTATAGCCATTTTAGTAAAATAGGCCCCGCCCACAACGTACGTTTTGGCGGCCCTTAGCGTCCGTGAATCGAAATTTCAACTTTTTTTCGATAGTTTTTGATATTCAGACTCTAGAGAACATTTCTGCACTGGTTTGGTTCCGATCGGGCGAAAAACCTAGGACTAGTTCGCAAAAGTATGTTTTTGACAAAATTCAAAATGGCGGAAAATCTATCATGGCGGAAATGAAATCGGAGATATACGTTTTGTTCGTCAGGCGTCCAGCTTTCCAATGATATAAGACACTTGAGTCTACGTCATACGGTCTAGTAGTTATGAGCAGTTTTGCGCTTTTGGTTGCTATAGCGCCACCTATGGGCCAATCGGGGTCATACTTTTATAGGTTCTCCCCAAATTGAGGACTACCATTTGGCCAAGTTTCAAGGTTCCAGCTCTTACGGTTTGGTCTGCACAATGCGTTTTAGGGGAAAATAATAATAATAATAATAATAATAATAAAAATCAGTACAATTACAATAGGGTTTCAGCACTTCGTGCTTGAACCCCTAATTAAAGCTGCAAGCAGCATTTATCGGGGTTCAAGCAGTTAAGGCCTTTAAGGCCTTAAAGCACAAAAGCTTTAAAATCTATTAAGTTTTATTTAGCAAGCATGTAACCACTGACATAATAGATGGAAAAGACCATTTACAGCCAATACAGGCAATGTAACATAGGAAATACATGGTTTTAAAGCTGTTTAACATTTATAGGATTTCTATACATTTCTGCACTGGTTTGGTTCCGATCGGGCGAAAAACCTAGGACTAGTTAGTAAAAGTACGTTGTTGACAAAATTCAAAATGGTGGAAAATTTATCATGGCGGAAATTAACATTATCTAAATCTCGAAGATCGGATCAGATCGGATCGAATAATGATAATCGATTCAAGATCTTGAGAATCGGAATCGAATCGATTCTTGAAATTTGAATCGAAACCCAGCCCTACACAACACTGTGTAGCATGTAGTGCGCAACTTGACTTGATGTGCTACACCTAGATATAGTATTCGGTAGGGCATAATTAAATCAGAAGCAAGGATCATCTACTGGAGGGAGGAAATGGTGCAACAGGAGAGCAAATAGTTGACAATTTTGTTCTGATTCAAAGAGAAAATTATATTGATAAATTAAAAAGTTCTCTTTGTAGTTTGTTTCAGAAAGATGAGTGACAAATAAGAACAATAGAGAGTTAGTAAATGAAAACAGACATCACCGACTTGTTTCTTTTTAATGATTCAACAGCCTAAAAGCTTCGATTAAATTAGGTGAAGTTCGAAAGTGGAGCTTAAAGTTAAAAATAATTACCACCTAGTTTCATCACATCTATCTTTTTAACGAATCAGTGTTTTTGAACATGTTTGTACATGTACGGTTTAATGACTCAAAGACAATCCGTTGCTGTAACAATGTGATTGTGCACTGAGTGACAGCCTTTCAATGCGCAGAGACGCTGTTTAGTTTTCGCTACATTCGTTACAAAAAATGTCCTTGATTTTTGTGCATGCTATACACATCGTAACACTTATTTATATAGCAACACATAAATATAAAAAACAAAAACAAACAAAAGAAAATTGTAGTTATCCTACCAGTTGATGGTTTCAAATTACAGTTCAAATGGGAAACAGGTCCATGGGCACTGGTTAGCATTTGTGCATGTAATTGCATCCACTAGGCAGGCGATTCACCTTCACAGGATTATTTATGGCACAAAACAGGATACACTTGCCGATCACGTTCACATAGGGAAAAAAAATAGAGAACAAGAAAACGCAGCCTTGGAAAACACAAGGCAAACGTACAATAATTAATTTCTGACTCAACATTTCAGTAACAAATGACATGCACAGCTCAAATGACACATTAATCCAAATTTATTTAACACATCGATTCGACACTCATAAAACAGTCACTGTCACAACTCATGATACAAAGATGTTAGCTACACGCGGTAGCTTTAGCACACGGCTAACTAGTTCAGCTCGCGCTGTGACTGCGGCCTAGTCAACTCAGCTCATATCAAATCATTTCTGAAATAGATATCTGTCATAAGATAACATATGACAAAAAAAAGTCACTCACCAAAACAAGACTGCATCACATATTCAATTAAAGAAGATTGTTCAATAAAGATTATCACACTATAAATCTTTACTCCGATTTCACCTTTTACACCTTTCTCTGACGACAAGTTGATGCATCCAAAGTTTCCAAGTGCACACAATCACAGTTCCCGATAGATTATGATGATCATTTAGTACAAGGAGTTTCTGAAGAAAGTTTCCGTGCTGCTGTCTCATCTGATCTATTCTGTTCTCTCATCATGCTGACAGCAGCAGCGCCTGCGCGAACAGTGGGCGGGCCTTAAGAATATGCCGCTACTGTTGGCTCTCAGGGGTGGCAGTCACTGCAGCACAATCAGTGATTGGACGAATCGCGTGTTTTTGCCTAGTGGTTTTTACCAGTGCATCAAGTAAATAAAAAAAAAAATGGATGTAATTGAAAAAATTAATTTGTCCAGAACAGAGCGACAGGACTGAATTTAAACTGTTATAGAAGAGCTAATATACTGAGAATGAACTGGTGAAGGATTGTCTCTCTGCTTTATTTTATAAGAAATATTTCTGTGTCTAGAGTTCCTAATGCGCTGTACTCTCAACTTTTGTATAATAGTACTAGTCATATTTTTTTACACCAGGCATGAATAAAAGGAATGTTTTTTATTTCCTGTTTCGAAAACCACTGGAAACCAACGGACAGTAATGTATAGAGGAATGAAAATATGGAATCATTTACTATTGATATCACACATTTTTACAAGAAAAATTAGTTTTAAAAAAATATTCAAAGGAATATTTAATGGCAAAATATATTAAATTGTTGATTTTGATATTTGGAATGGATGATGGGTTAGTGCGTTTCATTGACTTGACTTTTTATTGTTGTTGATTAAATGTAGTTTTGTATGATTTACTTTTTGGGAACCCAGGAAGAGTAGCCACTGCCTAGAAAGAGGCTAATGGGGATCCAAATAAACAAATAAACTTATAACATTGATGGAAAATACCATTTACAGCCAATACAGGCAATTTACTGAGGAAAGTTTTTTTGACAGTTATAGCACCACATCTTGCCTGATCTCCACCACTTCAAGTGTCCTCAAAGTGTGCCCATGCATGTCTGTCAAATTTGTTGTAAATATCTCATTTTGTTTTGAAGTTTAGACAGTTCTGTTTATGAGAGAATAAAAATGATCCATGGGTGACAATGATTTAAAAATTTTATTTGTTTATTTATTTTTGTCAGTTCCTATCTTAATTGTGACATTTGGGCGTTATTGTTTAGCTATTGATCTATGTTTTCAAATTTCAAGAAATTTGGACTATTGGTTTCGAAGATAATTGCAAGTTTTTTAAGTGCTTAATGACAATGATACACAAACTATAAGGAGAAACCTGGCATATTTGGTATTGTTGGACTCGGGAAGGATTGAGGATTTCAAAGGACTAACGGTTGGGTGCGTTTATAGCCATTTTCATAAATTTTTTCCATGTTGTAGCGCCACCAAGTGGCCAATCGTCGCGATTTTTTTCAAGTAATCTCAGATTGAGCTCATAAACACGTTTCCCAAGATTAGCGAAAATATCTCTTTCCATTCACGAGTTATAATTGTTTTAGTAAAAGTGGCCCTGGTGCCATCAAACATTTTGATTTCCCTTAGCGACCGTGAATTTAAATTAAGAATTTTTTTGATGATTATTGATAGTCTCTGTCCAGAGAATATTTCTGCATTGGTTTGGTTTCGATCGGGCAAAAAATCTAGGAGTAATTCGCAAAAGTAGGTTTTTCAAAAAACCTCAATTTACTCAAAATTGGTGCCTGAAGGGCAAGCAAATCCGAGGCATGCATCTGGTCCGCCTCGAGCCAAGGATTCCAGCGATATAAGACACTTGAGCCTACGCCTCACGGTTGATGAGTTATGAGCCGTTTCGTACTTTTGCCCGCTGTAGCGCCCCCGTCAGGCCGATCGGGGCGGGCCTTGGTGACGCTGTAGGCGGTGTGAGTACTATCAGCCCCCAAAGTTTCAAGTCTCCACGACTTACGGTTTGGTCTGCCCGATCAGTTTTATGTCTGAATGTTGCATCATGGGAAAATTAACAATTACAATAGGTGTTCAGCACTGAAGTGCTTGAACCCCTAATAAGTGGCTAAAAAAGGGCCACAAAAAGGCCTCTAAAAAAAAAACTATAGGGTCTAGGCGCTTGCCGTCTGCGCTGCTGCGTTCCAAAAACTTTATCCAGCCTTCTAACATGTGCCTCGGAGAGGAAAAAGAACGTTTGTTGCCCTTTTAGCTCATTTATCATGGAAATGTGGTGCATTTTTTTTTTACCTTTTAAACTGTGACACCCCCACTGATGGCCCGATCTCCATAAAAGTTTGCACGCTTCTTTAGAATAATATGGCGCATGTGCTCAGCTAATTTGGTGAAGCTCTGCTCTTTTCCCCCCATTTTTCAGTCATTTAAATGTCATTTTGCATAGGGTAATACAGAGGCCTTCTCACCTTTATGACAGTTAAAGCGCCACCAATGGCCCGACGTCCATGAAAGTTTTCAAGCTTCTTCAGGATCACGTGACGCATGCGCATGCCCGATTTTGTGAGCTTGTATGCAAATCAGACAGCAAGATGGCCGCTTTCAGCCATTTCATGTGTTTTTTCCATAGAAATACATCATTTTGACACCCTTTTAACAGTTATAGCGCCACCAAGTGGCCAGTCTCTGCGCCCTTTTTCACGTGACCACAGAATGAGCTCGTACAGGCGTGTGCTGAGTTTGGTGCAAAAATCTCGTTCCGTTCACGAGTTATAGCCAATTAAGCAAAATGGGGTCCTTCCACTTCGAACATTTTGGCGGCCCTTAGGGACCGTGAAGCGAAATTTACACTTTTTTTTGATAATTATTGACAATCAGACTCCAGAGAATCTTGCCGCACTGGTTTGGTTCCGGCCGGGCCAAAAACCTAGGACTAGTTCGCGAAAGTAGGTTTTTGGAAAAACCCCAAATACCCTAAAATTTTCCCAGGGTGACGAGCAAATCCGAGGCATGCATCTGGTCCGCCTCGAGCCAAGGATTCCAGCGATATAAGACACTTGAGCCTACGCCTCACGGTTGATGAGTTATGAGCCGTTTCGTACTTTTGCCCGCTGTAGCGCCCCCGTCAGGCCGATCGGGGCGGGCCTTGGTGACGCTGTAGGCGGTGTGAGTACTATCAGCCCCCAAAGTTTCAAGTCTCCACGACTTACGGTTTGGTCTGCCCGATCAGTTTTATGTCTGAATGTTGCATCATGGGAAAATTAACAATTACAATAGGTGTTCAGCACTGAAGTGCTTGAACCCCTAATAAGTGGCTAAAAAAGGGCCACAAAAAGGCCTCTAAAAAAAAAACTATAGGGTCTAGGCGCTTGCCGTCTGCGCTGCTGCGTTCCAAAAACTTTATCCAGCCTTCTAACATGTGCCTCGGAGAGGAAAAAGAACGTTTGTTGCCCTTTTAGCTCATTTATCATGGAAATGTGGTGCATTTTTTTTTTACCTTTTAAACTGTGACACCCCCACTGATGGCCCGATCTCCATAAAAGTTTGCACGCTTCTTTAGAATAATATGGCGCATGTGCTCAGCTAATTTGGTGAAGCTCTGCTCTTTTCCCCCCATTTTTCAGTCATTTAAATGTCATTTTGCATAGGGTAATACAGAGGCCTTCTCACCTTTATGACAGTTAAAGCGCCACCAATGGCCCGACGTCCATGAAAGTTTTCAAGCTTCTTCAGGATCACGTGACGCATGCGCATGCCCGATTTTGTGAGCTTGTATGCAAATCAGACAGCAAGATGGCCGCTTTCAGCCATTTCATGTGTTTTTTCCATAGAAATACATCATTTTGACACCCTTTTAACAGTTATAGCGCCACCAAGTGGCCAGTCTCTGCGCCCTTTTTCACGTGACCACAGAATGAGCTCGTACATGCGTGTGCTGAGTTTGGTGCAAAAATCTCGTTCCGTTCACGAGTTATAGCCAATTAAGCAAAATGGGGTCCTTCCACTTCGAACATTTTGGCGGCCCTTAGGGACCGTGAAGCGAAATTTACACTTTTTTTTGATAATTATTGACAATCAGACTCCAGAGAATCTTGCCGCACTGGTTTGGTTCCGGCCGGGCCAAAAACCTAGGACTAGTTCGCGAAAGTAGGTTTTTGGAAAAACCCCAAATACCCTAAAATTTTCCCAGGGTGACGAGCAAATCCGAGGCATGCATCTGGTCCGCCTCGAGCCAAGGATTCCAGCGATATAAGACACTTGAGCCTACGCCTCACGGTTGATGAGTTATGAGCCGTTTCGTACTTTTGCCCGCTGTAGCGCCCCCGTCAGGCCGATCGGGGCGGGCCTTGGTGACGCTGTAGGCGGTGTGAGTACTATCAGCCCCCAAAGTTTCAAGTCTCCACGACTTACGGTTTGGTCTGCCCGATCAGTTTTATGTCTGAATGTTGCATCATGGGAAAATTAACAATTACAATAGGTGTTCAGCACTGAAGTGCTTGAACCCCTAATAAGTGGCTAAAAAAGGGCCACAAAAAGGCCTCTAAAAAAAAAACTATAGGGTCTAGGCGCTTGCCGTCTGCGCTGCTGCGTTCCAAAAACTTTATCCAGCCTTCTAACATGTGCCTCGGAGAGGAAAAAGAACGTTTGTTGCCCTTTTAGCTCATTTATCATGGAAATGTGGTGCATTTTTTTTTTTACCTTTTAAACTGTGACACCCCCACTGATGGCCCGATCTCCATAAAAGTTTGCACGCTTCTTTAGAATAATATGGCGCATGTGCTCAGCTAATTTGGTGAAGCTCTGCTCTTTTCCCCCCATTTTTCAGTCATTTAAATGTCATTTTGCATAGGGTAATACAGAGGCCTTCTCACCTTTATGACAGTTAAAGCGCCACCAATGGCCCGACGTCCATGAAAGTTTTCAAGCTTCTTCAGGATCACGTGACGCATGCGCATGCCCGATTTTGTGAGCTTGTATGCAAATCAGACAGCAAGATGGCCGCTTTCAGCCATTTCATGTGTTTTTTTCCATAGAAATACATCATTTTGACACCCTTTTAACAGTTATAGCGCCACCAAGTGGCCAG